>NW_026589137.1:33387-67751 GCF_907164565.1 Psammomys obesus
TCCGTCACACCCATTAATAATGCCAGATGTTTCCTGAGAGAAAAATGACATATGGTCAGTGTTTGGCATCACAGAAGAAGTAAAGCATGTAAAAGACTCTTTAAGTTTATTAAAATGTTTGTCTCAATCTCCTACCCTCTAAGAAAATCACTTTTTAACAGGCCAGTTTAATACTTCAGCAAGGTGCTATCAATCTATCAATAGACATAAACCCTAAGCACATATCTAACATGCAATTTAAAAACACTAATAGAGAGAGCAAAAGCCTCTAAAGAAATGCTCCCAACTCTGAGTGTGGAGGAGCATAAGACAGCCTCCAAATATAACACAATACAAAAGAAGAGCCACAAACACACACACACACGAAGAACCCTTGTGAGGATGTTTACCATGGTGGAAGGATAAACACAAATAAAATAAGATTGGAAATTACCCAAGCCGAGGATACCTAACGTACAGTTTATACATAAGGATGTCCAACATGGTGATCATGATGAACAAATGACATCACATTTGCCTCATTTAGTGTGTGTGCTTCTGTGAGAGTGTGTGAGAGAGTATGTGTGCCTGTGTGCATGTGTGCGTGTGTGTGTGTGTGTGTGTGTGTGTGTGTGTGTGTGCATGAATGCCCATGGTCACAATGTACTTGTGGAAATCAGAGCAAGGCTTGAAGGACTTGGTTCTCTCTGGATCCCAGGACAGCATTAGTCTTTACCTGCTGAGCCATCTCACCAGTCTCAGGAAATGAAGTGTCAAAATCACACCAGGCACAAAATGAAGGTTATACAGTCTCTCAATGCTGGCCACACAGTTCTGAATTCCCAGCATGTCAGAGACTTAAACAAGAGAGTCCCAGCAAGTTCCTGAAAAGCTGAGGTGTGGTTGGGATAATATGGAGTGACATTCTGTCTTTGTTTACAATGTTGATAAGTTTGTACAAAGTGTATATTTTTGCTTGGTGTTTTGTAATTGTAAACACATCAGCACATTTCTCTTCATTGCTGTTTTTGGCATTTTTCTGAACATTTTTGTGCCCCCACCCCCCACTGACCTTATGTGTTGGCCATGGTGGCTTCTCCCTGTAATCTTAGCATGGAGAAGGCCAACTCTGGGCTATAGTTGGGGGTGGTGAGTTCCCGGAGCCTGAGCTACAGAGAAGAACCTTATCTCATCACAGAAAAAATAACCTATGTTTATCAAACCAGACATGTGTGTCATCCCAGCCCTTGAAGGTAGAGGAAGCTAGCACTGACATTCAAGGTCATCCTCAGTTATATGACTAAAGCCAGCCTACTCCCCAGGAAACCCTTTCACCAATGCTTTAGTCCTGGGTTTTGTTCTGTGGTTTGTTTTGTTTTTCTTCTGATTTTCTTATGCAGGGCCTCACTCTATAGCCAGGATGACCTGGAATCATGTGTGACCTTGGAAAATCCCAGGCAGTTTCTTGGATGCCACAGAGAGACAAAAGGATAGACACAAATAATGGAATACACTGAGTGTTTCTTGAATTTTTAATGTCATCTCTAGTCTTAACATGAAACTTTTAAAAGTTTACAAGGGTGAAAAAAGATTTAACGGATTAGTTTGTTCTCAAAATCATGAGAATTGGATACTTTGGTAAGATCCCTTAAGGAATTACCAGTCAGCCTCTGCTCTGGGGACAAAGAATATATACTTCCTGGGCTTTGATTAGGAGACAAAAGACAGAGAAAGAAGCTTCTTCTCTTTGGCCTGAATGGGATGGATTCTCATGTTAAAGTGGAAGCCCTAGGACCTTGGCCAGACTCTTGGCCAACGCCCTGTGAGCCAAAGAAATGGGGTGCAGAGAAGAGGATTGTGAGTGCCCATCAATTTTGTGAACAGGTCCTTAGAAAGCTTCAATGTCTAGGACTGTAATGGACTGTGGGCTATGGGCAAAATCAGCTCTCTCTGGACAAACACTGTCCAGACTAGCCCAGGTCCTTTCGCATCTTTGTGGTGTAATACCGTCAAGGTACAGGGTAGGGCAGCCTGGTATGGCGTTGTGTAACCGTTTCTTCTGAGCTTGAGAGAGTCCTTCCTGTAGAGTAACTCTAATCAAAAAGATAAAGAACTCAAAATAGCTTCAGAAAGACCAAGCTCACTACTCTCTCTCTCTCAAACTCACCTCTCTCTCTCTCTCTCTCTCCCCTCCCCCAGTGAGGATAGTATGTTTCCCAGCAAAAGGTTATGAGGGGGATGGGAGTGGGGCTTGCCCAGTCAAGAACTCCCCCAATAGCCAGATACGGTGACAGGGAAGGCTACAGCTACAGCTACAGCTACAGCTACAGCTACAGCTACAGCTACAGCTACAGCTACAGCTACAGCTGCATCCACAATGCCATCCCAGGGCTTGTCTGTCTCAGGGAGTCAGCCAGTTCTGCAGGGGAGAGCAAGACCTCATTTCCCTTTGGCCCTGAGTGGGTCTGAGCAGGTTAAAGTCAGGCCAACCAAGTTCATCAGGCATGGAGAAATGTAGGGAGGCTCCATGGAAGAATTGCAAGATGGGAAAACATAATGTGCCAGAGAGAATGACAGTGGATTACAGAGAGCTAATTAATTACTATCCTTGCTTAGTATCTGATCTTGATCTGTGGGGGAAGAAGTGGTGTCCTGCTGCTGGAGATACTGCATATCTCTATCAGTGTTGTATTGCTATGAAGAGACATCATGACCATGGCAACTCTTTTTTTTTTAATTATTTACCTTTATTTTATGTACTTTGATGTTTTGTCTGCATGTATATCTGTTTGAGGGTGTACAATCTTGGAGTTATAGGCAATTGTGAGCTGCCATGTATGTGCTGAGATTTGAACCCGGATCCTTTGGAAGAGCAGTCAGTGCTCTTAACTGCTGAGCCATCTCTCCAGCTCCCAATGGCAACTCTTCTAAATGAATAGATTTAATTGGGGCTGGCTTACAGTTTAGAGGTTTAGTTCATTGTTATTATGGCAGGAAGCATGGCAGTGCACAGGCAGTGCTGGAGAAGGAGCTGAGAATTCTACATGTGGTTCTGCATGCAGCCGGAAGAGAAGGAGTCATTGGGCCTGGCTTAGGCACTTGAAACCTCAAAGCCTACCCCCAGTGAAATACTTCCTTCAGTAAGGTCACATCTACTCCAATAAGGCCACACCTCCTAATCCTTTCAAATAGTGCTATTCCCTGGTGACCAAGCATTCAAATCTATATGTGTTGTTGTAAGGGGCGATTAATATTTACTATTGATTTATCTTCTGGTAAAGCTTGCTGTTAATCCTAAGCAGCTGTATAGCCAAATCACCACACAGAGACTGGGTTTATGTAGTTAACCTAAAACACATTGCTGGGCAATAGTTACTCCATCCTAAACCTCCAAGCCCTCATAGTTTCCTAACATTTAGATTCCCCACATTATACTTGCTTTTAATGATATCTTAGGTCAGTCCATCTCTCCACCTTGTTCCCGGATCTATCCTCCAGCTCTCTCTCTCCTAACTTTCCTCTAACCCCTCCCCTTTCCACTCATTTCCCCTCTTTCCTGTCCTCTGGCTCCTCCCTGCTCAACATTGTGTCTAGTTGTTTTTTTTTTGTCCTGTTTACACAAGAGTTGAGACAGGATGCTTAGAATGAGTATCACAATGCAATATCCAGATTGAAACCAGAGGGGGGGGGGCAGAAATCAGCATTTTAATGAACAAGGGTAAGGTGTATACATTTTAAAAGAACATTATACCAACAATGTGTATTGGAGTCACTCTTATTTAAACAACCACAGTGCTTGTTTTGGCTGTAGGATATGGAGAAATTAAGCTGGAAACTCTCATACCTCTGTCTGGCTTTCATAGTGCCAGAAGAAGGCTATATCAGCTGCTAGTAGAGATCCATCACCAACATTCCTGCTTGGCTATGCATCCAGCTTGCTGAAATACACACTAGGCAGGATGTATCTGCCTAGGTATCTACCTATATAGCTATCATAGGTAAGACCAAAGAGTATTCCTATGGGATTTAAAGCTCACTCTACAAAAGAGAATTCATGTCTGTTACCTGAAATCAAAGACAAAAACCTGTGGCCAAGGAGGTCATAGGTTCCAATAGAGAAGTAACTTGCATGTTTTTTTTTTAAAAAATATGGATGTGATGTGTCTGTCAAACTGCCTTCTAGATGTGTGCTTATGTTCATAGATCACTGCTATCAGCCTCAACTCATATCCCATGGTGAAGCTACTGATAACAAGTGACTGTTATTGCATTCTTAGCCATAGGTGGGCATCTATAGTTAACCCCTCCAAGGCTCAGAGATCATTGTGGAAGAGGGGCCAGAAATAATGTAAGAGCTGGAGGAAAGGATGGAGTTCTGTGTAACAGTTTCCTCTGAAATTAAAACATGCCATCCTGCAAGGAAGCTTCTTAAACAGGAAGGTCAACAACTCAAGACAGCTCCAAGAAGTCCCTGAAACTGACAATATTCACTGAGCCCTTTCCTGCCAGAGTAAGCAGAGCCAAGCTTTAAAGAAGACTTTCAGAGGAGCTGAGCTGCCAGGAAGACTCTGAGAGCAGACCAGCTGCCTGGAAGAAGCAGAAAGCAATCATGCTTCCTGGAAGGGGTTTAGACCAACTGAGGCACTTGAAGGACACTCTTTCAACCCTTTGAGCTGCCTGCAGGCTGTGCAGTGTGTGGCAGGTTCCCAGCTTTGTGAGATGTCTGTCACCTAGATTGGATGGACTTTAGTGATACATACAGCTGTCTTTCAGTTATTTTTGATCATGTAGTAAACCTCCCCCCCCCCCCAAAAAAAAAAACTCATTGGCCCACAAATTGGACTTTGGTATTTTCTCTACTTCAGTCTATAGTGTGCTCTGTATCTGAGGTGAGTAGACTTGTTTGTTGCATCTCCCCAGGAAAAAAATTATCACACAAATGGGGGTCAAAAATGAAAATGTGAGGGGTGACTCTACCTGAGAAACATAGTAGCAGGGGTCATAAAGACTGAAGAGACCACCCTTTAAATAGACTGGACTCCTAGTGGACGGAGGGGATCACCAGCCCACCCACAAAAACTTTGACCCAAAATATACCCTGCCTACAAGATGTGCAAAGATAGAGCAGAGATTGAGGGAATGCCCAACCAATGCCTGGCCTAACCTGAGACCCACCCCATGGGAGATGGCCAATCCCTGACACTATTAAGGATATTCTGCTATGCTTGCAGACAGGAGCCTAGCATAGCTGTCCTCTGAGAGGCTCCACCTAGCAGTGGATCAACAGATGATGAGACTCACAGCCAAACATTGGGCAGAGCACAGGGAGTCTTGTGGAGGAATGGGGAAAGAATAGTAGGACCAAGAGGAGATAGGAGCTTCATAAGGAGACCAACTAACCTGGGCCCAAGAGGACTTACAGAGACTGAAGCACCAACCAAGGTCCATGTATGGGCTCAACCTAGTTCACAGCTGATGGGTAGCTGAGG
Organism: Psammomys obesus; assembly: GCF_907164565.1. Classification (NCBI taxonomy): domain Eukaryota; kingdom Metazoa; phylum Chordata; class Mammalia; order Rodentia; family Muridae; genus Psammomys; species Psammomys obesus. The sequence continues at coordinate 38,856 of NW_026589137.1, forward strand.
CAACATATGAGATCCCTAGAAAGGAGAGTGGGGTCTGTCTCTGAAATGAACTCTGTTGCCTGCTTTTCAATCACTTCTCCCTGGTAGGGCGACCTCGACAGGCCACAGGGGAAGAAGATGCATTAAGTCCTGATACGACTTGATGTGCTGGTCTAAGTTGGTAACAGACAGGCTCCCGCTATCTGAGGAGTAAGGGAGGGGAGATAGGGAGAAGTGAAAGAGAAGATAGGAATGGGAGGAGAGGAAGGAGGGAGCTACAATCAGGATGTAAAGTGAATAAATAAATTACTTAAAAAATAAAATTTAGGTTTGAAAACTCTAAAAAAAAGTGTGAGTCAGTACAAGCATGACATATTTGGTAGCTTAAGGCTATACAAGGCCTATTGATGGTAAACCAGCGTTGTTACATCATGGAAGCAGAACTTGCCTTTCTGTTTAAATATTTCCTTAATAGGGAACCCTCCTCCACTGTTAGTGGGAATGTAACCTTGTACAACCACTTTGGAAACCAATCTGGCACTTTCTCAGAAAATTAGGACTAGTGCTGCCTCAAGATCCAGCTATACCACTCCTGGACATGTACCCAAAAGATGCCCCATCATTCAATAAAGACATTTGTTCAACTATATTCATATCAGCCTTATTTGTAACAGTCAGAATCTGGAAACAACCTAGATGTCCCTCAACTGAGAAATGGATACATAAAGTGTGGTGCATTTACACAATGGAATACTACTGAACTATTAAAAACAAGGAAATCATGAAATTTGCAAATGGTAGGAACTAGAAAAGATCATCCTGAGTGAGGTATCCCAAAAGCAGAAAGACACATATGATATATACTCACTTATAAGTGGATATTAGACATATATTAAAGGAAAAACATACTAAAATCTATAGTCCAAAAGAAGCTAAACAACAAGGAGGACCCTAGGGAAGATGCGTAATCCTCATTCAGAAGGGCAAACAGGATAGACATCAGAAGTAGGAGAAGACAAGGAACAGGGCAGGAGCCTTCAACAGAGGACCTCTGAAAGACTCTACCCACCAGGGTATGGAAGGAGATACTGAGACTCATAGCCAAACTTTAGGCAGAGTGTCGGAATCCTTATGGAAGAAGACGGAGATAGAAAGACCTGGAGTAGTCAGGATCTCCATAAGGAGAACAACAGAGCCAAAATACCTGTGTCCGGGGGGGGGGGCATTCAGGGACCAATACTCCAACGAAGGACCATGCATGCAGAGGACCTAGACCCCCTGTTCAAAGGAAGCCCATTGGCTACTCAATTTCCAAGTGGGTACCCTAGTAAGGGGTACAGGGGCTATCTATGACATGAACTCAGTAGCAGCATCTCTGATCAGCTCCCCCTGGAGGGTGCAGCCTTGCCAGGCCACAGAGGAAGATGATGCAACTGGCCTTAATGACACCTGATAATCTAGGGTCAGATTGAAGTGGAGGAGGTCCTCCCCTATCAGGGGACTAGGGAAAGGGCATATGGGGAGAAGAGGAAGGGTGGGTGGGACTGGGAGAAAATGAAGGAGGAGGCTACAGATGCAAAGTGAATAAATTGTAATAAATAAATATATAATTAAACTTAAATTTAAAAATATTTCCTTAATAACTAATTTAGATAACTATTTTACTAATCCAGAAGACACATGGAGCAGAAAATCTGAGAATCTCCTTCTTTATTGTGAATACAAGTGCCAAGCGGATAAGAGTGTAATAACAAGGTGTTGTTGGCATCAGGTAACATCATTTGCATCTGGCTTCTGGGTAAGAGTAGCAATCTAGTGCTCCTTCAAAATCTTCAGGGAAATTGGGTCTGGGTAGCACAAGGAGCCCTCTGCATGTTTATAGCTTCTGTTGTTTCATATACTTAGCTCTCCCCCTCTTAAACCAACTCTACAATGAAAGGCAGAAAGAGCTTGGTTAATTGTACATTTATAATCATAGCCAAAATGACATAATGTAAGTTTATTTGCCAGTGAGATTTTACGTTCCACAGAAGAACTTTCTTCCTTACTGTTTTAATATTGTGGTGGGCTGAAGGTAGCACACAGAATTCAGTTCTTCTCTTGAATTTGTGAGGTACTAGATCCTATACCAAGGGCGGAAAAATATCCCAATCTATCAAGAATCCTTTTCAGAAGCATATATTGCACCCTGTCCTACATAAAACCCTTCTTGAATATGAGGTGTATGGCAGGCTCTGGATAGAGATAGGACCTTGCCTCTCCTCTCCAATATAAATACTGGTTTCTTAACACAGCTCTTAAGATGTTTACAAAACAGAATAGTGAGAAGTATTTGGAGAACCTTGTGGTGATATTCATGTCCAAAGGGTTGAGAGTAGATCTCTAGAGCATACTAGGTGAAAGGACCTCAAAGTCAGGACAAGATACCCCAAGTCCAAATTCTCAGCATAATGGAGATTTATTTGCCCCAGAGGGACAGAGGTCAGGGAATGAGACAAAGACAGGATATAGAGAATGAGAGAGAAGGGGAAGGGGGCAAGGGAGCCAAGGAAGGGGTATTTGCCCAAGAGAGACAAAAGACTGCCTCAGGATACAGAGGAGAGAGACGTGTCCCATACTCATAAGAGTAAAAGAGAAAGGCTTGTGTTGGGATGTGTTGGTTTGTTTTAATTGGGCATGTTAATTAGGTGAGCCTGACAGACCAAAAGATTAAAAATCAGCTATTAATTAAGGCCTGAACTAGGTGGGTGGAGAAGTCTAGTAATGCCCTGAGGGGAAGGACCACCTTATTGCGTTCTTTCCCCACCCACTAGAGATACAGTTGCTAAGAAAACTGGCCCATCCCCCTAGGAAGGGATACCAGGTCATGGTCTGGGGACCTCCTATAGCCAATCAGTTCAAAATGTAGCATTTTGACCAATAGATACTTGCCAGGCAATAATTGCCCCTGCCTTAGGCATGCTGGGATGGGCCAGAATCTTTAAATCACCTAACTAACCTACCTGAGCACGGTGCTCGGCTCCCACCGCTTTGGCAGTGGGGGGTGTGGGCCCAAGCTGCAGCTTGTAATTTACAATAAAAAGAACCTCATGTACTTACAGCGGAGTCTGTTTATTCCTGGTTTTTTGGGGTTCGTGAATTGGGCAGAACAAACCAAAAGATTGCCTTTGATTGCTGGACTATAATATTTGATAGCTGGACCTTGGTGGTCAGCCTTAGGAGGAGGAAGGGGGCCAAATAAGGGAATGGACCTTGGAAGCTAGATTTAGTAATGCAATATAATGTTATTTAGTAAGGAAGAGGGAACGGGGGAAGGGCAAGGCCTCCCAAAATCAGGTTTGACATGCTCCAGCCAACTAAAGCCCTTTTGCTAGGTAAACTGACAAAACAGCTCAGCAACCTGTAGTTTCTTGGTTCCCTGGGGGCCTCAATGCCTGAGAAAGCAGATGCCTTAGCTTGCATCTTGAGTTAAGAGTGGCGTCTGGTGATCCTGGCCTGTGGCATTGGGATGCAGTCTTGGAAGGGCAGCTGTGTTGCTCTGCTGATCCAGAAACACCTTTATCTGATGACCTGCAGGGCCTTCAATCACCGCACTCAGGGGAGGGCACAGAGCACAGCTAATGGTGTCATCTGGCATGCTCTCTAACTTACTCTTTCCTTTTTACCAAAATGTCTCTGGTAAAGAATGTACTTTTCTACAGAGCAGTGGTTTCTCAACCTGTGAGTTGTGACCCTTTAGCAGGAGTTACCTAAAATCATCAGAGAAAATAGGCATTTACATTACACTTCATAACAGTAACAAATTTACAGTTATAAAACAGCAACAAAATATTTCCACGGTTGGGGGAGGTCACCACTGTATTAAAGGGTTGCAGCATTAGGAAAGTTCAGAACCACTGTTAAGAACTCAAGTAAAAAAAAAATAATAAAAATAAAAAATAAAAAAAAAGAACTCAAGTAATCTGCATTGTAACCTAAATCCTAGAGATGAGTTACTACCTACTGAATAGACGAGAAAGTCTTCAGATTTCACCTGAGCTTGTAGCTAAACCTGAGAATTATTCCCTACTTTTCAAGTTACAGAAAACATAGCTACTCCTAATAGCATCATACAAATTGAAGGGGGAGAAAAACAGAAACAAAAGAACCTTTCACATGGTAAAAATTGCTCCAGAAAACACTCAAGAATGCTTTCTCTGGTCAGTGGATGATTGTGCCATTTTCTTTTTTAGTTTGCCTCTTAGTTTTTGTTTGTTTGTTTCGTTTTTAGCAAATTTGCCAAATTTGCACTGTAATGTAAGAGTGTAATGCTATAATTAGTCCTCTGCTTTCGCATTCTCTTTCAGATACTGACAGGTCTCCTACCTGGGACATTGTCTATGAGTCCCAAAGCAGACTCTTGCTGCAGACTGCCTTATAGTAGTAAAAGTAGACACACCCTTTTCTGCCTTAGGGCCTCTGATCCTCTTACTCTGTCTTGCTATCTGGCTCTAATTCTGGTGCCTGAAGTCTCCTCCGTGTCTCTGCCACACTATTTTACCTTTGTAAGTTTCTCAGTGACATTAATTACTTCTAAGTATATTTATTAACCCCTAGTAATGCATCCCAAGGTGCCCACTTGAGCTGCCAGTGCACCATCCAAAACTCACCTCTGTCACCTCTGTGTGCAGGTGCTTGGGTGCTGGGAATAAAACTTAGATCCTTATAAAAAACAGCAAGTACTCTTAACCACTGAGCCATCGCTCCAGCCCTGTTAGCCATTTTCTTTATTTTATTTTAAGTCAGGTGGTGGTGGCACAGGCCTTTAATTCTAGCACTAGGGAGACAGAGGCAGGTGAATTCCTATGAGTTTGAGGACAGCTTGGTATATAGAATGAGTTCCAGGATAGCCAGGGCTACACACAGAGAAACAATGTCTCAAAAAAAAAAAGTAAAAGATAGAAAGATAGAAGTTACCTGGAAAGAGGGGACCTCAGCTGAGGAGTTGCCTCCATCATACATGCATGCCAGTGGGGTGTTTTCTTAATTAGTGATTCATGTGGGAGAGCTGAGGACCCACCCCATTGTGGGTGGTGCCACTCCTGGGCTGATGGTCCTGGGTTCTATTAGAAAGCAGGCTGAGCAAGCCACGGGGAGCAAGTCAGTAAGCAGCACCCCTCTATGTCCTCTGCATTAGCTCCTATCTCAAGGTTCCTGCCTTGGCTTCCCCAAAGGATGGACAGTAACTCGTAAGCCAAGGAAGTCAACCCTTTCCTCCTCCAAACTGCTTTTGGTCTGAGTTTTATTACAGCACCAGAAAGCAAACTAGACTGATCACTTAACAACCGTTCCAGCTTAGAATACCACAAAGTTTGGATATTTGGTCAAAGAAGTATGATATCAACAGACCTTATGTAGAGGGTATGTGTGAATACTTCACAAGGTGACACCTTTTTATTAAGCTTAATTTAGCTAAGCTTCACCATAAGGTGGTGCCTGCTGTGGGCCCTGGCTTTCTGGAGTTGGAAGACACACAATAGAGTTGGGTTTCTTACAGGTGTCCCTTTCTAATTTGTTAGCAGTTTCATTCCCTTCAACTTCTATTTGAAGCCAAGATTCAGCAGTTAAACCCGGGAGACTGGGAAAGGTGCCCACTTCTCTCACATAAGGCTTCAGTGTGAGCTGGAAAATCTACAGGCAGCATACCCAGGGATAGATTGCTATGAAGAGAAACTGGCCAGGAGTGTATCTGAAGAAACTAATTGTTCCCACTGCAAAATCTTATCTTTTCAATTAAGAAATTTTCCTCTTTCTGCATTGGAAGTCTCGAAATGTCTTTGGCAATGGGAGCACACATTTCTGAGATGATTTAGGAATGCTTAAATCCACCAGCAGCACCTTCTGTGAGTACAAGTACTTCAATTTTATTGTTAGGTTCACACTTCCACTTTAAATGTTTTTGCTTTACATTTTAACTTAGTTTGTCTGTGTGCATGCATGTGTGCCTGTGTATGTGTGTTTGTTTATTTATTTATTTATTTTTGAGACAGGGTTCCTCTGTGTAGCCTTGGCTGTCCTGGACTCATTTTGTAGACTAGGCTGGCCTCGAACTCACAGAAAGATCCATGTGCCTCTGTCTCCCAGAGTGCTGGGATTACAGGTGTGCATCATCGCTCCCGTTTTGTTTTGATTTTTTTGAGACAGGGCCTCACTATGTCACCTTGACCAGCCTGGAACTCACTATGTAGATCAGACTAGCCTTGAACATGTAGGTCTCTTGTGTTTGTGTTTGTGTGTGTGTGTGTGTTCTTGAGTGCAGGACATGTATGTGGAAGTCAGAGGACAACTTACAGGGAAAGATTCTCTTCTATCATGTGATCATGTGGGATAGAACTCAAGTCCTCAGGCTTTGCAGCACATACCTTCTCATACCTTCTCGACCCACTCACATTGCCTGCCCTGGAGTGTTTTTTTTTTTTTTTTTGGATCAAATTAATCAAGCATTAGCTGAAATAAATCTGTATAATAGGTGCTATCTTCTGGAACACAAGAGGTAGTTGGAGTGGAGCCTTAAACTCCACACTATGGTGGCAGGGGGTGGGGGGGTGGCTGGAGAGATGGCTCAGTAATTAAGAGAACTGGCTGCTTTTTCAGAGGACGAGTTTGATTCCCAAAACCCATATGGTGGATCACAGTGGTCTATAACTCCTGTTTCAGAGGATCTGATCTCCTCTTCTGGCTTCCAAGGACAATGCATGTGCATGGTACACAGACATACATGCAGGCAAAACACCTATGCATGTAAAATAAACATAACAAATCTTTTAAGAACTTCCATACTTCTCATCAAAATTCTACTATATACTTGTGTGTGTGTGTGTGTGTGTGTGTGTGTGTGTTTCCATCACAGTTTGATGTCAGGTGGTTTTCTCTGTTGCTCTCTACCATGAAGAGCACATAAACTACATTCATTTTTTATATTGTGCTAAGGATGGGGTGGCTTGTCAATCGTGCTCATGTAAAGGTCAGTGGACAACCTGTGGGAGCTGCTTCTTTTCCTCCACCACAGGGACTGGGACATCCAGTTCAGGTCATCAGGCTTGACTGAAAGCCTCTTTACCTTCTGAGCCATCTTGCTGGTCCTCTTCATCCTTTGAAAATCTACATTTATTTTTTTACTGTGGGAGGGGGATACTAAAACACTAGTCTCCATCTTTTAAAAACATTTACTTCTGTGTATGTGCGTATTTGTGTGTTTATGTTTCTGTGGCATATATATGTAGGAATGCTTGTGTAAAGGTCTGTGCACAAGTATGCCAGAAGAGGGCACCCTGGGCCTGAAGTAACAGGCAGTTGTGAACTGCCCAACATGGGTCCTCTGGAAGAGTAGTAAACACCCTTAACTACTGTCTTGTTTTTGAGGCAGGGTATCTCGTTTGTTGTTCTGTATACTCTGTTTAGCTGGTCCCTGAGCTTCCAGAGGATTCCACTGTCTCCACCTCCCATTTTGTTACAGGACTGTTGGAATTCACACAGCACTGTTGTTTTCTCAAGAGCTGCAGTGATTGACACTCAAGTCATCAGGCTTGAATTGCAACCACTTCTAGCCACTGGGCCATTCCCCAGTGCTTTATTCTTCACCTTATTTTTGGAGACAGGGTCTCTCCATGCACTGGAAACTCACCGTTTTGTCTAGGCTGACTGGCCAATGAGTTCCCGGGTTTCCAGTTTCTGTTCCCACAAAGCTGGGGGATGTGTAATCATGCGCAGCTTCTTATATCTCGGTGCTTGGGATTTGAACTCAGGTCCTTAAGCCTTCACAGCAAGCACTCTTAACCACTGAAACATGTTGGCCCATGCTCTATTTATTTCTATAACATTTCTTCCTCCTTTGCCTTGCATGGTTGTACACTCTGCTTTTCTCTACAATAGCCCCTTTGCTTTCCTATTTAACTGTTTCTTCTGTTCATCTCTTAAATGTTATTTTCTATGTGTTCTCAACCTTCCTTTCTTGTAAACTACTCATATATCTCAGTTACGTGTACTCTTCACTACAAAACTGATCTTATTCTATCATGTGAGTTCAGAGGGCTCATGAGATGATTCAGCAGTTAAAAGCACCTGCTGTTTATGCAGAGAACCCACATATGAACTCATCAGTGCCCTTAATTCCAGTTTCAGGAGATCTAATGCCCTCTTATCACTTTCAAAGGGGCAGTATAGACATATGATACCCATACACACACACACACACACACACACACACACACACACACACACACACACACACCTAAGTGACTTCATGTCTGTGAACTCCTAGGCTGGGTTTCAATTATTCCCTGCCACCCCCCCCACCACCTTGGGCATTCCAGGCAGTTGCTTATTCACTGAACCATATTTCCCCAGCCCCCGGATTGGGCTCTTATTTTCCCCTTTACATTTTATTTACTTCATTCTCTATGGTACTTGAAGAGCAGAGGCCAATCTCTGAGAGTCAACTGTGTCCCTCCACTATGTTGGTCCAATTCAATGGTCAGGTTTGGCAGCAGGTGCCTCCACCCACTGTGCCAAGTAACCATCCTAAGAGATTAGGTTAATTCTGAGATCAACTCAATATACTCTTTTCCCATACTCACATTAGTTACTCTCTATACAGCTCTATGAATTTTCAGTCTGTGTCTATTTTATTCATTGCTTTTAGCCCCTATCCTAAACACAGTGCCTAAGAAAGTCTCTTCAAAGAATATCTTTAAATGGATTAATAAATACGAATAAAGTCTACTTTAACTCAATTTATACTTTTATCTATTTCCTTATACCAACCCAATTCTAGTTATATCACTAAAATATTGATTAATCGTTTTGGCCTGTCTTCCCTCAAATGTATTTGTCGTTTTCATCTCCCCATTACTTACAGAATAAAACTTAAAACTCTTCAGCGTGGATTCAAAGCTTTGATCGAAATTCCTCATCTTAAAACATTTTTTCCTCGTATTAATTTCTTACTATACACCAAGCACTAAACTAGTTCCCAAACGATTGTGAATACAGGGACACTAATTTTAACAAGGTGTGATTAGTCCTATTTGAGACTATGAGAACAGGGATAGTTTCAGATTATGGATTACAAAACATTGGGCTTTTTGCCATCTCCAAGTTCACAAATTCATTTAAGTGCAATATCCTATTCAGTGGTCACCTGCATATTCCAAGCACTTGACAGCCACATGAGGATAGTATCTATCATATTAGCTCAACAAAGAGCACATCCATCATCTGTGGAAACAGGGGTTACCTATAGGTGCTTCAAAGTGAGCATGTTGCAAGAAACACTCTCAAAGAGATCAAGGACTGACTCAAGACCTCCATATGTGCATTTTAAAACAGTACTTGCTCCCAAAACCATAAAGCATTAAAACAATTTCCGAACTATTAAGTACTATAGAAATGTGATATAATAAATAGGTTCAGTTCTTAATTTCATCACAACTTTGATTCCCTCGAGTAAATCGTAGCTTTTTTCAAGAACTTCTCCCATCCACATAACTTATGCCATAGGGCTCAGAAAATACCAGTGGAATATTTATTTCAGGGTTAAAAATACAGATAAATACCTGTCTTGAAGCTTTTCACCCAGAGCCCTACTCCATCGCCTGCCTTCTCTGCTACTTCCCTTAAAAAAAAAAGAAAGATTCCAAAAGATTTTAAGAAACAATAAAATATTTGAGACTGAGAATTATGAAAAATCTAAATAATGAAAACTGGACTCTCCTCGGGGTCTTCTAAGAAATCAGAAGCACCACCCTCCACTTCAGCTCTATGCTTTCCCAGTTTAGCAATCAATTCTTTCACTGGACTGAAGACGCCATTGGTTTGCTGGTTAGAGAGAGCAGTTCGAGGTGGTGCAGAAATGCTGCAATGCACAGCTCTCGCAGAAATTAATGCCTACACTTGGTGACTACTGGGTTTTGGAAGCTCTGGCGACAGATGCGCATCCACTTGAATGGTATTTCCTCATCATCACTTTCCACTTCGTAGTTTTCATCCTCATAGACACCATAGCGACCCTCATCAAGCTCAATCAAGCTCACATTCGACCTGCAACCAGTGTTCGTAATCTGAACGGTCATGGAGGAATTTGCAGCTCCTGGTAGTCCTTACAGATGTCCCACTGCACAGTGGCATGTAGATGCTCGGAGCCCTTCTTCACCATCCCACAGGAGGCATTGCCCATGGATGTATCCTTGGGCTTCACGTATTTCTGATAATTATTGATTCCCCGATAGATCTTGCTGTCTTCTTTGCCCCTCAGCTCCTCCTGGACCTCTGGCTCCGTTCAAAGATGGACTGTGCATCTCGCTCCTTCTCAGTGTCCCAGTTCCTAGGCAGTGGTCACACCCATATTCTCGGGTCCCACGGGTTTTGCCCAATGGGTAGACTTGTAGACCATGCTGAGACCTTCCAAGCCACCTTAGTTCGCCTTCTGTTTACCGCTGCCACACATCTTCTGAATCAACGGATTGTGGGTCGCCTGCTTCTTCTCCGGGCAGACCACAGCGCTGCCTTCGTCACTGCTGCTGCTGCTGTCCCCGGATCCCGCATCACAGAGCTGTCGCTTTCGGCGACCCGCCGCTGCTCCTTTCTGCCCAGGCTTTTTGTAGAGGAAAGTACACACCTGACCGGTCGAATTCCCTGGAGAAAGTTGCTCCGCCATTAGATATCACCAAGCTCTGAAACTGCCACGGCGTACGGGGCCGCTTTGCTTTGTCTGTCACGCTTTGTGGTCTCGGCGGCAGTGAATCAGACCGGAGGGCAAGGAACAGCAGAGAAAACAATGCCTGGGAATGGTTGCCTGACCAGGATCATCAGTTACTTTTGAGCCCCTGCAGCCGCCGTCGCTTCCTCCCGAAATGTACGAGGCACCGCCCCTTCCTCGTTCTGCCGGAAATGAGGCAAAGCCGGTCACCTCTGAGGAGCTGGTGACAGTTTGGCGTGTGAGTCACAGTGCAGTGATGTGGTTCGAGATTCTTCCTGGCCTTGCCGTCATGGGGGTGTGCTTGATCATCCCCGGAGTGTCCACTGCGTACATCCACAAGTTCACCAACGGGGGCAAGGTAAGGCGGCCGAGGGAGACACGGCTGGGCTTTGTGGACCGGAGTTGTTCTAGGTGCGGTGAAATACAGTGGCCTTTTGGATGCGCAGCAGCTCTGTGGAGGTGAGGACATTTAAGTGAGTCCTCCTCTTGGTGTTGCCTGAAAGCGGAGACTTGCAGATTCCACCTTTTACTTTACCAAAATGTAGCTAGTTATTTGTTGAAGAAGAGTGACCCAAAAGGCAAAATATCTATTCAACAGTTAGAAAAAAAATTAAAGAGAAAAAAAAAAAAAAAACAGAAAGAAAAAAGGCAGTGGTGCCCCCCCCCCCCGCAAGAAAAAGAAAGAGGAAATATAAGAAGTGTGGTTTTTATGTAGAAGATTTTGGCTTTGTATTGTACATTTCGCTTTTATTTTAATAATGATTCTATTTTTCTAGTAAATCGTTTCTTTTTGCAAAGGCTTATTTTTGTGAAATTGTGTCTGTTGCTCTCTGTATGCATGCATGAAGAGTAGAAAAAGGGAATGAATATTCCCTGGACTCTAGTTAAAGGCAGTTATAACACACACACACACACACACACAATAACCCATGTTGGTACTGGGAAGCACCCAGAATAACAGGCAGGTGCTCATAACCACAGAGTTTCTCTCTCTTTAACCCCTAGTGCCTCATTTAAGAAATTTTGTTAGATATATGTTTTTACTGGGTCACGCATGTTTATAAACTGCATTGTTCTTTATTTGAAGGAAAAACGAGTTGCCCGACTTCACTACCAATGGTATTTGATGGAACGAGATAGACGTGTGTCTGGAGTCAATCGCTATCATGTGTCAAGGGTAAGATGACTGAGATTGTGGGTTCTGGTAATGCCTTGTCTAAGGTCATATAGTGCTCATTTAATTTGCATTTTTTTTACTAGTGAGGTATATAGTCTTTTATCCATAAAAAAGAATTAATATAATTTTATGTATGGTTGGATTCTGTGAAGCTTATTTTTATAGGTCAAAATAGCCAAGTAGCATTTTAACATTAATCAACTTAATGCTATATTTTCATAACTTGTAAGACCATTTTATCTTTATAATTCCTTTTAGATTTATTTGTGTATGTGTGCATTTTGAGTTTGTGAGTGCAGGTTTCGTGTGGAGGTCAGACAACAATCTGAATGTAGTCAGTTCTCTCCTGCCACCTTGTTGGATCTGGGACTCCAACTCATGTTGCCAAGTCTGCATGCAAGTGCCTCTCACCCTCATAATTCTTCCAGTTTCTTAAATCTCTTTACTTGCTCCGACCTCATGGGCTCCCCACAATGAACCTAGGTAGATTTTGTGTTCCTTTTATGAGAAGACATGGTTAGAATGAGTAAAAAGTACCGCTCAGGGGCTCAGTTCTTTGACGTCTCAGAATCAAATCTCATATACATGAAGGTAGATTAAGTATCTGCCTTTTAAAAAGTTTATCCCTTGGTATTCCATGCTTTCATTTATCCTGCTGAAAGTTTTTTTTTGGTTTTGGTATTGCTTTTGTTTGGAGTCTGGCACTTGTTATATAGGCCCAGCTGGTCTGGAGCCTGCTGTGTAGATTATGGTAGCCTCAAACTCAAAGCAAACTTCCTGTCCTTACCTCCTGCATGCTGGGATTAGGATTACAGATTTGCAATACTATGTGTACTTTAGGAGGTCTTTGAATGTTTATGGGGCAAAATTTTTGGAGTTGGGGTCATTTTACTGAATTTTGACTCTGCTACTACTTGTCTGACTTAAGAAAGTGGTTTTTGTTTTCTTGAGACAGAATCAGGTGATTTCTAACTTCATTGAGTTTCCAAATCATTATGAAAAATTTGAATGAGGAAAATAGAATTTACCTTGTGTTCAAGTGCTATTTTGTGAGACAGTTTACTGTTTTGTCCTAATTCATGGAGGGAACTGTATATGAGGATTCAGGAAGTGAATAATTGCTTGACTGTAATTCCAGTTAGGGTGAAGGAAGGGGCTTTTCATATATAGTAATATGTATGCTGCTGTCAGAAAATGAGGTAGCCCAGATACGGTGTTGCATCCCACAACCCTAACTTTTGGGAGCTGGAGGAAGGAGGATTGGGAGTTCACTTTGTGTTACATAGGGAGTGAGACCTTGACAAAAAAAAAATACAGACAGTGTAGTGTCACACTCCTTTAATCCCAGTGTTCTGGGGACAGAGGCAAGTGAATGAGTTTGAGTACAACCTGTCTCAGATGCAGCTAGGGGCTGGGGTCATTGTCTAGTGGTCATTCTTTAATGATTATGAAGCCAATTTAGTTTATATTATTGCAGTTAGAGAAATGTGGGATGTGAAACCACTAGTTTTAATAACAGAATGCCAATCTATGACATTGGAAATAGCATGCTACATTTTTATGGGAACAGAATCCTCAGATTCTCTTTTTCAAACTCTTTTACAGGGCCTGGAGAATATTGACTAAGGAAGCATTTTCCTGGCTGCTGAAAAAAAGTTTTCAGCTATGGTCATCTGTTCCTGCTAGAAGGCTATGCAGCATATTATATACCATGTGCATATTATGTGATGCTTAATAAAAAACTTTAAATCTAAAGTCTCTTCATGAAGTAAAGTCAGGGTTTAGTTAATATGATTTGATATAGGCAGAGGCATGAAGGTTGAGACAGAAATAGAGACACTCTGAAGAAACTAAGACACATCTGAGAGTGTGGGTATGAGCTCCTTGAGTCTTGAAGAGTCATATGTAGGATTTTGGTAGGTGTCTTAGTTAGGGTTACTGTTGCTGTGATGAAACATCATGACCAAAGGTAACTTGAAGAGGAAAGGTTTTATTCCACTTACAGTTATATATAACAGTTCTTCATCAAAAGCAGGGCAGGAACCTGAAGACAGGGGCTGGTACCAAGTCCGTGAAGGTGTGGTGCTTACTGGTTTGCTCTCCATGGCCTTGCTCTGCCTCTTCACTTTTATAGAACCTAAGACACCAGCCCAGGGATGACACCACCCACATGGTCTGTGTCCTCCCCCATGAATCACTAATTAAGAAAATGCCCCACAGGCTTCCCTACAATGAGATCTTATAGAGACATTTTCTCAGTTGAGGCTCTCTCATGGCTCCAGTTTGTGTTAAATTGGCATAAAGCTAAACAGTACAGTAGGTTCTGAAGTTGTGATCTTTAAAGAGTTGCTAAGAAACCTAATGATATCATAAATTAGTTCTGGGGGATTATAATCCAGATTATAGTGATAAAATAAAAGTCGAGCTAGGTTATCTTCACTCTAAATGTTAATTATCTTGTTTGAGATTCCTAGAAAATATTCAATCCCTATCCAAAGTTATACACATTCAGGCCTTAAGTCTAGTTCATTCCTATTTTAACATATCTATATATAAAGGAATAAACTTTTTAAAAAAGATTTACTTACTATTTTTATACAGTGTTCCATCTGCATGTATGCCTACATACCAAAAGAAGTCACCAGATCTCAGGTGGTTGTGGGCCACCATATGGTTGCTAGGAATTGAACTCAGGACCTTTGGAAGAACAGCCAGTGTTCTTAACCTCCGAGCCATCTCTCCAGCCTGGGAATAGTATCCTTAATGATGACAACCTATGCAGCAAATCTTATTACTTGTGCTACAATGCTTTTCAACTGGAAAGAGGTTTCAGTCAGACTCCAGGGTGAGGGGCTCTTTTCCTGTGTCCCCATAATTGTCCCTTTCTATACTGCCTCAATTTCCTCCTCTGAGACTTTGATCTATTAAAGGTTGCAAGGATCCGAAAACCCTTGTGAGATTTCTGTGTTGAGCAGGGACATAGACCTTATCTATCCAGGGACCAAAAGTCTCAACCAAGTAAGCAAGATGTCTAGCTGGTAAAAATGCTAGCTTTGCAAGCCTAATTACCCGAGTTCAATCCCCAGAACTCATTTTTTAAAAAGAACTTAGGGCTGGAGAGATGGCTCCGTGGTTAAATGTTCTCACTGTTCTTGTAGAGAACCTGAGTTCAGTTTCCAGCATCTATGGCGGGTGGTTAGAGTCATCTCCAACTCCAGATCCAGAGGATCCAACATCTTGTGGACTTCAGGGGCACCAGTATTCACTTATGCACATACCTACACGCAGAGTGATGCACAAACTTTAAACTAACTCTTTAAAAAAAAAGCTAGATGTTAAGCATTCATCTGTAATCACAATACTCGTGTTTCAAGATGAGAGGCAGAGACAGGAGAATCATCTGGAACCTTGAGACCATCTAGCCTGGAGTATAAAGCATAGCAGAAACAAGGTAAGGAGACCCTGCCATGAAACAAAGTGGAAGGAGAAAACTGACTCCCAAAAGTTGTCTTCCACATGTACAGCTGAACTCAGACTGTGATATTACCTTCTTATCCACACATAAGTCTCAACCTGCCTGGTCGAAGGAGTACATGAGGTGTTGGGTTCGGAGTGGAAACCGATAAAACTCACTTCAGAGACAGAAGCTTAAAATGCAAGCATTATTTTCTGCTCTTGGAGGGAGGCTGCCACTTTTGGGATCTGAACTACATCCCAGGGGGGAAGCTGTATTGCATATTTAACGGGTGTAAATGGCAAGGCAAGGGGGCACTGGTAAATGTCAGGGTCATCCAATCAAATTTTAAGATTATGGGATAAGCAAGGGAGTTTCTGTTGGAGGCTGGGCCTGATCCAGGGCACCCGGTCTCAAGTCCCTTAATTATTTCCTAGACATTTGGTCTAGAGCTCAGAGTGATAAGGGAAACAAAGGAGCAGGTCAGCTGCACGTAGTTAATTAGGGCATAAGAGGCAGTTGGTTATATAGTTTTATAGCTTATATATCTTGGTTTAAATAAGCAATTTCTATATTCTTACCAGATGACAAAAAAAAAAAATATTTGGAGAAGTTCCTGGGCTTGTGAACATGAACTTTCTTGAACCTGTCAGGAAGATGAAGAATTTTTCCAGAGATGTCTAGATTCAGACAACTGTCTACTTACAACAGAAGCTGTTCGGCTATTGGAAAGTTCCCAGCTTTCCTAGAGCTTGGGACCTTGAATTAATTTTTCCCTATGATTAAATGGAGTCTGAAAACAAAATCTTAGTACTTACTCTAAGTTTCTTTTGCTTGTTCTCAACACAGGTATGAGCTTAGATGTTGAAGTGTCATTATTTAAAGGTACTGTGGAAGAGAAATCATCACTGAAGATATCAAATACAAATAATATGATTAAGATTAATAAAAAAAAATAGCAGGGCCTTTTATTATTGATGTCTGATAACAGTGATGCTGGTAAATTACTAAAACCTAAGGTAGGGGCTGGAAGGGTGACCCAGAGGTTAATAGCACTGGCTGCTCTTGTAGATGAGCCAGGTTCAATTCCCAGCACCCACATGGTAGCTCACAACCTCTTACTCCAATTCTAGGGAACCTAACATCCTCTTGTGGCCTGCAGAAGCACAAGGCACACAAGTGGTTCACAGATATACACAGATCAGTCATACACATTTAAAAAAGCACAATTTGGCAATAGTGGGTTTTGTTGTTGTTTTGGTTTGGTTTTTGTTTTGTTTTGTTTTTGAGATGAGGCAAAGGCATTTTGAAAACCTCTGTAATAAAGAGCATGATTCATGAAAAAATTATCTGAAATAAAATTTGAAACAAACAAACAAAAGACCAGCCAAAAAAACCAAACTGTGTAAGACCAAGCAGTTGGATCTGGAGAGATTGCTTAGCTGCAAAAGTGCTTGCTCTTCTTTCACAGGACCCAAGTTCAGTTCCAAGCACATGCCAGGCAGTTCACAACTGCCTGTATCTAACTACTGCTCCAGAAGTGGGCACCCACACAAATAGCCATAAATAAAAGTATTCAAGAACAAGCAATGTGGCTTTACTGCTGAAAACAAGATGAGACTGGAGAGGTGGCTCAGCAGTTAAGAGCATAGGCCCTGGCTGCTCTTGTACTGGACCTGGGTTTAGTGCCTAGTACCAGCCTTGCACTCCTCAACATCTGTAACTCCAGTCCCTGAGGATCTGATGCCCTTTTCTGCTTTCTCCAAGTATTGCAGGCATGGGTGTGTAGAAATAGGTGCACTGAAAACACCCCTACTATAAACATTTTTAAGAGAAGACAATTAAAGCATGTAAAATTATGGACATGATGAATACCAAACAGCCAATTCTGCATGATAAACTAATACTTCACGAATAGCATTACAATGACCTTTGTAGTAGATATTAAGATATTTATAGTTCTTCAAAAATGGCTAAAAAAAATATGGAAACTTATTTTCCCTTGTTCTTTTTCTGAGTGGTTCCTGCAAAGTTCAAAATTCTAATTGGCATCCCAAGGATACGGTTAAGTGGTAGAGGGCTTACCCATCATCTACAAGGCCCTGGCTTCCAATCCACTTTTTGTATCATCTATTGATATATTCCTTGGTAGGTAGACATTTTACCTTCCATGTAATGGGATTACATGTGTGCACCACCACGGTCAATTGCTATTTACCTTTATATGTCAGCCCTCTACCTTCCTCACTAGACTGTGAGTCATTGTGGGAGGAATCTGACTTACCTTCACTTCATAGTTCCTACTGTGTGCACATGTTGCAGGTACCCACAGTGTATGGACTAGCTGACTGGCTTCACTTGACAAGAGAATGTCATCATCTGGCCTGAACCTTACTGCTGCGAACCATCTGCTTTGCAAGGCATAGGCAAGTGAGGAGGAAGGAACATGGAGAGGAATGGGGGGGGGGAAGAAGATAAGAAAATGGAGAGTGTGATATGGTGTTATGGTAGAAGGCAGTGGCTCTCAACCATCCTAATGCTGTGACTCTTTACAGTTCCTCCTGTTGTGGTGACACCACCCCCCATACAAAATTATTTTCGTTGTTACTTTATAACTGTAATCTTGCTACTGTTATCAATCATAATGTAAATATCTGATATGCAAGATACCTGATATGCGACCCCTCACCAGCAATTAGGTGTTGAGAACTGCTGGTTTAAGTGAAGGATGAGGGAAGAGCCAGGAAAGAGTACAAATGACTGAAGGGACACAGGAAAGGAAAATTTAAGGCTTAATGTGTAAAGTCCTGAAGAGGGACCTCGTAATATTCTCTCCATTCCCTCTTCCTCATGTTTTGATGTACTCCACTCCTGCTTAGGGGCTTGTACTTGTTAATTTTTTTGGTTAGTTGGTTAGTTTTGGTTTCACAATTTGACACAGATAGAATCATCTGGGAAGTGGGGAGGGGGGGCGGTTCCCCCCATCAGATTGCCTGTAAGCAAATCTGTGGGGCATTTTCTTGACTAATGGTTGATGTGGGAGTGCCCGGTCACGGGCATGGGACCACCCCTAGGCGTGGGGTCCTGGGTTGGGTAAGAAAGCAGGCTAAGCCATGGAGAGCATGCCAGTAAGCAGCTTTCTTCCACAGTTCTAATCTCTGTTTCAGCTGTGACTTTCCTTGGTGAAGGATTGTAATTGAGACTTGTAAGCCCGAATAAGCCCTTTCCTCCCCAAGACTGTGTCAGTGTTTTATCATAGTGATAGATAGAAAGCAAACTAATACAGAGCCTGTATCTGGGTTCTTTCCAATTCAAGAATTTAACAGAGTAGGACCTGCAAGTGTCTCCAAATCAATGCTCTCTGGTAAACACAGTATTCTGACAGAATCCTCCTATTTCCCACACTTGGACCAAGCAAGGGGCTGGCTTTCTCTCTTCACTGGAGTTCTGTCCAACATCGGGCAGTCCAGGTGAATAGCATGTACAACTTTCCTAGGGGTCCACTGGGACACAGACTTACCTTGGCCTGGACTGCCATAGGCAAAGGCAGCTTAGAATAGAGAAGAATTTAGGGACATCACCCCTTGTGTACAGGTTCCAACTTCTTAGTAAATGCTGGTGCATTGCTGCATTTCTGAACCATGGACCATTTGGGGGTCCTGCCCCCAGCATGGTCAAGGCCAGGAATGGAGGCCGAGAATTCTGAGGAAGCAGAACAACTGATTATTAGAGGCACATTGTGTGTGGGGGGATGTAGGTGGGAGATACAAAAAGAGGTGACTAGGGTGTGGAGCCTCTCGGGCAAGGAAACATGGCTGAGCTTCTGGTGCACAGCTCCTCTGCTGCCCTTCTAACTCCTCTAACTGCTGCCCCCTCATTCTGCTCTCCAACACACCTTCACACTTATCTGAATTGGCATCAGAGTTGGCACAGCCAGAAAGAATATGTGCTCCATGTTCCCTGAGAGGTCTCTAATATGCTAAACCCTGGAAGCTAACTGTCCAGAATTGGTCTGCATCTTGGCTTTGCTTAGGAGATGTAGTTTCAGCTCCTGCTACAGAGAAAAAGCCAGTTAATCCTGCTGGAAAATCTCTTGTAGTTCTGCTAATGAAGTTATATTTTGCCTACAGAAAATTGCCTGTCCCTTGCCTACATATTTTTCTCTGACAATCATGAATCTACTTCCTGGAGGCTGGAGAGATGGCTCAAAATTTAAGAGCTTACTGCTCTACCAGGGGAGCCAAGTTTGGGCCCCAGCATCTTTATAGCATCTCACAACTGGCTTTAACCCAGCTCCAGGTGACCATCCAGGACCATCCAGCTCTTGTTCTGACCATCAACAGCACCTACAAATATGTAGCATACATACAGACACATACATAAAAATAGTAAAAGTAAACTGTATTAACTACTTTTCTATTGCTCTGATAAGACACCATGACCAAGGCAACTTATAGAAAGAAAGGTATAGGCCCTACTTCTTAAGTATTTTATTTGGGATTCCTTAATGTCTCTACCTCCCTTCCAACCCCCACCCCTAGGTAGGGGAGAAAGAAGGTTAAAAGGGACAGGGGAGGTAGGCATCTTTAGACTTAGTTCTATCTGGTTATGGTCCTTGTGTTCTTTAGGAAAATACCAATCTCAGTTGTCAGGATATCTAGCAGTCCAACAACAGCAAACAGCAAATGCAAACGCAGCAGAATGAACAAGCAGCCTTTTTCCTTCTCTGACTCCTCCAAGTATTCCTCTCTGAGCCTCTCTTGGCTCTGATATTTATATCCTCTCAAAGTCCTCAGCATTTCACTATCTCCAGCTGGCAAAGACCACACCCCTCCCAAGCTGCACAAGGCTGTTATCAGCTGTGGAGCACTTCCTTATCCCACAGTTGGGATTAAAACAAAAACCTCTTTCCATAACATAACTGAGTTTTAAGAGAAACCAAAACTTTCACTACAGAAAGGTCTAGTTGGGGCTTATGGTTCTAATGGTTTCAGAGGCCATCACTATCATCACATCAAGGAAGCGTGGTAGCAAGCACTAAGTATAGCAGAGGGGAGACCTGGCAGAGGGGAGACCTGAGAGTTCATGTCTCAAATCACAAGCAGGCTACAGGTAAGCAAAGCAGGAATGGCGAAGCACACCCCAGTGACATACTTCCTCCAGCATGGACACACCTCCTAATCATAAGCAGTGTTCCAAATGAGGACCAAGTAATCAAATCCTCAAGAATATGGGACTTGGAGGATATTCCATTCACACCACCACATAAACCTTTAAAAAATAATTCTACTTCCAATTTCTCACACCAGGTCCTCCCCAGGGATCTCTCACCCACTGTCCTAGGGCCTTCACTCCCTCTAATTTGTGGTGATCCTTCTGCTTCTGTTTACAGAGGCTGCCATTCCAGGTGTGCATCATCACCCCACCCAGGTCTAAAGTTACTAGGAGCATTATAATGATAAATTTAATAATATATTAAATATATAATAAATGTGTATGCATAATATATAAAAGATATTAATAGATTATTCTTCTTTCCTTTTTTATTCTGATGCTAGGATAGAACCCAGCATGTAATGTACTCTTCCTGCTTTACTGTACTGCCTCCACACTCCTCAGCTCTGCCACGCACCAATCTGGAACTTCATCTCAGCAGCAGGATCTCAGTGTGTAGAACCTTGATGTACATGGTATCGTCCACACTGTAAGCTCAGCATTTCTCCTAAGGGATAAAAAAGGAACACCCAAGAGAACACTTCTCTTCTTTGCTCCAATGTTGATCATCAGTGCCAGGGTGAACAGCCTCTCCACCACCCATAGCGTGGTTTAGGCCAGGATTCAGAAACTGGAGAGTTTTCTGGACTAATAAGACTAGGTCGTGACATAGAGTCATCATATCTTCATTTCACCAGCTAAGACCATTTAAATACAGTACATTTAAAATATCACTACTGGGGCTGGAGAGATGGCTCAGCAGTTAAGAGCACTGGCTGCTCTTCCAGAAGCCCTGAGTTCAATTCATAGCAACCATATGGTGGCTCACAACCATTTATAATGGGATCCAATGCCCTTTTCTGGCATGCAGGCAAACATACAGACAGAGCACTCATATATTAAAAGAAAAAAAATACATAAAAGCTGTGCACTGTGATACACACCTGTAATCCCAGCACTCGGGAAGGCAGAGGTAGGTGGATCTCTCTGAGTTTGAGGCCAGCATGGTCTACAAAGTGAGTCCAGGACAGCCAAGGATATATAGAGAAACCTGTCTCGAAAAAAAAACAAAACAAACAAAAAATATAAGGCTGGAGAGAAGACTCGGTGGTAAAAAGCACTGGCTGCTCTTCCAAAGGACCCAGGTCCAATTCCCAGAACCTACATGGCAGCTCACAACTGCCTGTAACTCCTATTCCAGCGATCTGACACTCTAATACAGATATACATTCCGGCAAAACACATAAAATAAAACATATAAAATAAAAATTAAAAAAGATTACTACTATCAGGTTTGGAGAAATGGCTCAGCAGTTGAGTGCTAATTGTTCTTGTAGAAGACCCAGGCTCAGTTCCTAGCACCCACATGACAACTCATATGTCTGTAACTCCAGATCTAGATTCTTCTGTCATCCATGGATACATGTGGTACACACACATACATACATTCAGGCAAAACACTTACACACATAAAATAATCAACTTTTAAAATATACCACTCTCATTGATGATTCTAGAAATATTATCAACCATTAGATAGAAAGTTTATGATGTATCTGGTACTACTGTTAATCTTCAGATGAATAATTGGGCTTAATTAACACTATTATTATTTAAACACACACACACACACCAATTCTTTGAAGGCAAAGGCAGGCAGATAATCTGTGAGTTTGAGGCCTTGAGGCCAACCTGGTCTATGTATTAAGTTCCAGGCCAGGAACTTACAGTAATAACTTGTCTCAAAAACAAACAAAACAAAGTCCAACAGCAACAATAACAGCCCCCCACAGCCAAACAACCAACCTATTCAGGCCTAAGGATGCAACTCAGTTGACAGAATTCTTGCCTATCACACCTGAAGCCCTGGTGTGATGTGAACATCAGTAATTCCATAACTTGCAAGGGGACACAGGAAGATCAGAAATGCAAAGTCATCCTCTACTACACAGCAAAATCAGGTTGGTCCTGGAATATATGAGACCCCATGAGAGAGAGAGAGAGAGGAAGGAAGGGGGAGGAGGAGGAGAGGAAAGGTCGAAGGAAGAAAGAAAACCTATTCAAACTTAGGCATGGTGGTGCACACAGGAGCCTGAGGCATGAGGATCTTGAGTTTGAGGCCAGCATGGGCTCTACAGAAAGATCTTGTCTAAAAAGAGAACAAAACCCTCTATTCTAGGCCATGGTCATCTTTATTTTGTACACAAGAATGGAGAAAGAAAACTGTCTCTGAGTCTGCACAGATAATCATTGTTCTACACCCTCATCCTCAATGCACAAAAGACATCTTTCAGAATAGTCAAGCACATAAATAGGTCTAACCTCAGAACGTTGACATGAAAAGTTGTCTGTAGTCAGTGATAACAGACAATTCTGGGTTTGAGCTCCAGGCAAGTCACATGACATCCTCTGTGTCTCACTTCATTCAAATATAATTATGAAACACTAATACCTACCTTCTGTCACTATTTCAAGATGTACACAGCTTGATGCAGTTTTTATGCTCAAGTCTCATGGACCCCAATGACCACCAAAGAGGGAGCCTATTCTGATGCAAATGCATTCCAAGCTGGAGCTCTCAAAGAAGCAATTGGGTGTAGAGCCCCGAGCTCTAGGGGAGGAGGGTTTTTATTTAGGGTTATAGCAAGATTGGGAAATTCCACCTAGGCAGTGTTATGATTGATTGACTTTTAGCAAATATCTGGTGTCTGGAGGAGATTGTTTGCCCAAGGGCCAAACCAAACCGTAATTACTCATCCTATTGAGAACACCTGGGAAAATTCCAGGTCTTCACTGATTAGCTGTTGCTAGGGTTGATGATTAGATATTACTGGGTTTTCTCTAGGCTATTCCTTGGGTAGGGGACTCCATTGTCTTTTTTTCTGGAATTGGTGACCTATGACCTAGTTCCTGGGACTGGTGGCTTTGGGGGTGGGGGTGGGGGTGGGGGAGTTGGGCCTGGTTCTCTCACAATGCTTCTTGGCTGAAGAATGTCACATCACCAGTCCTCCAGGCACAGCCCAGCAAGCTCATCTCCTCCTGGGAAGAAGCTAGGCTTGCCTTCTGCAGTTTAGCTCTGTTATTGAGGTCAAAGGGCAAGTGGGACTGGCTTCTCCTCCTTATCGCTTTCTGTTCTTTTTATTGACAGAGGCACATGGACTTAGCTTCCCATTGTTGAAACTGTCATCGTTGCTGTGGCAGCACTTGTAAACATTCTCTCTAGGAACTTTGAGACAAAGCTGCTGAGAGACTGCAAAGACTCCTCTGCTGCTGGTTCAAACAAGAATCTGCTCATTTAGGTATTGGGCTTTCTTTGCGATGGGAGAGGCCTGAAAAGTGACCTGTAGTGATTCTATTAATCCAGACCCCCAAAAAAGCTAGTGGGAGGGACACCCAAGAATGGTGTTGTATCCATTAATGGGTGAAAATAAAAAAAACTTCCTTCTTTCCTTCCTCAGTCCCTCCCTTTCTGGTTTGTTGTTGTTTTAGAGAGAGGGACTTATGTAACCCAGTCTGGCTTCATACTTGCTATGTAGCCAAAAATTGCTTTGGAAGGCTATGTTTCTTCCAGCAGACAGACCTGTTTTCCACCAGCTGCAGAAAGAGGAAACTGAGATGGAGGTGAACTGAGCTGAAAATGAAAATAGCAAGGCCTAAATGCACATTAGTCTGTAATTATTTCAGCAATCCTCGAAGGGTATTCACATCATTTTTTGATTGATGGTCATGGGAACTTGGTGGCCTTGTGCTGTGTCTACCTGTATCCTTGGGACCAATGATGCTGAAAAGGGAAATAAGCGTTGCCTTTCATGAAAGGGGTTTACAGGAAGAGTGAGATAGCTCAGTGGATAAAGGTGGTCCCAAAGACTAGCATGGCAGAAGGAGAGAAACAACTCCTGCAAGTCACCCTTTGACCTCCACATATGTGCTGAGTCACCCATGACCCACCCACCCCCAGTATAAGAAATAAATACAAAAAAATATAAATAAAAAAGAGGCTTGCAGAAACGAGCACATTCTGGACTATATGGAGGTCAGAAATGGTTCCTGGAAGCCTCTATTTTATTTTTCAAGACAGGATTTCTTTGTGTGGCAACTTGCTCTGTAGACCAGGCAGGCTTCTAACTCATTTAGAGCTGACTGCCTCTGCCTCCCAGGTACTGGAGTTAAAGGTGTGTGCCACCATACAGAGCTATAAGTGTGTTTTTTAATTTATATTTTTGCATTTATTTATTTTCTTTTTTTCCATTTTTAATTTTAATTTTTATTAATTATACTTTATTCACTTTGTATCCCCCCCATGGTCCCCACCCTCCTCCCCTTCCAATCCAACCCTCCCTCACCCTTCTCCACACATGCCCCTCCCCAAGTCCACTGATAGGGGAGGTCTTCCTCTCCATCCTTCTCATCCTAGTCTAGCAGGTCTCATCAGGAGTGGCATTGTCATCCTCTGTGGCCTGGTAATGCTGCTCCCCCCTCAGGGGGAGGTAATTAAAGAGCAGGCCAATCAGTTCATGTCAGAGGCAGTCCCTGTTCCTATTACAATGGAACCCACTTGGACACTGAACTGCCATGGGCTACATCTGTACAGGGGTCTTAGGTTATCTCCATGCAGGGTCCTTGGTTGGAGTATCAGTCTCAGAAAAGGCCCCTGTGCCCAGATTTTTTTGGTTCTGTTGCTCTCCTTGTGGAGCTCCTGTCCTCTCCAGGTCTTATTATTTCTTTTCTTATCACCTATATCATCTGGCTCACAACTGCGGGTAACTTCAACTTCAGTTCCAGGGGATCCAACAGGTGTTGAATCTTTCTAGTCTCCACAGTCTCCTAGATAAACACAGTACACTTACATACACTCATGCAAGGCACATACACACACATATTAAAAGAAATAAACATTTTTTAGAGTTATCACACTAAAATTAGCATAGTTGGTAAAGGAAATAAAATGATGTGGCCACAATAGAGAGAGACAAAGGGTAGTTCAGCTTGCTGAGGCTTGCAGCAGTTGGGGCAAATGGGAGTTAGGGGCAGAAGTGACCAAACTGAGAAGTTGTGTAAGACAGCATCCCTGAGAAGCTGGAAGCTTCTCCAGGCCTCCAGTCATAGGTGCACCATAGAGGAGGGCCATCAGGGAATATAGTTTCCCTCAGCATGCTCTTTCTAGTGTGTGGCCTCCCACGGACACTAGAGGGCACTAGACGGCCATTTCTTAGGGACTACTCTGGTCATCCATCCATCCAGTAAAGCAGAAGCCAGGGGAGAGTGGATGGGAATGTAGCCAGTGTCCATCTCATTCATAGAGTCTGGGTAGTTAAATGAAATATGATACATTAAACATTCCAAAATTGGGATCTTTAGATCCCAATTTTGGAATGTTTAATGTATCATATTTCATTTTTTTTTCAAAAAAAATATATATTTTTTTTAAATAAGGAAAAAAGAAAAAAGAAATAAAGGAAGGAAGGAAAGAGAAAGGAAAGGAAAAGAAAAAGAGAGAGAGAGAGAGAGAAAGAAAGAAAGAAAGAAAGAAAGAAAGAAAGAAAGGAAGGAAGGAAGGAAGGAAGAAAAAGAGAAGAAAGGAAGGAAGAAAGAAAATGATCTCTGTTTGGAAAGAAATCTACTGCCTTTCCCTCCCTTCATTTAAAGATTTGCTGGCAAGGAGGCTGGGAATGGTGTTTTACACCTTTAATCAGGCAGGTAGATGGATCGTTGTGAGTTTAAGGCCATCCTGGTCTATACATGGAGCTCAAGTAAGCCAATAAGACAATAAGATCCCATCTAAGGAGAAGAGGAAAAGGAGGAGGAAGAGGAAAAAGAATTATTTGTTACAAGCATGCTAAAAATGCTTTCTCAGAAGTGAAAAGTTTTAAGCAGTAGCAAGAAAAGTGAGTCCAAGACTCAAAGGGCAAAGGTGTATAAAGGGAAAAGAATTTTCCAATGGGCCCTCCCCTGTTATGTGATAGACACCTGTCTGTAACACCAAGAAAGCCATTGTTAACATTATCAATAGATGCTGAAGGTATTTAGAAAACACGAGCTGCATTTATGATTTTTTTTTCAAAAGTCTTCAAGCAGGAACAAAAATTTTCCTTTTATAATTAAAAGATTTGGTTATATTTTTATTTTATATGTATGAGTGTTTTGCCTGCATGTATGTCTGTGCACCACAGGTGTGCCTAGCGCCTGCAGAGATCAGAAGAGGGCATCAGATCCCTTGGAACTGGAGTTATAGACAGTTGTGAGTTGCCAGGCAGACGGTAGGAATCAAACCCTGGTTCTCTGGAAGAGTAGGCAATGCTCTTAAACACTGAGCCAACTCTCCAGCTCTATTCACTTTTGTTTTTAAAGACAGGGTATCACTATGTAGCACAAGCTGGTCTCCAAATCATAATTCAATTCTCCTGCCTCAGCCTTTCAACTACTGGGACAGGCATATGCCATATCACCATGCCCAGTTCAAATGTTCTCTCTGTCTCTGTCTCTCTGACTCTCTCTCTCTCTCTCTCTTTCTCCAGGGTCTCATGTAGCTCAGGATGGTTCCAAATAGGCTATGTAGCTAAGGATGATGTTGAACTTCTGATCCACTTGCCTCTCATTCCCAGGTGCAGTTGCAGATGTGCATGCAGTAACACACCTGGATTATGCGTATTTTTATCGTTTGTTTGGTTTGGTTGGTTGGTTGGTTTGAGGGGCAGCCCTTAGGTAGCCTAACATATACTATGTAGCCCCAATTGGGCTTGAACTTGTAGCAATCTTCCTACCTTAGCCTCCCAATTGGTATTTGCCCTATTCCCAGCTTTAAATCTTAGCTCATACACCAGCATCCTCCTAAGTGGGGCAATAACAGAAAGTGGTATCTACTGAATCTGGATACAAAGGAGGATACTCATCAACTTGACTTCCATTTAAGCGTTAGTCAAAGCTAATAAACACAAGAGATACATATGTTCAGGAAAAGAGATGGTAAAAATAATAGTTTCTTTGACATAACAGATTATATACCTGGAAAAGTCAAAATGGAAACACCAATCTGCTGTGTGCCTCTTGATTCATTACGTGTGTGTGTGTGTGTGTGTGTGTGTGTGTGTGTGTGTGTGCATGTGTGTGTTGCTAGAGATGGTATCCAAGGATTCCCAAGGCTAGGTAAGTGTTCGACTACTGGAATACACTTTTATTCCCTTGATTCACTACTTAAAAAAATAAAAACAAAAGTCATGTGCCGAGTGCAGTGAAGCACACCTTTAATCCCAGCACTCAGGAGACAGAAGCATACACATCTCTGAGTCTGAGGCCAGCCTGGTCTCAAAGTGAGTTCCAGGAAAGCCAAGGACACACAGAGAAACCCTGTATCAAAAAAACAAAAAAGTCATGCTGGGGCTAGAGAGCATGTATTGCTCTTCCAGAGGACCTAAGTTTGGTTTCTAGCACCCACATCAGGTGGCTTACAACCACCCATAACCACAGCTCCAGGGCAATCTGAAGCCTTCTTTTGGCATCTCCAGGAACATGCATCCACATGCACAAACAAACCCACATACATATAATTAGAAATGAAAACAGAATCTTACAAATAGTCTCGTGCCCTTAGATGCTCAAAGCATGGACTGAGGTTCTTTTAGAGTCAGTATTTGGGGTTATTATTCAAAGATTCTAGAAATTCCTCTGTTTTTAAGTCTTCACATTTTGAAGAATGGAAAATCCTTGGTTTTCAGGAAATATCCATCTCAACAGGCAGATAAAAAGGTTAAGATCCCATCCTTCATTCCCAGTCTCTTCTCAAAAGGCAGCAAATATTGCCTGAGTGTTTTGTTCCTTCAGGAGACAGAGTATAAGTGCTGGAGGAATGACTCTGTGTTTTTCATCCCTTGTTGCCCTTATAGAAGACCCCAGTTGGATTCCCAGCATCCACATGGTGGCACAAAACAATCAGTAACTCCTGTTACAGAGAATTCAGTGCATTCTTCTAATCTCTGTGGGTACCAGGCAAACACATGGTGCACAGACATGGAAGCAGGCAAAACATTAATACACATAAACTAAATAACTAAAAGCATTTTTAAAAAGAGAGCATATACTTATATGAGTGTATTTAAGGCCTGTAACCCCTGCAGACAGTAAATTCTTGATTTTTTTTTAACCCAGGCAAAATAAAATGGATAACAAAAAAAGGCACCTAAGCCAGAGGGTGAAGGGTGTGGAGAGTACTAACACAGCCAAAACAAAGAAACCGGAGGCTCCAGAACCCAAGAATGTTACAGAGCCAAAAGACAGTAGAACCATGCCAGAACCAAAAAAGTCTGTGACAGATCAGAAAGAGAAGAAGAGAATGTCCATCAG
>NW_026589137.1:67761-94096 GCF_907164565.1 Psammomys obesus
CCTCATTATAGATCCGAAGGAAAAAAGGCATTTGAGTGACCCAAAAGGGACCATGCCAGAACCAAAAAAGTCTGAGACAGATCAGAAAGAGAAGAAGATAGTGTCCCTCATTACAGATCCGAAGGAAAAAAGGCATTTGAGTGACCAAAAAGTGACCATGCCAAAACCGAAAAAGTCTGAGACAGATCACAAAGGGAAGAAGACAATGTCCCTCATTACAGATTCGAAGGAAAAAAGGCATTTGAGTGGCCCAAAAGTGACCATGCCAGAACCGAAAAAGTCTGTAACAGATCACAAAGGGAAGAAGACAATGTCCCTCATTACAGATTCGAAGGACAAAAGGCGTTTGAGTGACCCAAAAGTGACCATGCCAGAACCAAAAAATCCTCTGACAGATCTGAAAGAGAAAAAGACAATGTCCCTCATTACAGATCTGAAGGAAAAAAGGCGTTTGAGTGACTCAAAAGAGACCATACCAGAACCAAAAAAGCCTCTGACAGATCTGAAAGAGAAAAAGACAATGTCCCTCATTACAGATCTGAAGGAAAAAAGGCGTTTGAGTGACTCAAAAGGGACCATGCCAGAACCGAAAAAGCCTCTGACAGATCTGAAAGAGAAGACAGTGTCCCTCATTGCAGATCAGAAGGACAAAAGGCGTTTGAGTGAGCCAAAAGATAAGACTGTGACAGTCCCAGAACCCAAAATCAAGACGCCTGGAGCAGAGACAAAAAAGAGGATGGTGACATTTTTGACAGAAATAAAAGACAAGATGATTGTGGTAGACACAAGAGAAAACGAGATTGCATTCTTAGATACAAAACAAAAGGTGATTGTGCCATTTGTGCCAGAAGTCAAAGAGAAGAAGCCTGTACAGTTGATAAAATCAAAAGAGAAAATGTCTGAGCCATTTTTGTCAGTTTTACCGGTTGAACCAAGTGTACCAGTTGGGGCAGTTGGACCAGTTGGGCCAATTGTGCCAATTACAGCAGTTGGGCCAATCGTGCCAATTGCACCAGTTGTACCAATTGTGCCAGTTGCACCAGTTGCACCAGTTGCACCAGTTGCACCAGTTGCACCAGTTGCACCAGTTGCATCAGTTGCACCAGTTGTGCCAGAAGTAGAAGAGAAGATCTCAGTGCCAGGAGTGAAAGACAAGAAGGAACTGCCAACTGTGCCCCAGATAAAGGAAACTAAGGCTTTGCCAGCTGAACCAAAGATAAAAGAAAAGAAGGTTGTGACTAAGACAAAAGAGAAGGCACCCATGACAAAAACAAAAGAGAAGAAAACTGTGTCAAAGGTAAAAAAGAAAAAGTCTGTGGTAGGAGGAAAAAAAGCCGATAGGATAAATGAGATAGCTCGGAATGTGGTTCAGGGCGTTCTGGCTGCTGCTGTTGAGCTTGTGGAAGGTAGGCTTCAGGTTTGCTTGCCTTAACGATTGCCTCATTACTGTAACACCACACTCCTAGGCAACTAATACACCCATGCCTTGTTTTCAGGTTCCAGAGACCCCATCAAGAACATCGACTGGCTCACTCATGGGGAATTCACAGTAGAAAAAGGTCGGCAACAAATTGAAATGTATGTCTCGGTAAGTGACTTTGGTCACTCCAGTTTTGTACCCAAGGGCAACAATAGAAAGGTCCTCCATTGATCAAAAGTTTGAGGTCATGAAAACCAGAGGTGGGGCATCAAAGACACATAGAGTAAGTAAACATAATTTTCTCATAACTCAAGATAAGAAAGTTTTGCTTACTTATTTTTTTTAAGAATTGTACACCCTTCAGGTCTTTTCTTAAAAAAGATTTATATTATGTGTATGAGTGTTTGTCTTGTGTGTATATATGTGCACTGGGTGTGTGCCTAGTGCCTGTGGAAGCTGGAAGAGGGTGTTAGATGCCCTGGAATTGGACTTGCAGGTGACTGTTGAGTTACCAAGTAGATGCTGGGGACTGAACCTGAGTTCTCTGGAAGATTAACCAGTGTCCTTAGTAAGCCATTTCTTCAGCCCTATTTTAAATTTTTTGAGACAGGGTCTCACTTTGTAGCCCAAGTTGGCTTGGAATTTGGTATGTAGATTAGGCTGGCCTCAAACATACAGAAATCCATCTGCCCCTGCCTCTTGAATGCTGGGATTAAAAGGGTACACCACCTCCCCAGTCAGGAAGCATTCTTAACCACTGAACCATCTCTCCAGCCCCAAGGTGGGAAAATCATTCAAACACAAAGTGCAGCCATATTGCCATGCATTTATATCATCTTAATTGTCCATTTCCTGAGGAAATGCTATTTCCACATAAGTACTTTGTCCATGCCAATATATTCAATGGGGGCCTGCTGGCCTAAGGAGAGAGAAGCATTATCTAAAATAGCTTTCTTCCAACAATATTGGTATGTTCAGGTTGACAGAGGGGATTCAGATGGGACAGATGTCTTTATGTTCATATACAGTGTTGGATATCGAATTAACAGCATTACCTGTACTATGGATGTTTCCTATTACTCTCTTTCTCTCTCTCCTTTTTTTCTTTTTGGGACAGGGTTTCCATGTGTAGCCTTGGCTGTCGCAGGCTCACTTTGTAGACCAGGCTGGCTTTGAACTCACAGAGATCTGCCTGTCTCTGCCTCCTTGAGTACTGGAATTACAGGTGTGCACCACCACACCTGCCTCTGAGCTACTTTCTCTACTCCCAGGATCAATATCCTTTTTGCTGTAATTTTGGAATACATTGCCCTGATGGTAATAATGATACACAAGCCTGTCAATCCTCCCCCACCTGCAACCTGTGCCTGGCTCTGACCCTTTTAGGTGGCTTCTGGGCAGTAAAACCACAGTTGCTTTGCAGTATGGGTAGGGTAGATGAAGAAGAATGGCTTGAAATCCCTTCTCACCACTTTCTCTGAAGGGAGATTAGTTGAAATTGGAGGTGAAGTCACCTAGCCCTGTCCAAGCCTACAGTCCCAAGGGCAGTTTCCTAAGCCCTGGCCACCAAAGCCAAGTGGCCCTGGGAGAAAAGAGGGAGGGCTGACTTCCCACCCACTTCTGTACAGCACTGGGTACCACGCAGGGGTTCCAGTAGGAGCGGCATCTACAGCTCTCTGGGAATGAATGGCATGGGTGACTATTGAACATCCTGCTCTGGTGTGAGTTTTCTTTTCAGGCTGAGCAAAGACGCCTGCTCACCGCATTCAGGGCTCTTGACTCAAACTAGAAGCGGCCATGGCAAGTAGCAAATTGTCCCTTGCCAAAGGGACAGCTGTTTTGAGTAAATGGCAAAGTAAGGTGGGCCACAGGCCTGTAAGACCCAAGGTGATGAGTGCCCTGCTTGCCTCCCAACTTCATGGCTCAGACCCCATTATAAAACTTTTGCCCTCTCCCCTTTCTCACCCAGCCATGGCTGCCTCTTTGCTGTTCCTCAGCTGCTAGGCATAACCCATCACCATGGCCTTGGTGCTTGCTCCTCCCTGTACCCTGAGACCTATGTGAATGACTCACTACTTTGCCTCCCTTTAGATTTTTATGGACTGCCACCTGCTCTTTGAGGCCTTTCCTTGTCACTTCACCTAGACCTGCCACCTTCTCCCTTTCATTCATTCCTCTCTTAGAAGTATCCCTCAGGAGCGCTACCTAAGAGAGTGGACACCATTAATTTATCCCACTGTCAGTCTTCCATCACTAGGTCATCTGATCCAGGAAAGCAGAAAGTTTTGGTCAGTTTTTCCCTAGGCTTCTAGCAATGTCAGGTGCAAAGTAGATCCTCAATAAGTCTTTTTGGGCACATGAATAGATTTATCCTCTCTCTTCTCTTCTTTCCCCACCTCTCCTTCTCTCCCTTTATACCTCTCTCACACCTATTTTGAGACAGGTTGTCCTTGAACTTGCTGTGTAGTTGAGAGTGGCTTAGATTCCTATTTCCTGACACAGTCTCCAATGTGCTAGGATTACAGGCTTTTGCTATAATTCCAGCTATTCACAATACAGTTCTATTCTTCCAAAGGTCACCTGCCATGGCTAACAGTTTTGTGCATGTACTTCCAGGTGCCTGCTGATTTTGAGTGTCCAATAATATAGAATGGGCTAAGCCATCCATGGCAGACTAGGACCATGTCAGTGAGTATGTGAAGGGATGTTATGTAAAATTACAACACACAAGGAAAATATGCATTCACTGGAGTGACATAAAAATCTGTTGTCCAAGCCAAGCCTATTGGCGCATGCCTGTGATTCCAGTACTCAGGAGGTAGATCTCTGTGAGTTCGAGGCCAGCCTGGTATACAAAGCAAGTCCGGGCCAGCCAAGGCTACACAAAGAAACTGTGTCTCTAAAAAAATTAATAATAATAATAAAATCTGTTGCCCATTCACTCGTAAAAGAGGAAGTGGTTGACTTATAGAAATAATAGAATTGAATGTCTTAAGGTTGCTTTAGTTCACATAAAAGATACAAGTACAGTACAAGCAAGTAGAAAGGAAGAAACTGAGAATTGAGGCATCTGGTGGAAAGCAGACAAAACTTAGCTTGCTGCCCAGAAGCCCCTAGGTATCAATCCAGGCATGAGTCCTCACTATCTTCCTCTGAAAAGTGAACAGCTTTGTTAGACTATCTCTAGGAAGTATTCTAGTGCTTCGTAATCTTTGTGTAACAAACATTCCCACTGGGAACAAATTTGAGTAACTGAGAAAGAGTGAGAAAAGTGGGGCACAAGGAGTTGACTGCCAGGCTTCTTTACAAGAAAAAAAGAAATAGTGCACTGGGCAGATTGGCATATGACTGTAATCTTATTGCTTAGGTGGTAGAGGCAGGGAAATTAGGAGTTCAAGCCTACCCTGGGCTACATGACACCTTATCTCAAAAACAAAAAAGTGTCTAGATATATAGCTCAGTTGGTAAAGAATTTGCCAAGCAGGCATTAAGTACTGGGTTTAGCCCACACTGAATAATCAAGGCATGGTAGTATATGCCTTTAATGCCAGCACTTGGGAGATAGAGGCAGGGGAAATAAAAAGTCAAGATCATCCTTGACTACAACAGCAAATTAGAGTTCAGTCTGGGCTATATATAATAAGGCCCTTTCTTGAAACAAAAGGGGGAGGTAATATCACATGATGATGGGAGAAGGCTTAGTCGCTGATCTCAACAAACTGAGCACTGCTTCTCTGTTGTGGCTAAAGTGGACAATTGGATATGGCAAAAGTCCAGACTGTTTTATTTTTTTAAAGAAACAAAAAATTTTAAACTAATTCTTCCTCCATCCCACCTCTCATCTCTGTATCATCAGACCATCTGACAAAAGGCCAGGCTGTTGTGTGGTGCAAGCTAAACACTGTAATATGCTTTTAATTGGAGATACTCAGGAGGCTGAGATAGGATGGATAGTTGGTTGAGTCCAGGAGTTAAAGAACAGACCAATCAACACAATGAGACCTCCCTGCACCTCCAAAACAAACAAACAGAGCCACTCTAACTTGGATCCATAATGAACAAGTAGGGGTTGGAGGATAATGACTAGTTCTATTTTGATTGGAAAAGTATGACACAAAGGTGGAAGGTCTTACCCAGTTTGGGCCTAGGATGTACCTGAGTTGGTACAGTGGCCTGTGTTTGTCCCCTAGAACTGCATAAGTTAGACATGGTGGGGCACACCTATCATACTAGCTCTTGGGAGGTAGTATGGAAGTTCATAAGCTCAAAGTTACTATACAATGAGTTCAAGGCCAGTCTGAACTAAAGGAAATCTTGTGCTGTCCCACCCCAAAAATGTAATGGGCCAGTGGTTAAATCACATACATAAGCAAGTGGACTGAAATTTGGCTCCTCAGAACCCATGTAAATGCTGGGTATGCATGGTAGCCTACCTGTAATTCTAGCTTTAGAAGGCAGAGACAGTGAATCTCCAGAGACAGCTCACAAATGCAAAGCTGTGGAATTGAATCACTGAGAGACGCTGCCTCAAAAATAAGGAGGAAGAGTAATTGAAGAAGATTCCAGATATTTATTTCAGGCCTCTCTCACACACACACCAAGCATGCATGTTCCCATAAAATGCATATGCACACACACACACACACACACACACACACACACACACAACATACACCACATACACCATACACATATAATGTAGAAAAGAGTTATATTTTGTTTTTTAATCCAGACTGTGGGAAATCTTAAATGACATTTTCACTTTCTTTGATTTTCAATGAGCTACTGAAAGTTTCAGAGTTGAGCTGCTGATTTGAAGCTAGGCTTGAGGAAACTAACCCTAGCTTAACAACAGGAGGTGCTCTGGAGAAGTGCAGCTAAGGACAACGGAGTATATACAGGAGGCTTCTTCCCAGGGTCTGATGAGCACCAGTAATGCTAAAGTGGAGTAGTGAGTGGTACCAGTATCTGAGAGGAGTGGAGAGACATGTAGAAATGTAGTGTGCCACAGTAGAAAGGGCACACATGAATGAAGATGAACACAATATATGTGAATTGGGAGGGACCAAAGGACTGAATGAATAGTGTGTGTGTGTGTGTGTGTGTGTGTGTGTGTGTGTGCACATGCCCATGTAGACTGAATAGTGTGTGTGCACAAGTTTATGTGGACTAAATGAACACTACCTGTGTGTGCACATGTGCGCACATGCCTATGTGGAAGTCAATGGCTGACCAGGTTGTTGTTCCTTAGGTCTGTCTAACCTCCAACATTTTTTTTGAAACAGGGCTTCTCACTAATCTTACTGGTCACCTAGTCACCAACTAAGATAGATTCTCTGGGCAAGGATTTGCCTGTCTCTGCCTCCCCAGCACTGGAATTACAAGTACACCACACTGGGGTTGGAGAGATGGCTCAGAGGTTAAGAGCACTGGCTGCTCTTACAAAGGTCCTGAGTTCAATTCTCAGCAACCACATGGTAGCTTATAACCATCTATAATAAGATCTGGTGCCCTCTTATGGCCTGCAGGCACATATGCAAGCAGAGAACTGTATAAAAATAAATAGATAGATAGATAGATAGATAGATAGATAGATAGATAGATAGATATAAATATTTTAAGGAAAGAAACACAAAGAACCGTGCATGACTTCTTAAGGGGGTGCTGAGACTTAAACTCGGTCTTCATGCTTATGGAGCTGGCCCATTCCTGACTGAAACATTTCCCCATGCTTCCCCTACTTTTTGAGACAGAGATTCATAGAAAGAGTGGCCTGGAATAATAGAGTTGATGATGACTTTGATTTCTCAATCCTCCCGTCTGCACTCTCCAGGGGCTGGGATTACAGGCCTGTACAGGATTACTATAGCTGCCTCTGAATGGATGCTGGGTGCTCTCAATAATATTGTTAAACTTTCATCAACTATTCCCATCTCAAAGGCAAAAACAGGTTCACAAAGCAGAGATACTCCAAGTTTAATATCTGCACATTGGCTCTTCAAGACACCAGTAATCCCAGCACTTGGGAGGAGAGGTAGAATTTGTGAGTTTGAGGGCAGCCTGGACCATATAGTGTGACTGTGTCTTAAAAAGACTCTTGTTGCAGATGTAGCCCATGGCAGTGGACTTGGGGAGGGGCATGCATGAAGAAGGGGTAGGGAGGGTGGGACCGGGAGGGGAGGAGGGAGGGGCTTATGGGAGGATACAAAGTGAATAAAGTGTAAAATATATATATATATATAAAGACTCTTGCTTGGGAATCAAAACCAGGGCCTTATAAACATGAGGCAAACAAACACTGCTACTGAGCTGCATCCCTAGCCTCCCTTTTGAGGGCATGTGGATAAACCAACTGCCTAAATCTTCTGGCCTCATTTTACTTTTAGACTTATTGTGTGAGTATGGGGATCATGCACGTAGCAAAGTCCACATGTAGAGAGGTCACAGGACAACCTTGTGGAGTTAGTTCGGACCTCCTTGTACCTTCACAGGGATCCTGCAGGTTGAACTCTTAAGACCTCAGGCTTGCATAACAAGTGCCTTCACTGACAACTTTCCCCAAACCTTGGCCCTTGCTTCATGAACCATATAATACAACAAATGAAGTAAGTCCAATTTTACAGATGGTTGAGACTGAGTCCATTATCTTCTAGTCATTCCTGTAGGTCTCCTAAGATGAGGTAAGCACAGCACCTACTTTATCACTAATTATTCTCCAACTGCCACACACTTGCCTCCTCAGTGAAGATGCGAAGAGGGTGGTGTGGAAACACACACTTTAATGCTTGCCTCTGCTCTGCCTACACCACCATCCAAAGCTTGTCTCAAATGAGTTTTGTGTTCCCAAATTAGTCCATAGTCCCTCTGCTGTGGGAATAACTTGGAGTTGTTTCTAGTTTGAATCAAAAAAGAATTTTTTTGAAAGGTTAAGATTTCAGAATTTGAAACCCTGACTGTTAAGTACTTGAACTGAACCTGCTTTTCTTTCTCAGTGAGCTTTCTCTTTTTTCTATGAAACAGAATTGGGACTTTCAAAACCGCTGGGTGTCCCATGCAGATTTTGTAGAGAAGAAAGACTTCATTCACTCCTTTCACTATATCTACCGTGTATGCTGGAGTGCACCCACTGCCGTGAGACCCATGGCACAATTCAGTGCCAACGCCTACTTCACCATCAAGTTCAATAAGAGCAAATCTCCGGTAAGCTCTTCTTTTTGTGTCCCAATCCCTTCAGTAAGGATTCGGCGTTGGTAACATCTCCTCTAGTCAGGGGCATTATTAAATCTCCCCAGCCCCGCCCCCACAACACTGCAAAATGTAGGGTTTTATGAAGACAGGTTATGATCTTTAACAACCTAGATCACCAAGGGTGCCCCTGAAATTGTGATCCTCCTGCCTCAGGCTCCCCAGTGCTGAGAATACAGGTGTGTACCACCATGCTGGCTCTAACAAATTCAAAAACTGTGAGTTTGTTTCTGTGGGGCTGAGGTTTGAACCCAGGACCTCGCATGTGTGAGGCAGCTGCTCTGCCATTGAACTATGTCTCTAGCACTCGAAACTTAATAGTCATGTTTCTGCCTTCATCTTACTTGGCCCAGCTGTAGCACTCACCATGCTGATTGTTCTTTGCAACATTTTGCATTTGGTTTCTGGAACATGCTCTCCTGGTGTGCCTTGTGCCCCATTTACCATTCCTTTGCAGCATGTACTGGTGTGTCTGCCTCACTCTAATATATTCATGTTGGAATGTCCTAGTCCCCGTCCCTGTACTTACCTTGATTAACTTTATCCAGTCATGTGACTTTAAATACCACCCAGAGATAGATGCTCATAGTTGCACCTACTCAGAAGACTGGAATGGGAGGGTCATTTGAATTCACAGACTAGCCTAAGCAACAAAACCTAAAGCTGGGCATAGTGGCACACACTCAGGAGGTTGAGAATCACTTGAACCCAAGAGTTTATGGCAGGACTTGAGAAGTAGTTCAGCAGTTAAGAGCCCTTACTGTTCTTGTTAGGTTTGGTTCCCAGTACCCATGTCACATGGCTCGTAACTACCTGTAACTCCAGGTCCACCGGGTCCAAGGCCTCTAGCTTCTGGCTTCCAGGGCATGGCATTCACAAGCATATACCCCCTACACACAGACACACACACACCTTAAAATAAAATCCAGGGATGGCTCAGTGGTTAAGAGCACTAGCTGCTCTTGCATAGGACCTGAGTTAGATTCCTGCCACCCACATGGCAGCTCACTCCAGTCCATGGGGTTTTGGTCCCAGGCACATGTACATTGCACATATATACATGCTGACAAAACATTCATATACACAACATAATAAAATAAAAAGAACTTTAGAAAAACATTTATACCTAGAAAAAAAAATTTAAGTTTTGGCAACCAGCTTAGGTGACATAGTGTGATTCCTTAAGCTCAAAAAATAAGTGAATCAATAAGATAAATATCACTTAGACCTTGTCATTTCTAAATCTCTAGCATATATTGAGATTTAGTGAACGTTTCACTTACCATTTTATTTTGTTTTGTTTTTCCAAGACAGGGTTTCTCTGTGTACCCTTGGCTGTTGTAGACTCACTTTGTAGACCAGGCTGGCCTCAAGGTCCACCTGTCTGTGCCTCCCTGAGTGCTGGGATTACAAGTGTGCACTACCACACTCAGCTTTATTTAACCATTTTTAAAATTGATTTTGTTTCTGAGGTCCTGGAGGTTGAACTTGGGACCTCTGCATGCTAAACAAGAGCTCTACCACTGAGCTGTCTCCCCAGCCCTGGAACTGAATGGATTTTCCCTATAATATCTGACCCACTTCAGGTCTTTGCATCTGAGTTGATGGCTGAACCACAGCACCTTCCTTGATTCTTCTTTTTCTCTTACATCCCCGCGCCCTTAAACCATTAAAAAATATGTACAGCCGGGAGTGGTAGGACATGCCTGTAATCCCAGCATGTGGGGAAGCAAAGGCAGGCAGACCTCTGAGTTCAAGGCCAGCTGGTCTATAAAGTGGGTCCTTGACAGCCACAGAGAAAACCTGTCTCAAAACAACAACAAAAAGTGTACAGGATCCCAGCTCTCATATCCTCTGCCATTTAGGATTATTTCAGTAGCTTAACTGGTCTCTCTCTTTCTGTTCTTGCTCACAGGTAGTAGCTAGCCAGCCAGAACCCTTTAAAGCAAATTTCCATCACTCTTCTGTTTAAAGATTTTTATTATTTATGTGGGCATATGTGTATATAAATGTGCATGTGAGTGCAGCTTTCATACACAGAGGCTTCACATACTCTGGATCTGGAGTTACAGGCTGCTGTTAGTTGCCTGCCATGGATGCTAGGAACTCAGGTCCTTTGTAGGAGCACTCTTTCTTTTACTTTTCCTTACTTTTGTCTTTTTAAAAATTTGGTCTTTTGAAACAGGGTTTCTCTGTGTAGCCTTGGCTGTCTTGGGCTTGCTTTGTAGACCAGGCTGGCCTAGAACTCATAGAGAGACACCTGCCTCTGCCTCCCTGAGTGCTGGGATTATAGGCATGCTCCACCTCACGTGGCTTGTAGGAACACTCTTAACTGTTGTGCCATTTCTCCAACCTCCACTCCTTTGTTTAAAATGTCCCCAAAGTGGTTCTGCAACTTCAAAGTACATGGAAATGATTTGAAGATTTTGCTAGATTCTGATTCGGCAGGTCTGTGTAGGGCTAGAAATGATACATTCTTGTTGCTTTGTTTCTATTTTATTTATTTTTGGAAACAGGGTTTCTCTGTGTAGTCCTAGATGTCCTGGAACTCACTCTGCAGCTCAGGCTGGCCTCCAGAGATCTACCTGTCTCTGCTCCCTGAGTGCTAGGATTAAAGGTGTGTGTCACCACTGCCTGACTGAGATAATACATTCTTAAAAACTCTTAGGTAATTCTGACAGTGCACATCTAGAGAGTAGCAAGGGCCCATGAGCTATAACTATATGTAATACACATGTTTCCTCCCTTTCTCCTCCCTCCCTCCCTCCCTTAGCAGTCTTTCTGCTGGCAGAGCAGAGGTTAAGAAGTAAGACTGGTGATGGCAAGCAAGAGCAGATATCATACACTGAGGTCCTAAGAAAAGGCTCTTGCTCAAAATCCCAAGACTAATTTTGAAGGTGAAAAATAGGTGGGGGTTTTAGGTGGTGATGGTGCATGCCTTTGATCCCAGAACTTGGGAGGCAAACAGGCTGTGAACTTTAGGCCAGTGTGGTCTACAGAGCAAGTTCCAGGACTGTCAGGACTACACAGAGAAAACCTGTCTTTAAGAAAAATATAGGTGAGGACCATTGCAATATTATTACCTACATTCTTTCTGCCTACAAACTGTACTTGTTATGGGGAATGGACAGATGGCTTAGTTAAGAGCACTTACTGCTCTTGCAGAGGACCTAGATTCAGTTCTCAGCACCCACATGATGGCTTACAACTATCCATAAATCTAGTTTCAGGGATCTGCCATCCTCTTCTGACTTCTGTGAGCACCAAGCATATACATAATGCATGTACATGCAGGCAAAATACTTCCACATACAAAATAAAAATTAAAATT
This sequence comes from Psammomys obesus, assembly GCF_907164565.1. Taxonomy (NCBI): domain Eukaryota; kingdom Metazoa; phylum Chordata; class Mammalia; order Rodentia; family Muridae; genus Psammomys; species Psammomys obesus. The sequence goes on from NW_026589137.1 coordinate 79,758, forward strand.
AAAATTAAAAATGTAAAGGAAACTTTCTACTTATTGCTCTTGCAGAAGACCAAAGTTCAATTCCCAGCACCCAAACCAGGAACTTCACACATGCCTGTAAGTGCAGCTTCAGAGAATCCAATTCTTTCTACTGGCCTCTATGGGTTCCCACATACAAGCATACACATCCATATTCATAAAAGCAAATAAATCTTTTAAAAAATCTCCAGTTCCCAAGTAAAACAAACCTGTAAGAGAACTTCATTTTTTAAAAAAAAATGTCAGCTGGATGCAGTGACACATGTCTTTAACGCCAGTGTTCAGGAGGCAGAGGCATGAGAGTTGCTGTGATTTTGAAGCCAGCCTGGCCTACAGAATGAGTTCCAGGACAGCCATGGCTCTGTTACACAGATAAACCCTGTCTCAAACAAACAAACAAACAAACAAACAAAATCAACCATTACAGTGGTTCATACATAGAATGTAAGCATTACCGAATCTGAGACAAGAGGATCAATTGCCTTGAGTGTACCACCAGCCTGGGCTATGGTATAAGATCCTATATGAAAAAAAAAAAGTTAAGAATTGGTCTTGTGACACTATTTTGAAGGCTGTGAAGCCTTCAAGAGGTGGGTTCTAGCTGGTGGAAGTGGGTAACTAGGTAACTAGAGATGAACCTTTGAAGGAAGTATGCTCTCTTATGTTCCATTTGTGTGTCCTGTCTCCTTGTATGTGCCATATGAACAAACCATACCTCATGCTCCTGCCACTATGTCCTCCCTACCGTCATCAGCTGAAATCATCTGAAATCAGGAGCCAAGAATAACTTTTTTTTGAGACAGGGTTTCTCTGTGTAGCTATGGCTGTCCTAGAACTCACTGTGTAGACCAGGCTGGCCTTGAACTAACAGAGATCTGCCTGTCTCTGCCTCCTTAGCAGCGTGCTGGGACTAATGGCGTGCACCACTGTGCTCATCCCCAAAATAATTCTTCCTCCTTGGAAAAAGTATATTTGTTAGAGCTAGGCTTGATAGCAACAACTGTAATCCCAGAACTTGGAAGGTGGAGACAAGAGGATCTGCTCAAGGCCAGCCTTTTACATACTAAGTCCAAGTCCAGACTGGGCTACACAAGACCCTGTCTCCAAAACCCGAATATATTTGTTGGGTGTTGCAGCACACTATAATCCAAGCACTTAGGCAACAGGTTTTGAGGAGAGGTTTCCATGCATCTAGATACTCAACACTAGTAGAGGTAACACAGCAAATTCCCTGCTTCAAGATAAAAATGTTCCAACCTCGTTCATCTATGTTATTTTCTTCTGGTTCCATTCCTAAGAGGTAGAGAGTCACAGCTAAGTAAACTGGAGCACGTAAAGAAGACAATAGAAATAAACCTCTGAAAAAAAAAAAAGCACACACACACACACACACACACACCAACCACAAACCCTCTCCCCTGCCAAAAAAATAGTACAGGCAAAAGAGTGATTCCTACTCTCATTGAAGAAGGCAAGCCTCTGCCAGTTGTCTCCAATCTTGTGGAGTAGCTTATGGTATCTACGGAAAAAAAAAAAAAAAAAAAAAAAAAACAACAAAAAACTTTTGTAGAATTGGTTTGAAATAATAAAGTACTACCAATTAATGGATTCCATGTTAATAAAGACAGACCCTGAAACTGCAAATATACCATATAGATAAGGGTAGAGTGGGAGGATTAAGCATTGGCTTGCTTGGTCCAGGCTTACAGTTGTCCCTCTCTCTTAGGATATGCCTGTTGATGTCTCTTATGTCTTTGAGAATTCAGAACTACTTCAAAGGTAATTATAGTTTGGAGACTTGTTCTAGATGGGTGAGGTAAAGGTTGTCACATTCTAGAATTCCAGCAGGCCATAAACACACATAATTCAAGCAGGGCTCACTTCACCTTTGGACTACTTACCCTACAATATGGGCTGAACATAGGATTCTAGCATTAGTATAGAAAAAAAAATTAACATTTTTTTCAGTAATTAGAAATTTAAGGATTTATGATAAAACAGGGTGGGGCACAGTGAGTCACGTCTATTATTTCTATGTATGTGTGTGTATGCGCGTGTGTTTGTGCATGTATGTATGTGTGTGTGTGTGTGTGTGTGTCTGCATGTTTGCATACGTGGTGCTGCATATCAAGCCCATGGTAGGCAGGGATTCTACCACTGAGATATAGCCCCAGGCCTCTTCAGGAAAACTTCAGAATTATACTGAATTTACTGTGGGTAGTAACCCCTTTTAGGCATTGTAGTGCATGTCTATAATGCCAGTACGTGGGAAGCTGAGGCAAGGGGATTGCTGTAATTTTTAGGCCTGCCAGGGCTATAGAGTAAGACCATGTTTCAGTTCTCCCCCTTCCAATAATGAACTAAACACAATGAATTAGCTCATGTGTAACAATCCATATATATAAATATATAAACATATAAATATATACGTTTATTTATATATAAATATATTTATAGGTATCTATAAATATATGAGAGCATAGCAGCTCTCCAAAAGACTTTTACATAGATCTAAAGAACAATAAAGAATATAGCTAGACCTAGCCAGAATCTTGCTCACTGGGAATATAAAGAGGGAATACCTGCCTCAATGTTTTGTTTATTATAAAAGCTTTGTGTGTGTGTGTGTGTGTGTGTTGTTTTTTTTCCCTTCCTCTGTAGACCAGGAAATATTCGATTTCGAGAACAATGGCTGAGGGACATTACTGAGACCAAACATATTTTGTTGGAGTCTATCCCTTTTAAATTTGCCTGATTCTTATGTTTAAGGATTCTTTTCACAATCAGTACATTAAAAATATGAAACGGCACATCAAACCACATAATATTTATTGAATAATAAACTTGTGGTACACAATCCAACTGTGTTTTTGCTTTTATTCATTATCAATCTTACAGTAAGTTCCTTTCTGTTTTTGAAAAGATTTTTCTCAACACTGTATTATGATTCTGGAGTCTGGCAAGCACAGAGTTGAATTTTGAACATTACTAAAGTTCACCCATTGGCCCTTAACTGTTTGGTCCTTCTCTATGCCTACCTCAAGACTTGATACACATTTTTATGGATATCCTGGGTAAGAAAATGGCAACAGTTCTGTAGCTCACACTAACCAGTCTGAAGGACTCTCCTCCTCACAGATCTCTTCTACTGTAAGGTGAGCCTTACTGCCACAGGACACACCATCATGCTCGTGACTATAATGAACCAGATATGGGTTACCACCCTTACTATTTCTGGTCTTGTTTCTGCCTTCACACTGGATCATCACACATTTCTACCTTCCCAATGGGGCTTCTATGCCTGCTCACATTATTTTAAAATACCAAAGACAAAATTACACTACACTTTGAGTGACAAAGACATACAAGAAACAGAACACTTATAACAACTCACGTGGTAGGACTGAGCAATCTTCTATTTTTACTATTATCTTTGTACAACAAATTAAAAATGAGAGAAAATCATATGAACAACAGGTAAGAAACTAGGTAAGTCTCTTTAGAGAACAAAACAAAGTATCTAAATTACAACAGTTCTATATAGATTTTTACACAGGCCTAAAGAATTATGAGGAATACAGGTAAAACCCTAGCCACTATCTTGTTCACTGGGAATGTAACAAACTGGGAATTCCTGGCTCAATTGTTTTGTTTGATTATGACTGTATGTGTGTGTGTGTGTGTGTGTGTGTGTGTGTGTGTGTGTATGTGTATGTGTATGTGTGTGTATGTGTGTATGTGTGTGTGTGTATTTTTTCCTCTGTAGGCCAGGGAAGATTTGCTTTTGGAAACAAAGGTTAACTTAGAGCTCAGGGGACAAAACACAGTTTGAAGCAGTAACTCAAATAACCTGAAAATAGAATACTTTTTAGCCCTCCACTTTGTAAAGGATCTGAAGCTATTCTTTTCAGATCTTATCGAAATAAACTGTGATGCAAAGAATGGTAAATTTTAAAATAAATTCTTATCTTTTTTCATTGCCTGTATCTACTCTGTGGAGGAGAAGATGCAAAAGAAAATCCATAATACCTATACACCCACAAAAATGTTGCATTGAAACTACATTTCCTATGAAAAAACAAAAACATATTCAGCCAGTTAACAAAAACTAATGCCTCTATAGAATAAATTTGAATGTATGGATTATAAACTTTATATTGTATCATATGAGGAAGTACATGGATTAAAAAGACTTCCAACTTTAGAACCTACTTTCCATTAAACTTTAGGAAACTATATACTTATTAGACCTAGAAGTATAAACACAGTGAAATAATTTCAAGTTCAAAGATGACAGATGTTACTACATGCTAACTGCTGCTCAGTTCAGCAGCTTTGGATTAAAAACACACTTTCCAAAACATATATTAAACTTTTCAAACAGTGACAAAGTGGGGAGGGTTTCTACAAAGTTAAGAATTAAAGACACTGATAGATATAAAAATGCTGCAGATCTTAACAGTGTTTAGAATCTGATAGCCAGGTGCAGTGGCACACATCTCTAATCCTACCACCTGGGAGGCAGAGGCAGGGGCAACTCTCTGAGTTCCAGGCCATCCAGGGCTACATAGTGAGACTCTGTCTCATAAAAGAAATCCAAATCCATAAAGGACTCATTGATAATGGTTAATATTTTACCTTCATCATCATGAAACAGCTAATTAAAATACTTATATTTCCCATATCAGCACTCTTGATACTCATTCTTTTAGATATTATCCTATCGTTAAAAATCAGCTTAGATAGAAATAGTATTCTTATAATGGCACAACAATAGACGTCCCAAAATTCCCTTTGAAAAAAATTCTTGCACTGCTGGGATTTAGCTTTGGGCCTCATGTATCATAAGCACATGTTCTAACTCTGAGCTATACCTTAGCCACTAAAAGAACTATTTTAACTAATTTATGAAGAACTTAAAACATCAAATGCTCACATTTTCTATTCCACACATTTGTGAGTTAGTCATTTGGTCTGCTTGTTTTTAGAGTAGAGGTAGACTTAGCCCAAAATACATTTCTAGGGAAGACTATAGAAACAAGTCAATTTTCAAATTCTAGAGTTGCCTTTTACAGCAACACCTTCATCTTGTTAACAGAAATCACCTACAGAGTTTCTGTCAAACCTGTTTTTCACACATTGAAGACACACATGAAATTCCCAAGTTCTGCTGGGGTAGGAGCAGACATGTATGGAGTTAATAATATTCACACCAAATCATGATATGAGAGTTATTAATTCTCATTAGGCTGCCACTTTCTCTCTATGCCACCTTCCTAACACAGCAGGATTTCATTCAAAATTTGGATTTTTACACCAGAAATTTGGGGTGAATCTAAAAAAGCCCCAAATAACTTACTAATGGTATCAACAAGCATCTTTTATAAGGGGCTGAAGAATTAAAAAGAAGGCACAGAAGCACTGAAAAGCCTTAATTTCAGAGCACAAGAGCCTTTTTGGCTTAGCATGGTGGTACACGTCTGGAATCTCAACACCTGGAAGGTAGAGACAGGAGACCAAGACTTTAGTCATCCTTAGTTACAAAGTCTGAAGCCTGAAGTCAACCTGGGCTATTTAAAACCACACATCAAAACATAACCTAACAAACAAAGAAAACAAAATGACCTTTCTGTGTATATGTCTAGAACCCACAATTTCCTTTGTGATGTTAAAATATCCACTTGTAAAGTCAGAAATCCCTCACTTGTCATCCTTCCCTTTAGTCTTTCTGTAAACCATCTCTCGAAAGCTGGCCAGGATCTTGTTCTCCCTCTTTCGTCTCTCTTCTTGGTTGAAGGATGCTAGGGCTCTCTTCTCATCAGCACTGTAGATCTGATTCTCCTTCCGCAGTCGTACAGCCTCCATTCGCCGGTGCCTGGAGACAATATATTTGGGTTAATTTCTTTTATAATTTTTATTTATTCACTATTCATTACAATTCACTCACTTTGTATCCCAGCTGTAGCACCCTCCCTCGTCTCCCAGTCCCAACCTCCTTCTCTCTTCTCCTCCTATGCCCTTCCCTTAGTCCACTGATAGGGGAGGTCCTCCTCCCCTACTATCTGACCCTAGATTATCAGGTCTCATCAGGACTGCCTGCATCTTCTTCCTCTGTGTTCTGGCAAGGCCGCACCCCTCACCCCCATGAGAAGGTGATCAAAGAGCCAGCCACTGAGTCAAAGACAGCCCCTTTTCCTCTTACTAGGGAACCCCCTTGGAGACTGAGCTGCCATGGGTTACATCTGAGCAGGGGGTCTAGGTTATCTCCATACATGCTCCTTGGTTGGAGTACTGGTCTCTGCAGGCCTTGACATAATTTCTTACTAATAATCCTTATAGCAGGTCCTCATCAATCCATTCTTAATCTAGACTCTTCTATTTAAAAAGTAACAACAGAACCTGGAGATGGGTTATCAAATGACCATACATTTTATCTGTTGATGTTTCCTTTTCCTTTGACTTATTTTTAGTATTCAAATAATAATCTCCGATATTTTATTAGCATAGTGGATTTTATCATTAATTTCAAATACTGAAGATATAATTTGTTTTTTATTATTTCTAATAAACTGAAATGGGAAACTTATTAAATGTTTTAAGTGATGGCTTGGGTTTTTTTGTTTTGTTTTGTTTTATTTTTTGTTTGTTTTGGATAGGGTTTATCAAGTAAACCCTAGGATGGAATTTTTTATATACACCAGGATAGCCTCAAACTCATACAGGTTCACATGCCTCTGCCTTTTGAGCACTCAATTAAAGGCATGTGCCACTATGCCCAGCCAGTAATAGTATTTGTCTTTGTAGAGTCTACAAAGTCTTTATAGCAGCCAGATGGAAGATTTATCTTAGCCAGATATGGTGGCACACATCTGTAGTCCCAACACTCAGGGAGGCAGAGGCAGGCAAATCTCTATGAGTTCAAGGCCAGCCTGGTCTACAAAATCAGTCCAACACAGTCAAGGCTATACAAAGAAACCCTCTTAGAAAAAAAAGATGTATCTTAATAAGTGGCACATCGCCAGACACGGTGGTGCACACCTGTAATCCTAGCATTCTGCTAGGCAGAGGCAGGCAGATCTTTGTGAGTTCGAGGCCAGCCTAGTATACAAAGTGAGTCCAGGACAGCCAAGGCTACACGAGAAACCTTGTCCTGGAAAAAAAATTAAGTGGCACATCAAGACTCAACTTCACTCATGCAAAGAAGAAAATCAAGTCTAAATCTATAACTGAAGAGACATTGTGTGGACAGCTTAATTTCCTTAGAATCTAGGAGTGTCACAAAGAAAGGGGAAAGGAATTCAGTCTAAGAATTAGATCAGGGAGAGGCGGGGCAAGATGGCAGCGCCGGGAGGACTCTCATTCTGAGGAGCAGCACAGCAGGATTGGCACAGTGACCAGCAATCAGAACTCGCTGCCATAAAACACAAGTGGTTGTGTTTCTCAGGTGAGAGGATACCCCACGGTGGGGGATTCGATCAGCTTTAACTCACCCGGCAAAACCGCGGAAGAGATCCCCGTTCCGCCAGGCGCTTGGTCGCCAGCCCAGAGCTACCCGCCAGCGCGATCTGGTCACGGTCCCAGACTGAACTGTGGGCCCACAACACCATAGACTGGATTTCCCAGTCGAGAGATAACCCCACGGAGCAGGAAACAATTGGGACCGACCCCAGGTTACCCAGACATCCCCTGGAAAAGACTCGGGTTCCGCGGGTGCCCCAGGAGCCAGCCCGGACCCAGAGCCGGGAGGGACAAAGGCGCCTGCCTGCACAGAGCCCTGCCTGCGCGTGATTCGCCGCCTCAGATAGAACTGTGGGCACCAGGGCAACAGGGCACCAGACTGCATGTCTCTGGCAGGAGGAAACCCCCAGCGGAGGGGGTCAGCAGCTCTAACGCTTAGGACACCCAGCACCAAAACACTTCCTGGACTCACGCAGACTCTAGTGCAGGCAGAAGCGCTGTGCTCTGCCGCCATTGTTGCGTTCCCCTGGGGCACTGGGACACACAGCTGCATCTTCGGACCTGCAGGAGCCGAAGAGCCATTACAGCAGCCCTCAGATACTGTGCCAGGGATCGGCCAGTTGTCCCTGGCTGGACTGCCAAAACTGTAGGAATCCCTGATCCTTCAGGGGGGCTGCACCCACAGTCTGGACCAGAGTGGTGCCTACAGCCGCCATCCCAGACAGAGACACACAGCTTCTGGTCCAGAGTGAGGCACCCAGCCTCCAGACCAGAACAGTGCCCCCAGGCGCCAACTCAACCTAGGTGCACATTCTCCAGGTCCAGAGCAGAGCAATCAGCCTTTGGCCCAGAGACTTGCTGAGTGCACCTCCCACTTTCTCAGACAGAACTGTGCGCCCCAGGATAACAGACTGAGTTTCCCTGTTAGGAGAAAACCCCATAGCTAGGGAATCAGCAGTTTCTTCAAGAGGACTGTACATGGAAATTTAGTGAGCAGCAGCACACTAAATTTATAACAAGAAATCCAGCAGTGGGGCAGCTGTCTTGAGAAATTTTATGGGTAAGAGGAGATCCCCCCCTGCCTAACATAGACCACAACTACTACTCAGGGCTATAAACCTGAGGTGAGCAGTGGCATCTCCGGAGAAACACTGGCCATACAGTGACCATAACCAAAAAGCAGAGAAGGACTCCTTCAGGAAAAATCATCTTCCGGCCAAGCGGATACTCCCTACCTCAGGACTCCAGGAAGCACAGAAACTAACAGCCAAAACCTAAATCAGCCCAATGGGTAGAGGTCAGCGTAAAGGCTCAACCAACAAAAGACAGAGCAATATGGCATCTCCAGAACCCAGCCATCCAGGGGCGAACAGCCCTGAACAATGCAGCATAATAGAAAATCAAGAAGATGACCTTACATCTATCTTGATGAAGAGAATAATAGAGGAAACAGATAAAATACGTAAAGAATTAGAGGAAGATAAAACCAAACAGATCATGGCTATCCGTAAAGAAATGGAGGAAGATAAAGACAAGCAAATTAGGGCCATCCGTGAAGAAATACGGGAAGATGCAGCCAAACAGCTCGTGGCCTTCAGAGAAGAAATAATTAAATCACTGAAAGAAATCAAAGAGACAGAGTTGAAGGAACTAAAAGAAAAAGAGGAAAATACAAGCAGACAGGTGAAGGAAGTAAACAAAACAACTCAAGACCTGAAGATAGAACTAGAAAAATTAAAGAAAACACAAATGGAGGAAATAATGGAGAGGAAGAATTTAGGGAAGAAAACAGGAACTACAGAGGTAAGCATAACCAACAGAATACAAGAAATGGAAGAAAGAATCTCAGGTGTAGAAGATACAATGGAAGAAATCGATGTATCTGTCAAAGAAAATGTTAAATCCAAAAAATTCCTGACACAGACTGTCCAAGAAATCCAAGACAATATGAAAAGACAAAACCTAAGAATAATAGGAATAGAGGAAAAAGAAGACTCCCTTCTCCAAGGCCCAGAAAATATTTTCAACAAAATCATTGAAGAAAATTTCCCCAAGTTAAAGGAGAAGCCAATAAGGATACATGAGGCCTACAGAACACCCAACAAATTTGACCAGAAAAGAAAATCCTCCCGCCACATAATAATCAAAACAGGAAGTATACAGAACAAAGAAAAAATACTAAAAGCTGCAAGGGAAAAAGGCCAAGTAACATATAATGGCAAACCCATTAGAATCACACCTGACTTTTCAACAGAAACTATGAAAGCCAGAAGGGCCTGGACAGATATCATGCAGACCCTAAGAGAACACAGATGTCAACCCAGGCTACTATACCCTGCAAAACTCTCAGTCCTCATAGACGGAGAAAACAAGATATTCAATGACAAAAACAAATTTCAACAATACCTACACACAAATCCAGCATTACAGAAGACACTGGAAGGGAAAATACAACCCAAGAAAATTAGCTTCTGTCAAGAAAACACAGGAAATAATTAACCTTACTACAGCAAAACAAAAAGCAACCAAGCACACAAACTTATGAACACAGCCAACATCAAAATCAAAGGATCTAACAGCCACTGGTCATTAATCTCTCTCAACATCAATGGACTCAACTCTCCAGTAAAAAGACACAGATTAACAGAATGGATACGTAAACAAGACCCAGCAATCTGTTGCATACAAGAAACACACCTAAGACACAAAGATAGACATTACCTGAGGGTAAAAGGTTGGAAGATGACTTTCCAAGCAAATGGACCCAAGAAACAAGCAGGAGTAGCCATTCTAATCTCTGATAAAATAGACTTTCAACCAAAATTAATAAAAAGAGATGAGGAAGGACACTTCATACTCATCAAGGGAAAATTCCACCAGGAAGACATCACAATCCTGAACATCTATGCCCCAAATACAAGAGCACCCACATTTGTAAAAGAAACATTGATAAAATTTAAACCACATATAGATCCCCACACATTAATAGTGGGAGACTTCAACACCCCACTCTCAACAAAGGACAGGTCAACAAAACAGAAATTAAACAAAGAAACAATATCTCTGACAGAGGTCATGAATCAAATGGACCTCACAGACATCTACAGAACTTTACACCCAAACACAAAAGAATTTACCTTCTTCTCAGCACCTCATGGAACCTTCTCCAAAATAGACCATATAGTTGGTCACAAAGCAAGCCTCAACAGATACAAGAAGACTGAAATAATCCCTTGTATCCTGTCTGACCACCATGGAATAAAGCTGGACTTCAACAACAACAGAAATAGCAAAAAGCCTACACACTCATGGAAACTGAACAACTTGTTACTAAATGACAGCTGGGTCAGGGAAGAAATAAAGAAAGAAATTAAAGCCTTTCTAGAACTCAATGAAAATGAAGACACAACATACCCTAACTTGTGGGACACAATGAAAGCAGTGCTAAGAGGAAAGTTCATAGCACTAAGTGCCTTCAAGAAGAAATTCGAGACAGCTCATTCAAGCAACTTAATGGCCCACTTAAAAACCCTAGAAAAAGAAGAAGCAGACACACCAAAAAGGAGTAGACGGCTGGAAATAATCAAACTCAGGGCTGAAATCAATCAATTAGAAACAAATAAAACAATTCAAAGAATCAATGAAACCAAGAGCTGGTTCTTTGAGAAAATCAACAAGATAGACAAACCCTTAGCCAAGCTAACTAAAAGGCAGAGAGACACCACCCAAATCAACAAAATCAGAAATGAAAGGGGGGACATAACTACAGACACTGAGGAAATCCAAACAATCATTAGGACTTACTTCAAAAGTCTATATGCCACAAAATTTGAAAATCTAAATGAAATGGACAATTTTCTTGATCGATTTGACTCACCAAAGCTGAATCAGGACCAGGTAAATCAACTAAATAGTCCTATATCCCCCAAAGAAATAGAAGCAGTCATCAAAAGTCTCCCATCCAAAAAAAGCCCAGGACCAGATGGCTTCAGCGCAGAATTCTACCAGACCTTCAAAGAAGAGCTAACTCCAATCCTCTTCAAACTATTCCACAAAATAGAAACAGAAGGAACATTACCAAATTCATTCTGTGAAGCCACAATCACCTTGGTACCTAAACCTCACAAAGACTCAACAAAGAAAGAGAATTTCAGGCCAATCTCCCCTATGAACATTGATGCAAAAATACTTAACAAAATACTTGCAAACCGGATCCAAGAACACATCAAAGATATTATCCACTATGACCAAGTAGGCTTCATCCCAGGTATGCAGGGGTGGTTCAATATACGGAAATCCATCAATGTGATCCACCATATTAACAAACTGAAAGAAAAAAACCACATGATAATCTCCCTAGATGCTGAAAAAGCATTTGACAAAATCCAACATCCATTCATGTTTAAAGTACTGGAGAGATCAGGGATACAAGGCACATATCTAAACATAGTAAGGGCGATATACAGCAAGCCTATAGCCAACATCAAACTGAACGGAGAGAAACTTAAAGCAATCCCTCTGAAATCAGGGACAAGACAAGGCTGCCCACTGTCTCCATATCTCTTCAACATAGTGCTGGAAGTCCTTGCTAGAGCAATAAGACAGTCGAAGGAGATCAAGGGGATACAGATGGGAAAAGAAGAAGTCAAATTATCACTATTTGCAGATGATATGATAGTATATATGAGTGACCACAAAAACTCTACCAGGGAACTCCTACAGCTGATAAACACCTTCAGCAAAGTGGCCGGATATAAAATTAACTCAAAAAAATCAGTAGCACTCATGTATACAAAAGACAAAAGGGCTGAGAAAGAAATTAGAGAAACAACACCATTCACAATAGCCACAAATGACATAAAGTACCTTGGCGTAACCCTAACCAAGCAAGTCAAAGACTTGTATGAAAAAAATTTCAAGTCTCTGAAGAAAGAATTAGAGGAAGATATGAGAAGATGGAAAGATCTCCCATGCTCATGGCTTGGCAGGATTAACATAGTAAAAATGGCCATCTTACCAAAAGCAATCTACAGATTTAATGCAATTCCCATCAAATTGCCAACACAATTCTTTACAGACCTGGAAAGAAAAATTCTCAACTTCGTATGGAATAACAAGAAACCGAGAATTGCTAAAACAATCCTCTACAATAAAAGATCTTCTGGAGGTATCTCCATCCCTGATCTCAAGCTGTACTATAGAGCAACAGTTATAAAAACTGCATGGTACTGGCATAGAAACAGAATGGTGGATCAATGGAATCGAACAGAAGACCCAGAAATAAACCCACACACTTACGGACACCTGATTTTTGACAAAGATGCCAAAACCATACAATAGAAAAAAGATAGCATCTTTAACAAATGGTGCTGGTCCAACTGGATGTCTACATGTAGAAAAATGCAAATAGATCCATACTTATCACCCTGCACAAAACTGAAGTCCAAGTGGATCAAAGACCTCAACATAAAACCAGACACATTAAATCGGCTAGAAAAAAAAGTGGGGAATACCCTAGAACTCATTGGTACAGGAGAAAACTTCCTGAACAGAACACCAACAGCACAGGCTCTAAGAGCAACAATCAATAAGTGGGACCTCATGAAATTGAAAAGCTTCTGTAAAGCAAAGGACACCGTCATCAAAACAAAGCGACTGCCTACAGATTGAGAAAGAATCATCACCAACCCTCTATCTGACAGAGGACTCATATCCAATATAAATAAAGAACTAAACAAGCTGAAAAGCAACAAACCAAGTAATCCACTTAAAAAATGGGGAAGAGAGCTAAAGAGAGAATTCTCTGCAGAGGAATATCGAATGGCAGAGAAGCACTTAAAGAAATGCTCAACCTCATTAGCCATTAGGGAAATGCAAATCAAAACAACCCTGAGATTTCACCTTACACCCATCAGAATGGCCAAGATGAAAAACTCAAGGGACAACACATGCTGGAGAGGTTGTGGAGAAAGGGGAACCCTTCTCCACTGCTGGTGGGAATGTAAACTGGTACAACCACTCTGGAAATCAATCTGGCGCTTTCTCAGACAACTAGGAATAGCGCTTCCTCAAGATCCAGCCATACCACTCCTAGGCATATACCCAAAAGAGGCGCAAGTACACAACAAGGACATTTGTTCAACCATGTTTGTAGCAGCTTTATTTGTAATAGCCAGAAGCTGGAAACAACCCAGATGCCCCTCAACTGAAGAATGGATGCAGAAACTGTGGTACATCTATACAATGGAGTATTACTCAGCAATGAAAAATAAGGAAATCATGAAATTTGCAGGTAAATGGTGGGACCTGGAAAGGATCATCCTGAGTGAGTTGACCCAGAAGCAAAAAGACACTCACGGTATATACTCACTCATATAAACATACAATATAGAATAAACCCACTAAGAGCTGTACATCTAAACAAACTAAGCAAAAGAGAGGACCCTAACTAAAATGTTCAATCCCCATCCTGAAAGGCAAAGAGGATGGACATCAGAAGAAAACGAAAATAGGAAACAACCTCGGAACCCGCTACAGAGGGCCTCTGAAAGCCAGAAGAAAACAGGAAACAACCTTGAAACCTGCCACAGAGGGCCTCTGAAAGCTTCTGCAGTATAGACTGTCAAAGCAGATGCTGAGCCTGATGGCCAACTGATGGGCAGAGTGAATGGAATTTTATGTAAGAAGTGGGAAATAGTAAGAGCTGGAGGGAACGGGAACTCCACAAGCAGAGCAACAGAACAAGATAATTTGAACACAGGGAACTTCCCAGAGACTCATACTCCAACCAAGGACTATTTGTGGAGATGACCTGGAACCCCTGCACAGGTGTAGCCCATGGCAGTTCAGTGTCCAAGTGGGTT
>NW_026589137.1:99096-178658 GCF_907164565.1 Psammomys obesus
AGAGGGACTGCCTCTGACATAATCTGATTGGCCTGCTCGTTGATCACTTCCCCCTGAGGGGGGAGCAGCCTTACCAGGCCACAGTAGAGGACAATGCAGCCACTTTTGATGAGAACTGATAGACTAAGATCAGAAAGGAGAGGAGAACCTCCCCTATCAATGGACTTGGGGAGTGGCATGCATGCAGAAAGGGGAGGGAGGGTGGGATCGTCAGGGGAGGAGGGAGGGGCTCATGGGGGGATACAAAATGAATAAAGTGTAATTAATAAAAAAAAATAAAAGATTTAAAAAAAAGAATTAGATCAGTAAAATATAGGGGCAAAGGAATATGATGTTAGATTCAAAATGTCTATTATTCAGAGAGAAATATTAATGACCTTTTTTTCCATACATACACAACTCTAAATAATCAGTTCAAGAAACTTATGTTTAGAAAAGGTAAGAAAGACTGGGAAAGAACAGGAGAGAATAATTTCAGGTTACTGTGAAGGTATCTAGGGATAAGATGGAAGAGTTGAGGAAATGGCAATATATTTAGGTTACTTCGAGTACAGCGTGGGCTCTGTGAAGTAATATGGAACAGAAAGCAATACAAAATGATGCTATAATGAACACCCACATGCATGTCTCTAGTTCATGGGTAATATTTTCTCTTGAGAAATGAAATGGAAGTTTTGGTTTCTTTCAAAATTCAGTTATGTTATGTCAACAGGTTTTTGTTTTAAACCCAAGTGTGAGATAAAGAGCTGCTTTTAGTTTGTCCACAGCTAATAACAGCCTCATGAGGATCAGAGAGGGGCCTGGTCCTTGCCAGCTACAGTTAGTGGAATTCTGAGGACTCAGAGAGGGTATAAGTACCAGAGCCCAGAGAAAGAAAAAAAGGACATGTCAAGGGAAAAGGCTTCAAGGAGTCGGATGGAGAAAGAAAGTTGCTGGTTTTGCTAGACTGCTGGATATCCTGAGGACTGAGATTGGTGTTTTTGCAAAGAACCAAATGACCCTAAACAGCCAGAATTAGCTTAAGAGAAATCCGTCCCCTTTCCCCACTGACCTTCTTTCTCTCAGTGAAACCCAGTGTTTGGGGAGGGGGGTTGGAAGGGAAGTAGAAGTATAAGAAACCTCAATAAAATAGCGTAAAATATACATGCTACAAATATTTATATTGACCGCCACTTGTAGTATATATATATTTTTTCTTTTTTAAAATTTATTTTATTAATCATAGTTTATTCATTTTGTATTCCAGCTGTAACCCCTCCCTTTTCCCCTCCCAATCCCACCCTTCCTCCCTCATCTCTTCCTATGCCCCTCCCAAAATCCACTGATAGGAGAGGTCCTCCTCCCCTTCCCTCTGACCCTAGCCTATCAGGCCACATCAGGACTGGGTGCATTGTATTCCTCTATGGCTGGGTAAGGCTACTCCCCCATTAGGGAGAGATGATCAAAGAGCCAGCCACTGAGTTCATGTCAGAGACAGCCCCTGTTCCCATTACTAGGGTACCCACTTGAAGACTGAGCTGCCATGGGCTACATCTGTACAGGGGTTTTAGGTTATCTTCATGCATGGTCTTTGGTTGGAGTATCAGTCTCAGAAAAGACTCCGGTGCCCAGATTTCTTGTTTCTGTTGCTCTCCTTGTGGAGCTCTTGCCTCGCTCAAGTCTATCTCCCCCTTCTTTCATAAGATTGTCTCCACTCTGCCCAAAGTTTGACTATAATTCTCAGCATCTGCTTTGATCCTAGGCATATATTCAAAAGATCCTCATGTATACAACAAGGACATTTACTCAGCCATGTTCATAGCAGCTTTATTCATAATAGCTAGAATTTGGAAACAACCCAGATGTAACTCAATTGAGGAATGGATACAGAAATTGTGGTACATTTACGAAATGAAATACTACTCAGCAATTAAAAACAAGGAAAATATGAAACTTGCAGGCAAATGGTGGGCTCTAGAAAAGATCATCCTGAGTGAGGTATCCCAGAAGCAGAAAGACACACATGGTATATACTCAAATTATAAGTGGATATTAGACATATAATATAGAATAATCATTCTAAAATTTGTACAAGTAGTGTGCATATTTTCCTCTATTTTATGTTGGTTTCTTAGGCTACTACCTCCTTTCCCTTCAAATCTTCTTTCTCTCCTACCAAGAGTAAGGGGGTTGGAAGGGAGGTAGCAGCCTAACAAACCAAAATAAAATATACAAGTTACAGGGTACCCTAGTGTAGTGCTGCTTGGTGATATTGAGTATCAGAGTCCAACTTCCTAAGATGTACATTGTTTTTGTAGAATATTAACTGATATACAATCGGAAGTGTTTAAGAGGTCCTGTGGCACCAATCCTTTAAAATATTTGTCATTGTTAGAACTTTGAACCTTTTGCAATTAAATGGTACACAAGAGTATTTCACTAAGGTCTTGATTTCCATTTCCAATGACAATAAACACCATTTAATTTATGCATGCCACGTATGTAGTCTTTTGATAAACGGCCCTTTCTATCATTTCCCCGTATTTACTTTGTAGGTATTTAAATATACTCACTACCAAAACTTCATAAATTGTGTGCATTCCATGAATCTTACCTAAGCCTAGAATTTTCACATTTTAATGTATCTTTTGATGAACACAAGTTCTTACTTTTAGCGCCTAGGCAACCTTCTAGGAAGTTTTCTGTTCTGATTAGAAAATATCTTTTTACCTAAAGATCATCATCTCTGAAAGTACTTAATGTAGTTGCACTGCCTTTTATATACAGTGATTCAGTGTTCTACATTCTTTTAAAACATGTTTTCCCTATTCCATTTCCTGAACACATTTTTTTCTGCACAGATCTGACATGCTGTCTCTTTCATAAACCAAAATTTCATACATGTATAACTATCTTTGGGCTCAGCATGTTATTTCACTAAATAATTAGGCTATTACATAGGCTTCCTAAAGCCTGCAAGCCCCTTAAAATTCTCATCTCTTATAGGTCACATCTCATTTTCCTACTCTTCCTCGGAACTAAAATGGCTACACTTGGCCTTTTATTCTAACAAATACTTTTAAAACAACCTTACAAGTTTCATAAAGTGCTATTATTTTGATTGAAATGTTATTGAATTTGTAGATAAATTTAAGAACTGACATTACAATATTGCTATCCTAACTCAGAACATGGTATGTCCCCATTGATATAGATCTTTATGTTTCGTTTATTTATTTATTTATTTATTTATTTATTTATTTATTTATTCATTCATTCATTCATTCATTCAAGAACTGACATTACAATATTGCTATCTTAACTCAGAACATGGTATGTCCCCATTGATATAGATCTTTATGTTTCATTTATTTATTTATTTATTCATTCATTCATTCATTCATTCATTTTGTTTTTTTCAAGAAAGGGTTTCTTTATGTAGCCCTGGCTATCCTGGAACTTGCTGGCCTCCACCCCCAAGTGCTAGGAATAAAGATATACATCACCACACCCAGCTAATTTTTTTTTTACATGTATGAATGTTTTGCTTGAATGTATGTCTGCACATCACATATGTGTAGTGCCTGCAGAGGCCAGAGAGGATTTCAGATCCCCTGGGTCTGGAGTTACAGCCATGTGGGGGCTGGGAATTTGACCTGGGTTCCTCTCCAAGAACAGCCAGTGCTCTTAACCACTGAGTCATCTCTACAGCCCTTCAATGTTTCTTAATGTCTTATGGTTTCCCCTGTGGAGGTCTGTGGATTCTTTTTTTAAGATTTATTTCTAAATCACTCATATTTTCTGATACTATTATAACTGTTTAATTATATTTAACATATACAATTATACATTTTTAATTATATTAATATATTAATGTGTTAAATTATATCTTCTAGTTGCCTATTGCTGAGATATAGAAACACAACTGATTTTGTAATGACTTCATATATAAGCAATTGTTAAGCCTCTGAACAGTCTTTCAGACCTTTTTTGTAAACAATCATCTTAATCACAAAAATGGCTACGGAGAACCCTCCTTACTGATCCTTATGTCTCCAGTGATTTGTCCTTCTCATACTGTGTCATGCTCCAAAGTTATACTGGTTTTAGACAGCTAAGATTCTGGAGGTACTTCAGATGATCAGCAAATATTCGTCCCTGTTACCAACTCAAAATGGCTAAGTATTTTAACAGTTTGTAATCTTAAGGAATTGATAATTGTGATTTTAGTTCCACTGCCTTTACTCTCCCTGATCAGTCAAGTATTTGCTTATTCTTCCAGTTTTATTTGATCATGCTGAATGTGACATTTTTTCATGATCCTTAACTGATATTCATTCCAGAAATTCAGGTCCTCCAAGAACTGGAGGCAAACTCAAAAAAGAGAGATTATCTTATGAAAATGTTTTCCTCACCACTGGAACCCCACATTCCTCTATGATAGATGGCTGAACTTAACTATATTTAGCACAGGGAAAACATTTGTTCCAAAGTATGAAGAAGAAATAAAACTGGAAACTATTGATTCTTTAAATTTGGAGATATTGTAGAGTTTGAGGTTGAATTTTATA
Organism: Psammomys obesus; assembly: GCF_907164565.1. Taxonomy (NCBI): domain Eukaryota; kingdom Metazoa; phylum Chordata; class Mammalia; order Rodentia; family Muridae; genus Psammomys; species Psammomys obesus. The sequence goes on from NW_026589137.1 coordinate 103,647, forward strand.
CATAATTGAAACCTATTTAAGTATGTTTCTTCTAATGAAACTAGTATCGTATGTGTGTGTGTTTGTACACTCTATTTTCCATTAGGAAATAGTCACTTAATGAAACAGAACACCAAAATATAATCCTAGTAGTAAGAAAGAAGGAAAAATGTGAATCATGGAAATTGACTCAATGCCAAGAAAATACCTGCTACCGCTCATAACGTAACCTGAACATTCGAATGATGCGATCTCTTCACTTGTCAAGCCAATTTCACCTCTTCGTGGGATGCGCTTTCCAGCTTTCACATATTCAGCCATAGCTGCACCTTCACCAGGTAACAGAGCATGGCCATAACTACAAAGTAATTCAGAATTCACATAAGATTCATTAAACTACCTCCATAGAAATGACAACACAAAATATTTTCCCTCAGACAGTAATAAGAATAACAGTGCTAAGCAGCAATGTCCCTGGTGTGAATTACTTCACTTTTATTAGAGAACTGTGACCTGTATTACTAACCTAGAAATGTATACTTTGGGAAAACAAAAGAACTGATGTTCAGAGTATAGATTCACACTTTATAATTGTGGATTAATTCATCAGATACTGCCATTATTGTTTCTGCCCTCAACTCATTCTCTTAAAAAACCCAAATAAATGATATATCTCAAAAAAACTTACAATAAACAATAATGCCATTCAATAAAACTTATCTTTTGTCTTTGATTAAGAGATTTTAGGAGCAGTTCAGTGATGGTTTCTTGTATTCCTATTAAACCTAAAGCTTATAACACAATAGTAACCTCTGTATTTATAAAATTTACATATTGACTATACTATAAGGTAAACCTAAGTATATGTTTCATGAGATGAGGGGGCTCAAAGGGTAAAGGTAATTATTTACTGTCAACCCTGTTGGCCTGAGTTTAATCCCTAGTACCCATATAGTGGAAGGAGAGAACCAATTCCTTAAAGTTGTCCTCTAGCCTTCATGCCTTTCCCTCTCCCATACAAAATAATAAACTAATAAAAACTTAAAATTTACCTTGCATAAAAGAAACAGAAACTGCTGTGAGGACTAAAGAAGGACAGAAGTCACTACTCCTTGCAGAGAAGCATAAGCTGCTGCTTCAGGAAAGGGGCTTGAAGAACAGTTACAGATATTGTTTTTATTTTATAGAAACAGGGTCTCTTAGCCTAGAATGACCTAGAATTCCTAATCTCTCTGCCTCCTCCTCTCAAATGCTGGGATCACAGGTACAAATACCAGACTGAGCTAGACAAAGTGCTTTAGATATTGCAAATGCACTGCTTCTAGCTGAGGGGACAGTTCAGTGGCAGCCTGCTAACCTACATGAGAACGCTGAGCAGAAAACAAGACAAATAACCTACAACAAAGAAAACCAGCAAACCCCATAACCATCCACCACTACTTACTTCAAAGGCTTATCATCTTGGGAGGCAAGTGTTTTGGGAGCCTCTGGGCCAATGAGATCCAATGGTTCTTCTGTCTCTGCATGAAACATTTTCAGAAACACATTAACATCTTTTTTTTTGTATTTTATTTTTTTCTTATCAGTTACATTTTATTAACTCTGTATCCCAGCCGTGTCCCGATCCCTCATTCCCTCCCAGTCCCTCCCTCCCTCCCTCATCTCCACCCTGCCCCTTGCCAAGTCCACTGATAGGGGGGACCTCCTCCCCATTCATCTGATCCTGTTTTATCAGGTATCTTCAGGACATTAACATCTTAACTAATCAGTTAATGCTTCATCTGTTTTGAGTTAGTCAACTACAGGAACTTACTTGATCGATCCTTCCAAGGATTCTCAAGAAATTCGTCCTGGGACTCTTTAGAGCTCGAATCACTGGACTCTTTTCTGTTCTTTTTAGTCTTCTTTTTCTTGTATTTCTTCCTGTGGGGATTATAATTTAATACAAATTAGGTATTCTCATGTTAAAAGTTTTCTTCTTTAAAGAAAAATTTTAAAGATTTATTTATTTTTATATGCATTGGTGTTTTGTCTGCATGTATGTCTGTGTGAGTGTGTCAGATCTCCTAGAACTAGAGTTACACACAGTTGTGAGCTGCCATGTGTGTGCTGGGAATTAAACCTGGGTACCCTGGAAGAGCCGCCAGTGTACTTAACTGCCAAGCCATCTCTCCAGCTCCAGGCATTCTCAGTTTTCAAAGGAATGAAAAGGTTGATAAAAATGTCCTGAATTCCCAGCTTACTTGAACTTTTCAATTCAGTCCTCTCAGTTAACCTTATAGCATTTTACTATTAACAAGAAATGACTAAAGGATCAATGAAATACAGTTATGTAGAAAGAAAATAGAAATGAAAAATCTTAAAACTTTAACTTGCAGGCAGGAGGTGGTAGCTTATGCTTGTAATCTTAGCACTTGGCAGGAGAATCAGGAGTCCAAAACTATCCTATGCTATCCAGTGAGCTTGAGGAAAGCCTGGGGTATATGAGACTGTCTCAAAAGCAAATATACAGTGGCTAAAGAAATGAATGGGTTAACAGTTACAAGTGCTTACTGCTCTTCTGGAAGACTAGAGTTTGTATCCCGGTACCCACATCAGGTGGCTTATAACCACCTGTTACATCCAGCTCCAGGGGATCTGATGCCTGTTTCTGGCCTCTCCAGGTATATATGTACATGGCACATACATAGATGCATACATTAAAATAAAATAATAATAATAATAATTGAACAACCCTAAATACAAAGTCCCACAAAAATGAAAAACAAAAACAAAAAAAAAAACAAGTTCTTACCAATGTGAGCATTAATAAAAATTTCCAGTATAATGGATTAAAATACAGCAAATATGTTTGAGTAGCAGCAGAGTAAACCACCACTGTTTTGCAGTCTCGAAGACATAATGATCTAGACAATGACCAGCATGTTTGCCAATGACAAAAAGAGACATTAGCTGCCTACTGAGGGCAGTACACAGCACCACCTAAAAAGTATTCTTGGCCAAAATTCCAACTTGAATCTTGCCAGCCTCAAGACCCTTCTCTCTCTAGGAAATAGAGAAGAAAGAAAAACATGGTAATTCACTCTGTATAACCACTATAATTTAGGGACATTAGGGAAAAAAAAACTGTAGAGACTGACTGTAATATTCTTACGCACAATAAAAGTTCTTTTTTTTTTTTTTTTAAGAAAGCCTTTCAGAGAAAGGTACTAAATTGTTGAATTATTTATGAAGGAAATGATAGCTCTGATTAGTTCCAAAATAATCAGAGGGTGGTAGAGATTACCCATTAAAAGGGTAATTGATCAAACTGTGTGTGATACTATTTCACATAATCTTGAGTACATTTTAAACTTTTCCATTAAAAAACTAAAGAAAAACTGACACTCTCCGTTTCTTCTTCTTTTCTTTTTTCTTAGCTTTCTTTGCTCTTCTTTTTGTATCTTCATCTGCAAATTAAAGCACATTATTATTGAAAAATTTTTGAAGTTCAAAATTGTTTTAAAATTTTTATTTTACCTTAACAGATAAATACTCTGTTATTATAAATATTCATTTTTGTTACAGGAAAATTAATTCATTCTAACATTGATTGAAACTTGCCATAAATTGTACTAGGGTAGGAACTAAAGAAACAAAAGTCATGGACTGGCAAGATAACTCAATGGGCAAAAAACACTTAATGTCAAACCTGATGACTAGAGGTCAAACCCGAGACCTATAGGCTGGAAGAAGAGAACTGATTCCAATAAGCTGTCTTCTGATCTCTACACACTGGCTGTTACATGCATGACTGCACACACACAAACACATGCAATAAAAAAGTATAAGAAATTACAGTCACACTAGATTAATAATATATGGACTTGCTATTCATTTACTCATTGAGTTAATGACAACTGGTTAAGTAGGAAAAATTCCCATTTCAAAGAGGTACATATAGATTCAGCCAAGGAAGGATGACTTAACTTACTTTGAATAACTCAACAATTCCCCCCATATTTTAAGCAAATATATGAAAATGTTAATAAAAGTTAATAATGACAATTAACATTACTCCTTTTACTTTCCTGAAAATTGTTAAAGTTTCATAGTGAGAAAAACAAAAACAAAAAGAAACAACTCTCTGTGTGTGTGGCAGATGAAGATAATATTTTCCAGAATCTCAGTGGAATGGAGGTGAGAGATAGTAATGAAATGAGTATAATCTGGTCTGACAGGTGCTCTAAGGATCCAAAGGAGTCTTAAAACCAGCCAGCCAGACACTGGCAAAATAGCTCAATAGGTAAGAATGCATATTGCTGGGCTTGAGGACCCGGTTCCATCCCAAGGACCCTTATGGTGGAAGGAAAGAAACTTCAACTCCTCCAAGTTAACTTCTGACTTCCATGTATACACTGTGGTATGCACATCCAAACACATGCACACATATGCACAAAATAAATGAATAAAATGTAATTAAAAATATGACTGATTTGGGAAGGTAACTGAGAAATAGTTGACCTGGAAGCAGTGACTTTTTTTTAAGATTTATTTATTATTTATACAGTGGCAAAGGGCAAAAGATCTCACTATAGATGAGTTATGAGCCACCATATGGTTGCTGGGAATTGAACTCAGGACCTTTGGAAAGGCAGCCAGTGCTCTTAACGTCTAAGCCATCTCTCCAGCCCTGAAGCAGTGACTCTTAAGTTGTTTTAGAAATCAGCTTATTATAAAAGTAGCACATGTCCATTGCTGCACTGAAAGCCAAGTTGGACACGGGAAACGACTAGTTCTGAAGGCAGAGGACCTGCTGTACCATGTGACACATACTTAAACACAGAAAATTAAGTAAATAATAAAAACTGGAATATAATCAGAAAACTAACATGGCCATAATTATGCTTATAATTTAACAAATTTTTAGAAAGCTGAGAAGCTAGAGAGATGGCTCAGCAGTAAAGAGCACAGGCTGTTCTTCCAAAGGACCTGATTTGACTCCCAGCAACCACGTGTTGGCTCACAACTGTCTCTAAATTCAATTCCAGGAGAGCTAAACCCTCTTCTGATCTCCATCAGGCAGCAAGAATATACATGGTGCAAAGACATGCTTGCAGGTAATACACCCATACACTCAAAATTTTTAACAATTAAGCTACATTCTAGAATTTGCAGAAGATATGGCTTTCTCACCACTGGAGTCTGTTTCTGATTCAGAGTCACTGTCACTATCTTCAGAATACTTCTTATGTTTTCTTTTAGATGACTTTTTCTTTCTCTTTTTCTTGGATCTTTCTTTGGAATGACTAGATTTCCTTTTCTTTTTCTTTTCATCTGTTGTAAGTACAAAAGACAAATTAACTTATAAAGTATTTGCAACTATCTCACTATGTTTGAAACACTGAAAAGAAACAGCTATTTGGTAGTTTGAGTAAAAGCAATGTTCAAATATTTATAAATTTTAAATTTATGATTAAGTTCCTTATTTTACAAAATTACCTTCTGAACTAGATGCTGAAGTAGTGCTTTTCTTTGGTTCTTCATCCTCTACTGGTGTATGTTCATCAGAGCTGATTTACAAGAAATGGTTGTAAGAAATGGATCATAGAGCATGAAAATATGCATTTAAAAATTTCAGTAACAGCACTTATTGCCTAAGAACCTTTAAAGGCGAGCATTTAAAAATATTATTTTTTATTTTATTTTTATTATTATTAATATTAAAATACTTTATTTTTTTACTATCATCATCATTACATTTTATCTTATGTGCATAGGAATTTTTTCTACATGTATGACAGTGCCTGGTGCCCACAGAGGCCAGAAAAGGCATTGGATCCTCTGGAAATGGAGTTAGAATAGCTTTTTTGTAGGTACTGTGGATCAAACCCAGATTCCCCTGAAAAACAGCTAGTGTTCTTAACAACTGAACCCTCACTCTAGCCCCTAAAGGCAACGGTTTTTGTAAGAATATATTCAAGAGTCTACCACCTTCATACTAAAATGACTTATATTTATATAATGCTTTAGAGTTTACATAGTATCATTAAAAAAGCAATGTGTTGTAATGTTTTCAGAAGAAACTGATATGGTAAAAGATGAGAAATAAAAAACATAAGGAAAGATAAAGGACAAACATGAGGGTGGAAAGACGAGTTAGTGATTTCATTATTATTTTGTGGCTATGGGATCAAACCCAGACCTCAAAAATGCTAGCCACTTGCTCATAACCAAGCTATATACTAGTTCCATAATTGTATTCCAAGTAGGTGAATGATCTATGCCATAACAACTCCCATCTCCCCAGAACCTAACAGATTACAGAATTTGCAAAACAAATTCTGAAAGTAAGTCTTTTTTTTTTTTTTTGGAGTTATTAATTAATTAATTAATTAAAAACATTTTTATATTTAATTTGTTTAGGGAATGCATGTGTGCATTTGTGTGTGTGCGCGTGTGTGTGTGTTTGTACAGTACTGTCAATTAGAGAACAATTTTCAGGATTTGGTTATCTCCTTCCACCCTATGTTGGTCCCATGGCAGCAAGCACCTTTACCTCCTGAAATATCTCATTGTCCTGCTGGGGTTGAACTCTCTATGTGGATAAGGATGACCTTTCATTTTTAATCTTCCTGCCTCTACCTCTTCAATTCTGGGATTATAAATTATATACTATCATGACTGGTTTTCTTGATTCTAGTGATCAAAACTTATTCTAGACAAGCACTTTACCAGCTCTTACCTGTACAGGACCTGAGTTTGACTCCTAGCATCCATCCTGGGTGATTCACAATCACCTATAACTCTAGCTCCAAGAAAACCTGATGTCCCTGGCCTCAAGAGGCATGAACACCTAGATGTGCATACCCATGGAAACCAATACAAAACACATAATTAAAATACTAAAAATAAGCCAGGCATGGTGGCACACACCTGCAATCCCAGCCCTCTGGCAGGCCGAGGCAGGAGGATCTCTGTGAGTTCAAGGCCAGCCTGGTCTACAAATTGAGTCCAGGACAACCAAAGCTACACAAAGAAACCCTATCTCGGTCTTTTCTGAGACTGATACTCCAACCAAGGACTATTCATGGATATAACTGAGAACCCCTACTCAGATGTAGTCCATGGCAGCTGAGTATCCAAGTGGGTTCCCTAGTAAGGGCAACGGGGACTGTCTCTGACATGAACTCAGTGGCTGGCTCTTTGATCACCTCCCCCTGAGGGGGGAGCAGCCATGCTAGAGAAGGACATTGTGGCCAGTCCTGATGAGACCTGATAGGCTAGGGTCAGATAGAAGGGGAGGAGGTCCTCCCCTATGAGTGGACTTGGAAAGGGGCATGGGAGGAGATGAGGGAAGGAGGGTGGGATTGGGAAGAAATGAGGGAGGGGGCTACAGCTGTGATACAAAATAAATAAACTGTAATTAATATAAAAAATTAATAAAAAATAAAAAAGAAACCCTGTCTCAAATAAAACAAAAACAAAACAAAACAAATAGAAGTAGCCAGACAGGGCGATGCACACCTTTAATCGCAGCACTCAGGAGGCAGATGCAGGTGGATGTCTGTGAATGAGTCCAGCCTAATCTACACATGCTTCAGGCCAGCCAGGGCCACAGAATGAGACCTTGTGAAAATAGTAAATAAATATTTTTAAAAATTATTAAATTCTTTGGGACAGACTTGAAAAAGTTAAAAAGCTCTAGCTGTATATATTGTGTCACATTTTTTTCTTTGAAGTTTTGAATTTCACTCATGGAATAACTTAGATATTATCTCCCATATTTTTGGGTTTTTTTTTTTAAACTCTCATTTGATGAGTTCAAGTATTTATCTATAAGAACAAGTTTCAGATTTTATTGCTTTATCACTCTGACACAAATTATAGATTTCTTGTTAAGCACAATGTCTCAACACATCTTAAAAATCCAAGAGTGGAGCTGGGCATGGTAGTATATGTCTTTAATCCCCACAGGTGTACCTCTGAGTTTGAGGACAGCCTGGTCTACAGAGTGAGTTCTAAGATGGTCAAGGTTACACAGAGACACCTTCTTTCCCAGGGGTGGGGTGGGGGAAGATCAAGAACAGGAAGAAAAAAACGTCTGAGTTGCAGCAAAAAAAGTAAAATAAAATAAAATAAATTAATAAATATAGCAGCCAGCAAGTTAAATGTCAAGCCTGATGACCTAAGTTTGATCCTTTGGATCCAACTGTGGAGGGAGAAAGCATCTCCCACCTTTGTGCTATGGCACACACATGTCCCTCTCACTATAAAATGTTAAAAACGTTTAAAAAGTAAGTAAGTAAGTAAGTATGGAGTAAGAGGCTGGAGAGCTGGCTCAGCAGTTAAAAACACTGTTTGCTCTTCCAGAGATCCTGAGTTCAATTCCCAGCAACCACATGGTGGCTCACAACCATCTATACTGGGATCTGATGCCCTCTTTTGGTATGCAGGTGTACATGCAGATAGAGCACTCATATACATGAAAAAAATCAATAAAATATTTTAAAATAAATAAATATGGAGTAAAAAAAAGCACTAGACCTTCAGAGTATTAGATATAGGAAACTTTTTTTTTAAAGGCAGGGTTCTGTGTAGCCTTGGCTGTCCTGGGATACGTTCTATATACCAGGCTGGCTTCTAACTCACAGACATCTGCCTACCTCTGCCTCTCAAGCACCAGGATTAAAGGTGTGCACCATCACTGCCCAGCAGGAAACATTTTTTTAAATGTTAGTATATTAATGGAAAAAACACTTAGTGACCATAATGTAAACTTGAAACTCTGAAAATATAAGAAGGAAATAAACAAACAGGAAAAGAGGCAGCTTAGTGGTTAAACATATTAGCTGCTCTTGCAAAAGACCTGGGTTCAGTTCCCAGCACCCATATGGCAGCTCATAACCATCTGTAACTCCAGTTTCAGAGAATCTAATGCTCTCTTCTGACCTTTGTAGGCCCTGGACATTCATGCAGTACACTTATACATAATGTAGGCAAAACCCTTATTAAATAAAAAAGTATTTTTTTAGAAAATATTGGCATAGGTAAGAACTGTCTAACTTGGATGCCAGTTATTCACTAAATCTGACCCCAGTTCAATGACTGAGACCTTGTAAAATTAGAACCCCTTATACAGCAAAAGAAAACATTTGAGTAAAGAGACAGTTTATAGAATGGGAGAAAATGTTGCTACATATTACATCTGGCAGAAGAGAATACCAAGAATATACAAGGAGCACACAAACAAACAAAAAAAACAAACAAACAAAAATCAACACAATTAATAAATGGGCTAAAGAAATGAACCAACAGTTCTTAAAAGATAAAACACATGGACAATAAACATGAAAAAAAATGGTCAGTCTCACTATCCATCAGGGAAATGCAAATGAAAACTACAGTGAGAGTCCATCTTACCCCACAGTCAGAATGACAGTCATTAAGAAAGCAACTATGAACAAATGCTGTTGAGGATGCAGAGAACAGAAAACCCTTATATACTCCAATATGAGCTTTCTCAAAAACAAAAACAAAAAAAAAAATAGATCCCCACAGAATCTAGCTGTACCACTCGTGGGCATCTGCCTGAAGGACTGCAAGTCATCACAACACAGAGACACTCAAACAGCAATGGAAACTACAGTACTATTCACAGTAGCTCGGCTATGCAATCAAACTAGGTATCCAACAACAGAGGAATAGATTTAAAAATGTAGGATGTGTACACAGTGGAAATATTTTCAGCCAAAGGAAGAATGGAATTATATCATGTGCAGGAAAAATGAATGGAATAGGAAATAATCATACTGAACAAATTAGGCGAGTCTCAGAAATACAAATTTCATGTTTTATCTCATTTGTGGTTCCCAGATTGCATATAGCCACATAAAATCACATATGTATATATAAAATGAAGAAGAAATTAAACTGTTTAGGGGTACAAAAGGAATACATAGGGAGGGGATTATGGGCAATGAATAATATTTTGTCTCTATGAACCTTTTTTGTTTCTTTTTCTCAAATTAGGGTCCAGGGAGGTAGCTCAGTTGACTTAATATTTGTCACATAAGCACGAGGACCTGAGTTCAGATCCTCAGTACCCACAAAAACAATGGACAGGGTTGTACTTACCTGTAATTCCAGCACTGGGGAGGCAGAGATAGAAGGATCCTTAGGGCTTTTCTGGTTAACCAATCCAGATCATCGGATCAGCACCAGGTTCATTTTAAAAAACTCTGTTTCAGAAACTAAGGTGCTACACTGGCAAGATGCTGTATCAGGTAAGGGCACTTGATGCCAATCCTAACAACATGAATTATATCTCTTGGAACTCAAATGGTGGAAAAAGAAAACTAACCCTGAAAGTTGTCCTCTTGTGGTACGCCATCTTACATGCATGCATACACACATACACACAAACTGAAAATAAATAAATGTAAATTAAAAATAAGGTAGAAATGTAAAGTGAATAAATTAAAAAATAAATTTAAATTAAAAAAATTAAGTATCTGGGCCCAGGGGTCTTTTCTGAGACTCATACTCCAACCAAGGACTATGCATGGAGATAACCTAGAACCCCTGCAGAGATGTAGCCCATAGCAGCTCAGTCTCCTAGTGGGTTCCATAGTAATGGGAACAGGGACCGTCTCTGACATGAACTCAGTGGCCTGCTCTTTGATCACCTCCCCCTGAGGGGGGAGCAACCTTGCTAGGCCACAGAGGAGGACAATGCAGCCAGCCAGTCCTGATGAGACTTGATAAGCTAGGGTCAGATGGAAGGGGAGGATGACCTCCCCTATCAGTGGACTTGGGGAGGGGCAGGGAGGAGATGAGGGAGGGAAGGTGGGATTGGGAGAGAATGAAGTAGGAGGCTACAACTGGGATACAGAATGAATAAATTGTAATTAATATTAAAAATAATAAAAAACAAAAGAAGACAAACAAAAATAAATAAAAAGAAAAACATTTTTAAAATATTAAGTAGAGATCACAGAAAATATCTGACTTCAAATTCTGGCCCCACATATACAATCACTCACACACATTTATTCTTTTAGGGTTCTGAATGTCACTTTTCCCATCTGAATAGCCCCTTTCTACCCTCAGGCATATCTTCTTTCTTAGTAAATTGTCTCTATTTTTATCACTTTAAAAAATAAAACTTGCCAGGTGGTGGTGATGCACGCCTTTGATCCCAGCAGTTGAGAGGCAGAGGCAGGCGGATCTCTGTGTATTCAAGGCCAGCCTGGTATACAAAGCGAGTCCAGGACAGTATGGGCTATACAGAGAAACCCTATCTCGAAAAACCAAAAACCAACCAACCAAACAAAAAAAACCAAAAAAGTAAAACTCTTTTGCTATGCTAATACCTAGCAGTCTGATAATGAGTTAGTTGAAAAAAAAAGGAAAAATAATATAAACATATTATCAAATATAAACATATTATTAAAATATAAACATAAACATATGTTTATATTACTTTTAATAATGAATCTGAATATGAAATTATTGCTTTTTGAGTTATAAAGACAGCAATTAGGCTAAGCATGGTAATATATACCAGTAATTCCAGTATTCAGTGGGTTAAGGCAGAAAGAGTTTGAATCCTACCTTGATTGTTACACAGTGAGTTCCAGATAGCCTAGATTATAGAATGATCTATAATCTAGATCATTCTAGATTATAGAATGTCTCAAAAACAAAACAAAACAAAACAACCACTCACACATACAATGAATGTGCTAAAGTCTATTAACAGTATCTGTAAATCATTACCCATATTCCATGATTTTTTTTAATATAAGGGGTAAAATAGTATAAATCATAAGAAAATTTTAAAAAATCTGATAAGTACTTGAAGCTCTTCACTTAAAAATTCGACAGTAGGGCTGGTGAGATGGCTCAATAGGTAACAGCACTTGCTGGTAAGCCTAACAACCTGAGTTTAATCCCTGGGATCCACATGATGGAAAGAAGAGAATGGACTCCTGCAAGTTGTTCTCTGACTTCCAACTGTGCACATACACACGTACAGATAAACGAAATGTAAGCAAATATAATTTAAAAAAAAATTTGACTGCTGACCAGTATTTAAACAAATGCTATTAACTTTAAAAAGAAATTAACACACTTACTCTGGTTCAGGATTCTTTGGAGAAAGTCCCCAAACTTCAGGAGCTCCCAATTCTCCAATCCTCTCTCTCTCACTTAATCTCCTAAAAGAGGTAAATATTTAAATTATAACTCAATGGATGAACTGTTTCCTAAACATATAATAAAATTCAACAGGAGTCAAGTCTTCCAGTGTTATTTTTCCCATATAGCTTACCATGTTGCCTAGGCTGGCCTTAAACTCCTAAGCGCAAGTGATCCCGCCTTAAAAGTAGCTGGAGCTACAGGAACACTTGGATTTATCTATATGCTTAAAAAATTAATAAAAACTTGGTTTAAGCCAGGCAGTGGTGGCACAAGCCTTTGATCTCAGCCAGGCCTATCTCTGTGAGTTCAAGGCCAGCCTGCTCTACAGAGAGAGTTCCAGGACAGCCAGGGTTACACAAAGGAACCCAGTCTCAGGGCAGGAGTGGACAGGACATCTTGGTTTAAATATAAACTCATTAGTTGGGATTTGATGTTCTGATAGTATCACCAACTGGTTCAAACTATAGAGTACCCCAGTGGCAGTAGCAGTGGCAGAAACAGCAGCTGGGTAGGCTGGCAAGGGCATCCCTTTTGCTGAACTTGTGGCACAGCTACTAAATGGGCCCATTTAACTGTAAACTGTGACAGAAAGTTTTATATTTAAAAAACAAATCCATTTGTTTATGTATGTTTATAAAGGTAGACAAATCTTGACTTGAAAACCTCCAGTTTTCAGGAACCTAGGAATTAGTGAAGAAGATAAAGATGTAATGAAAATAAAAAGGATTCTAGAAAGGAATAAAAATTTTATTTGACAAAAACTGCCCCCATGCTATATAAGGTTTATTACCAATTTTCCTTTTAGATCCTTTTTAGAGAAGGAGCACAGTCTCTACACTTGGGGGGGGTGACTTTTTTCGTTTTATGTATGTAACTAATTCTGTTCTTATATTTACTACTACTCATATACTTAAATACAAACAAACTCTGGGCTGGAAAGTAATTAAGAGCAAATACTGTTCTTGCAGAGGACTAGAGCTTGGTTCTCAGCATCCAAATTGGTTGGTTCTCAGTTTCCTGTAATTCTAGCTCCAGGAGATCTGATGCTTCTAGCATCTCAAGGCATCTACACTTACATGTACATATTCATACCAAGACACACATACATACACATAATTAAGAATATAATAAAAATAACACCGGGTGTGGTGGTAGATGCCTTCAGTGCCAGTACTCGGCAGACAAAGGCACACTGATCTCTGTGTGTGAGGCCAGCTTTGTAGACAGCCAAAGGTATATAGAAAGACCTTGTCTCAACCTCCCACCTCCCAAAATAAAGAAAATAAAAATAATTCTTTGAATAAAAAAAATAAGCCTGAATTCCTTAAAGATTAGCAGCTTGCAACTCACACTTTTTAAAAAATCATTATAAAAGACATATAATTGATTTTCTTTTCTTTTTTAACTTCTTCGATCATTCAAAAAGGGCATTTATAACTACACAGAGGCAGATTTGGACTTTTTTTTTTAATTTGGTCAAAACAGATAATTTTTAAAAGGGATATATCTGTTTTTAAGTGCTGGGGGAAGAATGCCTGCCCAGCCATAAAGAACACAGAAGTGTTGCTCATCGTATGTAAAAACTTCTCATTTGAAAGCACATAGAACATACAAGGCCTAGTACCGTGCTTAAGACCTGATGTTTAACAGACACAATAAATTCCGTATCATATAAAAGTACAAATGCTAGTGTCTTCAAGCATTTATAACATTCCAGTAAATTCTTTACACCTCTTTTTGAGACTGGATCTCATGTAGCAGGGTCTACCTAGCCTCCAGGTCCTCATAGTTCTGACCCTTTCTCAAGTGTTGAGATAAGAGACATGATCCTGGCTCACCATTTGCTTTTGGAGGGGCATACTTCTGTGGGTGCTATAGCATGCTGAACAATTTAAATTGGACAAGTAAGTCTCCCAAAATTCAAGACTATTTTACCGTTCTGTTTCCATGCACTTGTGGAAGTTATTTCAACCTTAAAAGCTTTGTTACTAATTGCCCTCTCCTCTTTCTGGGCTTGCTGATCCAACTCGGGGCCTCAGGTTCGCTAGACAAGCACTCTTCCACTGAGTTACAACTCCAGCTTCTCCTCATTTTTAGTGATGAAGAAGTGAGGCTCAGAGAGGTCTGACTTGCCCAAGACTACTCTGCTCCATGGTAAACAAAGCCTTCAAACTCAGACAGTGTGATTCTGAAGCCTGCCCTTTTTATTACTATAATTTATTTCCTCTGCTGCTGGAAGAGAAAAAAACACAAAAACACTTATCAACTGTTGGAAAATTAACTTGCCCCTCAATACTTGAAATTTTACCCTTTTTAAACACGTGGTACAAGGCCAACTACAGTACCTAAGACATAATGTTTAACAAACATAAACTTCATACATATTAGACACGATGAGTAATGCAGCAATATAAGACTCTCAGGGTCTCTATCGCAGGCGAACTCTGAATTTACTCTGTAGTCCAGGCTGACCTCCAACTGTGACAATCCTACCTCAGCTTTCTGAATGCTAGGATCACAGGAGTGAGCCAACATGCCCAGCTTTTCTAATTTAAGGTTATTTTTATTTATTTGTTTGTTTGTTTGTTTTGAGACAGTCTCATACAGACCAGGCTGACCTTAAACTTGATATGTAGGTGAGTACGAACGACACTGTTCTGACTTCCCTCAGCCTCACAGCTGTTTTGGATAAAGGTCTGTGGGTCTTTTTAAACTAAGAACTCTCATTAAAGGAGATATGATCTCATTCCTGAATTGTGTTTCATGGTCAACAAGGCTGCGACCACTTTACAAGACTTTTTCTAACCTAGCACCACTTACAGCTTGAGAGCACTTTTCTTACAATCATCTTGTTTCTTCATATCCAATACAGATCCTTACTTACAATCCTTCCCAATTCCCTGCAAAACTTTTCTAATTATCTATCTTATTTCAAACTTGTCTGTTTCTTCATGCAACAAGCAACGGTTGCATGCCAACTAAGAGATGGACCTGCTAATTCTGTGATCAATAAAATAGGTCCTCTACTTTCCAAAAGTTCAGTTTAGTGAGGAATAAAGACAGGCACACGGAAAATGGCACAACCAAGAAAATACAATAGCGCCTCTTAGCGATATCGGCTAGGAAACCAGGGCACTTTATGAAGGAGTCTGGGGATGAATGAAATTGTAAGTTAGAAAAGGATAAATAAAAAGGTCGTGGGTTGGAGTAGAAAGAGGAACGGAAAAGATGCAAGGCAGGCGGGAAGCAAAATACAAACAGAAACACTGAACGACAAGCCAGACGACTCAAAGGCAGGCGGACTGGTCCAAGAGAGGGTGCAGCGATCTCACTCACTTCTGCCGCAGACTCTCCTCCCTCTCCTTGTCCAGCAGGCTAGGCCATGGCTTGTCACCCCCGTAGGGACGCGAGTAACCACCATAATAGGCGGACGAAGATGCCGAAGGAAAAGGGGCACTCCGCTGTGCAGAGGGCCGCTCCCGAGAACGAGATCGAGAGCGGGGGCGGTAAGATTGGTTTCGAGAGCTTTGGCTGAAGCCACTCAGCGAATGGCTGAAGCCATTCTTGTCACCAAGCCGAGAACAAGAGTGCGAACGAGACCGGGGACCCCGCGGGGAGCGGGATGATTTCCTGGGCTTAGGGCTCCTCGATGAACTGCGACCTTTTCCTCCGGAGGCCTCCCGTTCAGGGCTACGAGAGCCCAACACAGGAGCCATGGTGTTGGATGCTGAACTCACCAAGGGGCCTGACAAGGGGGGGCGCTCTGGCGACACCCCCCTCCCCCCCCCACCACCACCACCAAATGTCTCAGACGCCTAGGGTCCGAGAGCTTGCAGGGTTTAACAGAAAAGAAAAAAAAAACCTTGGGAACAGTTCCGGGTACGTCGGTAAACCACTTCCCCACGACCCAGGCTCCTTGCAGCCAACAGGAAGAGATGTGTGTATCAGTATATAGAAGCCGGCCAGGAAACTAGGGACAGGCTCTCATCCAGTTCCTAGTTATGTTTCTGAAATCTAAACTGCACAGGCTGCCTGAAAGAAAGTTACTACAAATGCAGTATATAGTACATTGAGTAGCTGTATGAACAAAATCACCAATTCTCCATGTATTTTGTGGGGGATTACTTTTACCTGTATGGTGTGCGCATATGAATCTGTGTGTGTTAGTATTTACATAAAAATGCCATGCACACAACCGATCTTAAATCCAATGAGGTTTATTGGAAGGAGATGGAGAGAGAGAGCGGGAAGGAGGGAGAAAAAGAAAGAGAAAAACATAGTGGGGGAAGGGGTGCTCTGAGAAAAGGAAAGAGGAAGAGAGCACAAGAGCAAGAAGGCAAGAGAGAGACAAAGTAGCAGGTTGGTCCTTTTATGAAGCAACTAAACCACTTGGCAGGTGACACATGATGACATCATATGTTGCTGGGCAAACCAGAAGCAGGCTGCCTAAATACTAAAATTCTGGCATGCAGGTGTGTATATGCACATAGAGCATTCAAAAATAAAGAAATAAAATCTTTTAAAAAAGTGAGGAGCTTGGTCTGCTTCTCATGTAAGGCAACTTAAAGTATATAAAATGTAGGTACATTGGAAACAGCTCTTGGTCACCATGCAAGGGGATAAGAGAGAGAGAAAAAGAGCTCCAAAATGTCCAGACATGGTGGGGAAGAGAGGAAGTCCTTGCCCTGAAAAGTTCAGGGTAGAGGGTCTAGTTGACAACCATGCCCAGCAGCAGATAGGGACTGAGGAATGCTGGGAGAACCTGGAGCTGTTGGTCCTGGGCCCAAAGCACACTAAATGTGAATATTTATTTTAAAATGATGCCTCGAACACAACCAATCTTAAGTCCAATAAGGCTTATTGGATAGAGATGGAGGGAGGGAGGGAAGAAGAGAGAGAGAGCAAGAGAGAAAAATAGAGAGAGACATTGTAGAGGGGAGGGAACACCCCAACAGAAAGAGGGAAGAGCAAGAGAGTAAGAGAATAAGAGAGTAACAAAGTAGCAGGTTGGTCCTTTTATAGAGCAATTTTGAACCACTCTTGCCAGGTGCAACTACCTGGTGGGTGACACATGATGACATGTTGCTAGGCAACCCAGAAGTAGGCTGCCTAAATACTTACAGTATATATTGTACTCCCATCAACCCCCCCCTCTTTTGAAATCTCAAGCAAACTAAAGATGGTTTATCTGAATAGGGTTAAGCTTTGATTTAAGAACATTGTTGTCCAATTCTCTTAGAAAGCATACATTCTGATAACATCAGTCTATTATGCTGCGGTTAAATCAGCAGCCCAGGGTACAATTTTTTTTTTTTTTTGCTTTTTGTTTGTTTGTTTTTGTTTTTGAGACAGGGATTCTCTGTGTAGCCTTGGCTGTCCTGCACTCCCTTTGTAGACCAGGCTGGCCTCAAACTCAGAGAGATCTGCCTGCCTCTGCAGGTAACAAAGTGCTTGAAATTACAGCTGGAGGAAGTAAAAAAAAGTTTTGTCTCTTTAAGTGTATTTATGGCCATTACATGTTTATTTCTGACTGATCTTAAGTGATTAATATGCTCTGTTGGTTATAGATTTACAGTTATTGGGTATGTTTAAATGTTAAATTCAAACTCTTGGGCTGGAGAGATGGCTCCGAGATTAAGAGCACTTCCAGAGGTCCTAAGTTCAATTCCCACCCCCACCCCCACCCCGCAACCACATGGTGACTCACAACCATCTACAGAGAGATCTGGTACCCTCTTGTGTCATGCAGGACAGAAGAATAAATAAATAAATAGATAGATAGATAGATAGATAGATAGATAGATAGATAGATAGATAGATAAATATTTTTTTAAATTCAAACTCTTGTTTAGAACATATATAGGTATGCATGTATGTTTGTAACACATATATAAACACAGATGTTTTTAAATAGCGACCATGCGGCCTACCATGTGATGTGACTCCATTATCTTGTAATTGCCATGTGGTATGACATAGGGCAAAAAAAAGTTACAGAACCTCTTAGGTATAATGAATACTGTTTATCATCCTATCGCCTTTTAGACTAAGAAGACAAGTCTCATTTTAAGTTGATATTGATTTTAGAGACTGAATTGTTTACACTGATAAAATTTGGTTTTGACTTTTAAAATTATGGTTATGCTTTATGACTTCACTCCTAAAAAAACGGTACTTTATTTTGATATTGCAAGAACAGATTTCTTTTTAAAAATGTGTTTCAAGGCTATGAAACATTTTAGTTTATCGGTTATTTTATAATAATGTCTTTATGGATTATATATGTATACAATTCAGGGTTGTATTTTTGAGGTATCCTGTGTGATTCAATCCCAGTTTGTGAAGATCTATTAAGATTTGAAGTGTTGGTTCAGGGATAAAGAAAGTGGAGCCATGGTTTTACTGCCACCTCAATTAAGGGCAGTCACATGACTGGCAACCATCTTGGTTGTGGGAGAGTCATGGTACACTGCCATCTTTGTTGAGGACTGCCAACTATATTCAGTTCTTTGTTTAACACTAAGTGCAACTTTTGTCCTTTAAACTTTTGCTGTTCAGTCTTAATAATGCAATATGATAGGATCGGCAAGATTTGCCAGCTCCTCTATGAACTGTATCTATGATTGAAAGTTTTGCTTCAATTTTAGTTCAGAAATAATTAAAATTATGCTAATGACTGCAGCTGGTTACACGATTGAGCTTTACCTAGTCTCTTGTTTATGTTTTCAAAGTTAAGCCTAGGATAGGTAACTACAAAGTTTGCCTATGTAGATCTACTTGAAATAGATACAGCCCTAAAACACTTAAGTACAGAATATGCCAGAATAGATTATTACATTCCGTTTTACAGAATGCAGTTTAGAGACGGTAACTAAAGATAGACAAAGAGTAACTCATATGCTGACCCTCAAAGCTTGTCAGGGATCTGTGGAATATATCATTTTAACTCGTGTAGGCTTATTGTGACAGACAGAGAGTCCCAAAATCCTCACAGTAGCTCCCCAAAGTCTCCAAGAAGATTTGGGCACAACAACAGAGGACTTCAACTCTGAATTGTGGTATGGTAACCACTGGGCAAGACTGGCCCAACTGGCCCACCACTATAGCCCAGCCTAAACTGTGGACAAAATTGTGGACACCTGGAGAGTCATTGCTTCGTGTTGCTGAAGGAGAGGTGAGATCAGTCTCTCATGTGCTTTTTCCACAGAAACAGTCTCTTACCCTCTGTGCTTGATGGCCAGACTGCCTATGCATGTGGTTCGATGAAACCACAGGAGCAAGGGACAACTGTCTAAGTGGTGGACTGACTAGTAATTTCTCATTTTGATTGATACATAGATTCATTTACCTTATAATTTATCCTTCTCAGGTCTCTGATCACATTGATGGCTAAGCTAAGCTAATGGTAGCTTTGCAGTTAAAGAGCAATTACAACCACTGTTAGTTCATTAGTCAATTGATTAGCTAGTTAGAACTACTAGGTATTAGATCTCTTATTTAAAAAGGCAAACAGGTTTGCCTTGTTCACAGACTTCATGTTAAATGTCTGTGTCTTATGGTGAATAACTGAATAGAAAGATGTAAAGTTTATGTAAGGTCTGAAGATATGAAAATTTAAGTTATGAGGATCTAAAAAAGTGTTTATTGGTCTAAGAAGGTGTTTTAAGGTATGCGAATGCAAATTGTAATGTTATAAGAAAATAATTTAAGGTATATCAAAAATGAAAAATATTTCAGATTTCTCTCCCCCCTCTATGCTATTGTTACAAGATTTCAAAGTTTCAGAGTTACAACATTGATCAATAGAGTTCTGATAAGCTGATGAAGCCTTGGCTGCTTACTATTCAGTCACAAGCTCGAGATTTTAATTTCCCTTTGATTATCTTCTGGAATAGACTTTAAGGTGCTTCTATTCATGCTAAAAATATCTCTGTCTAATGTGTATATCTCTGACCCAAAGCTATAGCTCTTAGTATATCTTAATGGCATTCATCTACTCCTGCTGTCTTTCAGACACCTGTTACCTGCTTTTTGTAAAGTATGGATCTCAATACAATGGTGATACTAAAATACTTCTTTTTGTAAACTAAAATTCACAAGAGCTTCAGGAAATCAAAAGATCATGATACCTGGATCTGCCACTGCTCAAACGGAGCCCAGATGATTTTGAAATGGGGTTTTCCCTTGGTCTTGGGATTCCTCACTTTCTCTAATTACGATACAAAATTTAACTTCTGTCTCTAGCCTAAATTTGTCTCAGCAGATTTTCACCTGCCTAACAAACTCCATTCAGAGATCAGCTATGGGTTACAAGCTGAGATCTGGAGTTGCTGAAAGCTGGAGTAAACAGGTCCAGCGATGTGATGGCTACTTGTGTCTTCAAGTGGATCACTAGTTAGATGGTTTTGATAAGTGCCCCATTGCCTAGCTTTTGACTAGCCTTTCATCCTTCCTGGACCCCCAATATCTTTGTCCTAATGTCAACCTGAAGAAAGTTACAGAAGAGAAATTCGTCAGCCATTATCCTACCTAACAGGCTGAAATTCTAAGTCAAAAGGGGCTCCCTGGCATAAGTAATGGGTTCCTATACCACCAATTGACATACCAGAAAATTGGCCCTTCCCCATTAGTGATCTTTATAATTGGAGGTCTCAGCATTCTCCCTTCACTGAGAACCCCAAAGACCCCATTAGTTTATTAGAAACTGTCTTGTTTATCCACCAGCCCACTTGGGATGACTGTCAGTAGTTGATGCAGGTGTTATTCACCATGGAAGAAAGGGAACACATCCAGACGGAATCCAGAAAATTGGTTTCTGCAACCACTGGAGTCCCTACCACCGGTCAGGCACAAATCTATGCTGGTTTCCCCCTAGACTAGATGCACCTGGGATTATAAGGTAAGGGAAGGCTTCTGGTCTATACCACCAGGCTCTGTTGGCAGGTCTCAAGGCAGCTGCTCACAGACTGACCAATCTGACCAAGGTATAGGATATCAGTCAGGGACTGGACGAGAGCCCTGCTGCATTTTTGGAGTGGATCATAGAGGCTTTCTGTAGATACACTCCACTCGATCCAGAAGCCAAGAATAATGTGGCTGTGGTGACTATGGCTTTCATCAACCAGTCCACCCCAGACATTAAGAAAAAGCTCCAAAGGGTAGAGCAGCTGGGAGCAAAGAGTTTGAGAGATTTAGTAACTGTGGCAGATAAAATACATAATAGCAGGGACAGTGCAGAGGAAAACCAGATGAAGGCAGAGAAGAGGCAGAGCAGGGACTTCGCAAAGATCCTGTTGGTGGCCACCATGGACCCAGAGGACCAATGGAGGTGTCTGAAGCTGATGGTGTCAGGAAGGGAAGAGAAGGAATTCCTGAAAGAAGGATGACCCCCAACTGGGGAAAAACCAGTGTGCATATTGCAAAAAGAGGGTCACTGGGCAAAGGAGTGCCCCCAAAGAAAGGTCCTACTAAGGTGCCCAACCTTAGTGCTAAAGTTGGTGACTAGGGGAAACAGGGTTCTGGCCCCCTTCCCTGTACCTAGGATAACTCTAAAAGTGGAGAGGAAACTCACCAGCTTCTTGGTGGACACAGGAGCCCAACATTCGGTGCTCCTCCAACCAGAAGGTGCCCTGTCCTACAGAATATCATGTGCTCAAGGGGCCACCGGGATGAAACAAAACCCATGAACTATGCGAAGAATGGTAGACTTATGAATGGGTCACATATCCCATGCCTTTATAGTCATACCAGAATGCCTGTAACCCTTGCTGGGGTGGGACCTGCTGACTAAATTGGGAGCCCAGATACACTTCTCACCATAGGGCACCTGAGTATTGGATAAGACAGGGGAGCCTATCCATGCATTGACCACCACATTAGTGAATGTATATCATCTGTATGAACCTGACACCTAACACCGGACTCGATCGTCAAGTCCTGGCTAAAGAAATTTCCCTCAGCATGGGCTGGAATAGGAAGGCTGGGATTGGCCAAACACCAGTCTCCAGTCTTTGTGGAGCTCAAACTAAGGGCCGATCCAGGCAGGGTCTGCCAGTCTCCAGCGTCTCTGGAAGCTAGAATGAGCATCACTCCCCACATCAGGAGACTGTTGGACTTAAGGCCATGCCAGTCAGCCAGGAACACCCCCTCTGCTGTCAGTAAAGATGCCCCACTCCAATGACTAGGCTGGTACAAGATCTGCAGGAAGTAAACAAGTGGGAAATAAACATCCACCCTACAGTGCCCAGTCCGTATATCCTATCTGGGTGAGTACTGTGCCCAGCACCCTCACCTTACTTTCTTGCACTATGTAGATGACCTGCTTGTAGCAGCAGATACTGAGCCTCTACCAAGAAGGCTCAATGGTGCAAACAACAGGTTCAGTACCTGGGCTATTTATTTAAAGGGGCAACATCCGAATGACACACTACCAGGTGTTACTACTTAATCCTTCCAGAATTACCTTTCAGGTACCTGCTGCCCTGAATCCAGCCATTTTCCTGCCAGACCCAGACTTGGATACTCCCCTCCATGGCTGTGCCAGAATCCTGGCCCATGTTTAAGGGACCAGATCAGACTGAAGGACACCCCCACTGCCGGATGCAAAGGGGACATGGTTCACTGACAGGAGTAGTTTCATCCAGGATGGACAGAGGTACTCAGGGCAGTACTGCCCACATCCACGGGGAAATATACGCAGAATGGGCCTTGCTGATGGCAGTGGGAAAGACTGTCAAAAACAAGGAAGACATACTAGCATTGTTAAAAGCCCTCTGGCTACCAAAGAAACTGATAATTATTGGAGGCAGTCCAAATTCTCAAGGAAACAGTCAGGATGACCAAATAGTCAAAAAAGTCCCCCTCCAAACTAACCCAGTCTTGGCCACCACGTCAGCCCAGGTAACTCAAACCACCCAGAAAAACCCAAGTATACTAAGAAAGATCTAAATCAGATAAAGGAACTGCCAATGACCCAATGCCTAGGAGGATGGTGGAGGTCAGAAAAAGGAAACTTAATCCTCCCAGAAAAGCTGGGAGAACGAATGCTGGCAAAGATACATCAGTCTTCTCACATGGGCATCAGGAGGATGCAGGACTTGATTTGACATGCAGATATAAAGATCAAGGAGGCCAGCTCAAATTGAAAACACCGTCAACAACTGTAAGGCTTGTTAGCTCACCAATGCGGTACCAAATGCCAAAAGAACCCAAGAACTAGGCTCCAAGGAAGGAGACCTGGAGCCTATTGGGAAACAGACTTCACTGAGGTATAAACCTGACAAGTATGGGTATTGCTATTTGTTGGTATTTGTAGATACTTTTTCAGGATGGACTGAAGCCTTTCTAAGTGGTGTCAAAGAGACTGCTGGAAGACATCCTTCCCAGGTATGGTTTTCCACAGATGACAGGGTCAGACAATGGACCAGAAATTTTGTCCAAGGGAAGTCAGAATTTGGCCACAGTTCTGGGGATTGATTGGAAATTGCATTGTGCTTATAGACCCCAGAGTTCAGGACAGGTTAAAAGAATAAATAGGACTCTAAAAGAGACCTTAACTAAGTTGACTTTAGAGACTGATGGTGACTGGGTGACTCTCCTTCCCTTTGCACTCTATCGGATGCATAATTTCCCTTATCAGATGGGACTTGCTCCTTTTGGGATCATTTTTGGCAGCCCTTCACCTATTATTCCAAACCTTCAGGCCGAGGTAATTGCTGAATTTGAGGAAAGATACCTACTGGACGACCTTCAAGGAGTCCAGTGGTCTCATAAGTGTGTTTGGACTAAACTATGTGCTCTTTGGGAGACAAGTCCTTCCCCAGAACCTCACCGGTACCGGGCTGGTGATTGGGTCTTTGTCAAGAGGCATCGACAAGGGTCCCTGGAGCCTCAGTTGAAAGATCCCTACATTGTGTTGCTTGCCACTCCCACAGCCTTGAAGGTGGACAGAGTGGCATCTTAGGGTTCATTACACTCACAACCAGCCTGCTGACCCATTCACTGTGAAAAAAGACTACATGGCCCTGACTCCAGGATGGAAGGCCAAGAGGGACCCTGACAATCCATTCAAGTTAAAGCTCAAACAATCCTGAGCCTATTGACTGTATGTACTTTGCTCCCCCTGGCAGTCTCCCCTGCCTCACTATCAAGTCCCCAACCTTTGGGCCTTGCATTTTATTTTACTTTTTTTTAATGTAAAGTAATTCTTTTTAAAATATATTTATTTATTTATGGATATGAGACCTTTAGTTACATGTACACATGCATGACAGAACAGAGCATCAGATCCCATTACAGATGGTTCTGGGCCACCATGTGGTTGCTGGAAATTGAACTCAGGACTTCTGGAAGAGCAGCCAGTGCTCTTAACCACTGAGTCATCTCTCCAGCCTGGGACCCTGCATTTTAAATCACTTGGTAGCTTTCATGAAGGAACACTTGGGAGTGATACAATTAATGGTACTAAGATCCCATTACAGAAGGATAAATCTGGAGGACACTGGAGGGTTATATCTGGAAGATGCATGATTGGGCCTTCAAATGACCATGAGAAGGAGGGGAATGAGAGGACCAGGCCTGACCTCCTTCCCCCCCACCCCCAAAGTCACCAGTCCCAGGAACTAGGCTATTGGTCACCAATTCCAGGAACAAGACAATAAAGTCCCCTATGCAAGGAATAGCCTGTAGAAAACCCACAAATATGTGCTTCGACCCCTCACCTCTGGTAATATTTAACCATCGCCCCTAGCAACAGCTAATCATTAACTACCTGGAGTTTACCCAGGTGTTCTTTATAATAGATTGAGTAAAACAATTATAGTTTGGCCTTCCAGGCTAACAATCAGTCATAGAACTGCCAAGCTGAGATTTCCTGAACCTTGCTTTAACCCTAAATAAAAACCCCTCTCACCCTGAGCTTGGGGCACTACACTAAAAAACTCCTGCATTGGTGAAGGTGTAGGCCCAAGCTTGAGCTTGTAATAAAGACCCTACTGCGTTTGCATCAGAATCGGCTCCTTGGTGGTTTTGGGGGTCTGTGAGACTTGGGCATAACAATAGTTGTGTATGACTATTGGTGTTCTGAAAGTTTGTATAGCATCTTTTGCTACCACAAGTGCTAATCCTCAGGGAGGAAGCTTGGATCATTCCTTGTCTGAGGTGTATATGAACTTACCTTCAACTTCTGAGAAACAAAAAAGAGCAATAGCCTATAATGTTTGAGTAGTCTCTGGGCTACCCTGACCAATAACTAAAGAGGGGGATTCTTACCTGCTGTGATGGCTATTCTTGATTGTCAACTTGACTCTATCTAGGATGAATTAAAGTCCAAAAAAGGAAGGGAAACCAGTGAGGGAATTTTCCTTAATCTGAAGTAGGAAGTTAATGCCATAGAGGAATAGCAGGGTATGAAGGAACGAATATACTGTTTCAGGATGTCAGCAAAAGATTTATTGCAGCTATGGCCACTGAGTTCTCTCCCACTTTGCTCCCAGAAGGGATTTTCTATTTCTTCTTCTTCATCTTCTTCCTGTATTCCATTTCAAAAAATGTTGGGAACAAATGAAAAAGTTGCAAGTAGATATGGAGGGTTCTGAGAAAAAAAAAAAAAGGATGAAATAGGAAAACCAGAAGGGTCACTCTATTTTCTCTCCTTTTTTTTAAGGATTGCAGAATTGGCTGTGCAACTAGAGAGTTTTTGGGTAAAGGTTGAAGAGCTTGGAAAGCAAAAAGCACCAGAAAAGGAAAAACAAAAGGGTTCAGACCTAGTGACTGTGAGCAAGAGTTTCCTGCAATTGCTGCTCCCTCCCCACCCAGCCCTCCATTCTGCACTTTCAATTTCAAATCCTGTCAACTCCTGGGCCAGGCAAGGAGCCAGGAGGAGTATTCTGTGTGGGGGCAACAGAGTTAAAAAGAAACAGTCCATTTCAAGAGACGGGATTAATGTTGAGCCAAGTGTGCTGCGAGTGGAATGGCCTGGGATTACGAAGTCAACATTGGTTTTCCCAATAATTGTGCAACATATGCCTCTAATGGTACTGATTCTGATTATCAGGAGATAATGTAGTATCTAATAGAAATGATAGATCTGAAGCATTTTAAAGAAGCCATTATTTCCTTTGGGATGTGTTCGTATAATGTTCTTTTGGAATGTATACAATTTACCCTTGTTCATTCAAATGCTGATTTCTCTACCCCACTATCTGGTTTCATTCTGGACATTGCATTGTGTTGCTTATTTTGAGCATCACCTGTCTCAAGTTTGTATAAACATGCCACTATTTGTTCTCTATATTGTCAATAAAACAACCAGCCCCAATGCTGAGCCATGGAGAGAATAAGGTGAGACATCCTGGTCCAGAGAGGCGGGGAAGGAAGTGAGTGGGAGGAGTAGAATAGGAGCATTGGCCAGCAGGGCAGGACTTGGAACCACGTGGAAAGATGAACCGGGCCTAAAATGTGACTGAAAACAAATATAATGGGAGAAATCTGAATGGTAGGAAACGATGTGGGCTTGGAGTTTAGGATGGAGTAACTATTGCCCAGCATTGTGCTCTAGGTTAATTAAATAAATCCTAGTCTCTGTGTGGTATTTGGGTATACAGCTGGCTTAGGAATAACTGTTGATTAACTAAAAGATAAATCAATAGCAAATATTAATAACCCACAACAGGGATGCATTCCCTTTTTTGTTAAACAAA
Organism: Psammomys obesus; assembly: GCF_907164565.1. NCBI lineage: Eukaryota > Metazoa > Chordata > Mammalia > Rodentia > Muridae > Psammomys > Psammomys obesus. The sequence continues at coordinate 130,508 of NW_026589137.1, forward strand.
TGTTAAGTAATTGTGCTACCCAAAATAGAATTATTCTACCTGCTGTGAAAATTTCATATCCAGGCTAGCAGTAACTCATTACACTTTGGAAACTAGTAAACTTGAATCTGAGTCATCTTCTTTGAAATATAAGAAGAAGTTGTATAAAATGTTAAGGAAAAGGTGAACCTTATATTGAATATATTCTTTGAAACAATTAGTCATAGGTCAAAGGCCCAAACCAGAATCATGTGGAACTATGTGTTGTGTAACAGGCTCCTCTGAGATTAAAACTTTCCATTTTAGAGGAGAGCTCATTAAGACACAGGAAGTTCTAAAGCAATGGTTCTCAACCTGTAGGTCTCTACCTCTTTAGGGGTTGAAAGACCCTTTCACAGGGATCACATATCAAATATCCGGCAAATATAATAAGTTACCTTATTATTCATAACAGTAGCAAAATTACAGTTATGAACTAGCAACAAAAATAATTTTGTAGTGGGGGGTCACTACAAGATAAGGAAATGTATTAAAGGGTTGCAGATTTAGCAAGTTTGAGAACCACTGTTGTAAAGGAAGTTGAAACATTCCATCCTACAGAACAGCTCAGTTAAGCTCAGGAAGTAAGCAATGCAACAACTGGAGAAAATCTCTGAAACTGGCCGGTTCCACTAAGCCCCTCCCTGCCTGCTCATATTGGTGACATATGATTGTCTTTGAATCATTTCTGATACTGTAACAATTCATCCATGTCCCTGTGAGTAACCTCAATAAAACTCATTGGCTCACCAAGTTGGACTTTGATGATATCTTTACTTTGATCTGTTTTCTTTTCCTTAACTGAGGCAAGTAGGTGTTTGTTCATGTCTCCCTAGGAATAATGTCATTTAATATTACTTAGAATGAGCCTTTTGGGGATTTTTTCTCCTCTTTCTTTTCTTGTTTGTTGGTTTGTTTTGAGATAAGGTAACATTATGTAGCCCACGCTGGCCTGGAACTGACTACATAGATCAGGCTGTCCTCAAACTCAAAGATACCCACATGCCTCTGCCTATCTAGTGCTAGGATTAAAGGCATAAACAACTACACACCACCCGGGATTTCCCATTTATTGAAAATAGATTATTTTCTCTCAGAATATATTCTGATTACAAGTTTTCAGCCCTTTCCTCTCTCCTCCCAGATTTTCCCTACTTGCCCTCCTATCCAGACCCATGTTTTTCTTGCTCTCATCAAAAAAAGAGCAGGCTATTAGGAGATAACAATAAAACATAACAAAATAAAATATAATAAGATAAAGCAAAAACCATCACATCAAAGTTGAACAAGGAAAACAAACAGAAGGAAAGGAGCCCAAGAGAAAACACAAGTATCAGAGACCCCTTACTCACATAGTCAGGAGTCCCATAAAAAAAAAAAAAACTAAACATGTTTTCAGGCAGGACAGTATTGTAGATCAAAGATTTTATGGACAGATTGGTGCTTACATTTCTCTTTTGGTAACCTGCAGAGTACTTTCCTATATGAAAGACACTAAAACATAGGGATAGATGTTCTGTGTTGGCACCAACTCTACCTACCTCTCCATGTTCAATGAGTGGTTTGTGTGTTGTCTTCAGCAATGTGGCCTGGCTGTCAGCTCATGGAAAGCAACCTATTGTTTTGGCAATAGTCTGGGTTGTTTAGGGTTTTGCACGGAACCTTTTTGGCCAACAACTCATTTGGATGTAACCCAGTCCCAATGGCTGGGAAATTTTTAAAGAGCATTTTCAATGGAGAAGCCAAACTTACTTTGCTACATCACACCAATAATCACAGCACTCAGAAATCTGAGGAAGGAGGACTGCCATGAGGTTGAGGACACCTGAGCTACAGAGTGAGACCTTGTCCAAAAAATAACAACAAAAGGAAATGGAAACAGAAGAGAGTGAAAAAGAAAAGAACTGTGCCGGAGAGATGACTCAGAGGTTAAGACCAATGGCTGCTCTTCCAGAAGTCCTGAGTTCAAGTCCCAGCAACCACATGGTAGCTCACAACCATCTAGATCTGGTGCCCTCTTATGGCACACAGGTGTAAATGCAGACAGAACATTGTATGCATAATAAATAAATAAATATAAAAAAAAGAAAAGAGCCACCAAGATGCCTCAAGTAAATGTGTCTGCATTTACACCTGTGTGCCAGAAAAGGGCACCAGATCTAGATGGTTGTGAGCCCCAATGTGGTTGCTGGGACTTGAACTCAGGACTTCTGGAAGAGTAGCCAGTGGTCTTAACCTCTGAGCCATCTCTCCAGCCCAGCTCTTTTCTTTTTCACTCTCTTCTGTTTCCAATTCCTTTTGTTGTAAATGTGCTTGCTAACAGGAAAACCAGAGTTCAATCCCTAATCTTCCTGTGATGGAAGCAAAGAGCCAGCTCTGGTGAGTGTTACCTTACCTCTTTTCCCTCTGCCCCACCGGAACAGGAATGCAAAGAGAGATGTGGGAGACAGAGAAAGACAGAAAGAGGGAGAGTTCATACCCCTTTAAAAACAGATTTCAAAGGAGGTAGATGTTATCTAATGACTCAGAGTGGAAGCCACCATGCCTAAAGATTTGAGTTCAATCCAGAAACACATTGTGAAAGGAGATAGCAAATTCTGGTGAGGTATCACCTAGCCTCATAGGCTCAAACACACACACATACACAGACATACATAAACACACAGACACACACACGTGTGCACACACACCACGTGCTACATAAAAAATAACCACTATTTTTTGAGACAGGATTCTTCTACATAGCCCTGGCTACACTGGGACTCACTGTGTAGAGCAGGCTGGCCTTAAATTCACAGAGACCCCCCCCCCCCATCTCTGCCTCTGCTTAAAGGCATGTTCCACTATGCCAGCCTTTAAAATGTTTGAAAAAACATATTGGGGATGGAGAAATGACTCTGGCTTAGAGTACTTGCTTCTGTTGCAGAAGATCTAGGTACCTGGGTTCTATTTCCAGAACTCATATGGTGGCTCACAACTATCATTACCTCTAGTTCCAGAGAATCTCATGTCCACCTCTGACCTCCCCAGGCACCAGGCATGTACATGGTGCACAGAATTACATGCATGTGAACCTTCATACAGATAAAATTAAATGTATTTTAAAAATATTTTAAGTTTGCCCTTTGCCATGCCTGGCCATCTGAATTGTGTCTCTGGGAACCAGGTGATGGAAGGAGAATGGCAACTCTGGGCAAAACTCAAGGGCAAAAAACAAACAAACAAACAAAAAACAAAACCAAAAAAAACCCCATAAACCCCAAATAATATTTTACAAAAATTATTTTAAATGGAGTGGGGCAAGAGAGATGAATCAGGATGGTAAAGGCACCTGCTATGTAGTATGAAGATCTGAGTTCAATTCTCAGGGCCTGTCTGTAGCAGCCTGTACCCTAACCTTACTCCTGGGCATAAGGACACCCATACACATACACACACATACACACAAATAAGCAAACAAACAAACAAATCTTCAAAGGCACTGTAAATATGTAATACACGGTTATACATTCATACAAACACTCATATAGTTAAACAAGGATGCTAACAAATTGACTCTACGGCAAGACTTTGTTATAACCACCCCTCAAGCCATTGAGGGAGTGCTCAAACAACCGCCATATCGATGGCTGAGCAACATTCGCCTGACCCATTATCAAGCACTATTGCTGAATCCTCCTAGAGTCACTTTTCAAGTGCTGACTTCCTTGAATCCAGCCACTCTGCTGCCAGACCCAGACCTGGACGCCCCTCTGCATGACTGCACTGAGATCTTAGCCCAAGTGCACGGTTTCTGAACAGATCTCCAAGATGCTCCCCTGACCAACGAGGGCGAGACTTCGTTCACAGATGGAAGCAGCTACGTCAGGGATGAAAAAAGGTGTTCAGGGGCTGCAGTGGTGTCATTGGCTGAAACTATATGGCAGAGCCCCTCCCTCCTGGGACTTCAGCTCAGAGGGCCGAACTGATAGCACTGACTAAGGCATTGATTCTGGGAAAAGATCTAAACCTTAACGTGTATACTGATAGTCGGTATGCCTTTGCGACTGCACATGTGCATGGCGCCATCTACCGGGAGCGAGGCCTATTGACAGCTGAAAGGAAAACAAAAACAAAGAATACTGCCATTATTTAAAGCTCTCTGGCTCCCCAAAAGACTGGCTATCATACACTGTCCAGGACATTAGATGGGGGGACACTCCAATCTCCAGAGGCAACAGGTGATCAGACCAAATGGCAAATGCAGTTACATTAGAGATGTAGTTCGTTCTTAATCTGGTAGACCCCGGAGACCCAGTCCTCCCTAAGGAACTAGACTATTTTCCAGAGGACAATGAGTGGGCCAAGGGATTGCCCATGTCTCAATACTTAGATGTATGGTGGAGATCAACTGAAGGAAACTTAATACTCCATGAAAAGCTGGGAGAGAAAATGTTAAGGAAAATTCATCACTCTTCCCATTTGGGTATTCGGAGGATGCAAGATTTAATTCAACAATAAGGAGTTACTATTAAAATTACTAACTCCGAGATAGAGGGCATTGTTTCCAACTGCAAGGTATGCAAATTGACAAATGCTGTGCCCAATGGTAAAAATGCAGGTATCCGACTGAGAGGTAGGAAACCAGGAGCTTACTGGGAAATAGACTTCACAGAAGTGAAGCCTGGTAAATATGGTTACAAGTATTTGCTAGTTTTTGTAGACACCTTCTCAGGATGGACTAAAGCCTTCCCAACAAAGCATGAAACCGCACAAATTGTAGCCAAGCAGTTATAGAAGACATCCTTCCAAGGTATGGCTTTCCTCAGATGATAAGGTCAGATAATGGGCCTGCTTTTGTGTCCAAAGTAAGTTTGGCTACGGTCCTGGGGATTGATTGGAAGTTACATTGTGCTTATAGACCCCAGAACTCAGGGCAGGTAGAACGGATGAATAGAACTCTAAGAGACTTTAACTAAATTGACCTTAGAGACCAGCGGGGACTGGGTGGCTCTCCTTCCATTTGTGCTCTACCGGGTGTGCAATTCTCCTTATCAGATGGGACTCACTCCTTTTGAGAGTATGTTTGGAGTCCCTCCCCCTATTATCTCTAGCCTACAAGCTGTGGTCATTGCTGAGTTTGAAGACGAAGACTTCCTGAAAGACCTCAAGGGGATATGATGGCCCCATAAACATGTTTGGCCTAAGTTAAGAGTTCTTTATGAATCAGCCAACTGGGAGGCTGATTGATATAGTCCATGAGATTGGGTCTACTTCAAAAGATACTGCTAGGCATCACTGGAACCATGCTGGAACGGGCCATACGTGGTACTGTTGACAACACCAACTGCCTTGAAGGTTGCCAGGTTGACGGCATCGCCACCTGGATCCACTACACCCACGCCAGACCAGAGAGCCCTTTAGAGACTAGGAAGGACTACACCAACCATCAGACAGCATGGAATGCATCAAAGGACCCCAAGAACCCACTCAAGCTCAAACTCGCCCGATCATGAGACTGCTAATTGTATGTACTCTGCTTCCCTTAATAACTGCTTCTGCTCCTGCAAATCCACACCAGCCCCTCAACCTCACCTGGGAAATAATAGCTACAGCCACTAGGGAAATCATTAATGCAACCTCCAGACTAGCCCCCAGAAATACCTGGTGGCCCCAACTAGAATTTGATCTCTGTGACCTGGCACACATGTCAGGCACCTGGGACCACGGCAACCCTGAAGAAGGATATGGCTGTAAATACCCTGGGTACCGGATTAGCCTCCAGAACCATCGTTTCTACATATGTCCTGGCCACGATAAGACTAAATCATGGAGAGGTAAGTGTGGGGGGCCAGAACAATACTTCTGTGCCAACTAGGGATGCGAAAGCACAGGACACATTTGCTAGGAAGCTAATCTAATCACAGTACATGGGAGAGGCAGCTATGGGCCCTATACCAGTAGTAACATCAACTATGCTGCTCGCTTCCCAGGGTCAAGAACGATATAGATAAAAGGAAAAAACAGGGGAACAGGTGGCCCATGTCATACGCCTCCAGCTATAGGAGGAACACCCAGAGTATCTGTCACCTTTACTGAATCTGGGAAATGAACCACATGGGAATCAGGAAAAACATGGAGATTGAGGATATATAAGCCTGGCTCCGCCTATATATCCTTTCTCTCTTCTCTGCTCTAAATATTCTCTCTGTTCTTCCTGCTCTCCTACCCAACTTCTTCTAGCTATGAAGTCTCTACCTCAAGAGTTCTCTACTTCTGACCCTGCAGATGATCCTCCACCTTGCTGCTCAACCCTCTCTGCTTCCTCCTCTACCCCTTTGGCTTCTCCAGAACCTTCACCCCCTTCCCCAGCAATAGGCTGTCCTAATAATCTTACTTTGGCACCCACTTTCACCCTACCAACAGCTATTAACCCCCCCTGCTACCCACTCTTGCTCTATAACAAAGCTCCCTTCTTCTACTCAGCATAAACCAGCCTCAATTCTTCCCTTGTGAGAGGTGGCCAGTGTGGATGGCTTAGTTAGGGTGCATGTTCCCTTCTCATTAACTGAACTTTCTCAAGGAGAGAAGAGACTAGGATCCTATACCTCTAATCCTTCTACTTTCATTAAAGAATTTCAGTATCTCACTCAGTCTTACCTTCCTTGATATATATATATATATATATATATATATATATATATATACACACATATATATATATATACACATATATACATATATATATATGTATATATATATGATTCTTACCAATAACATATTAACCTGAGGAATGCATGCAGATGAGGTTCACCAAACAAATGCTTCACACCTGGTTGGGGCTGAGGCGGTGCCGGACCAGGATCCACAATGGGATTACAATACCCCAGAAGACATTTTAGCCAGAGATCAGTTCATGACCTGCCTCCTGGCTGGTCTCCACAAGGCTGCCCTTAGGTCAATTAATTATGAAAAGCTCCAGGAGTTCATTCAGGACAAGAATGAAAACTCGTCTCAATTCCTAGAGCACCTTACAAAGGCCTTCTTACAACATACTAATATATACCCCAAAAGTATAGAGGGTAGGCAACGCCTGATGACTTATTTTTTCTTCCAGAGTTACCCCGACATCAGGGCCAAGTTTAAATGCTTGGAGAGAGGCCCTCTGACTCCACAGGCAGAAGTCTTAGTGCTGGCCTTTAAAGTGTACCATGGGAGAGATGAGAAAGCCCACAAACAAAAATACCAAATACTGGCCAAGGCCATCCTACTGGCCTCAGCCACTACCCAGGCTCCCTTGCCTCCTAAGGCACGAGAACCATGGGGTCCCTGTGGTCAAGAAGGTCAGTGGGCCCGGCTTTGTCCTAACCCTCGAAAGGCACCTGGGCCATGTCTAAAATGCCACCAAGAGGGATATTGGGGTGTTGACTGCCACCATTTCTCCCATGATATGGGGATATCACTCCCAGATCACCCGCCAGCCAATATCCTAGGCCTGGCTACAGACGACTGAAGGTGCCCAGGTTCCCTTGACCCAACCACTGTCATCACTAACATGGAGCCATGGGTAATTATCATGGTATTGTGGTGGTCCATCTCCTTTCTTATGGACACCAGAGCCACTTATTCAGTCCTGATGGAGTATTGGGGACCAACCTCTCCTTCTAGTTCCTCTATTGTTGGGGTAGGGGGACAGCCTTTCCAGCCTTGTTGTACTCCACCTCTCAATTGTATTTTCAGGGGTGTCCCCTAGACTCATTTCTTTTTAGTGATACCAATCTGTCCAGTTCCCTTACTGGGAAAGGACTTTTTAGCCAATGTAGGAGCCTCTATCTCCTTTACTCCACCCATTCACCTGACCCCAAGCTCACCAGCATCTTCTCTCCTCCTCCTAGCTACCCTACCTACCAGTTGTGACACATCACTTCCTTTACCAGCCTCTCAAGTGGACCTCCAAGTCTGGGATGTTCAAAACCTCTCTGTCATTAGACATCATTCCCCTGTAGTAATTCAGCTACAGGATCGCACCCAGTACATTACCCATTCCCTGGGGATGGGAGAAGTAGAGAAAGAAGGTAATTAAACACTCCTCTAGGGTCATTGCCTCTCTGACATCCCTCCTCCTAAATAATACAAACCTACTTCAGACTCTGACCTCGGCCTACAAGCTCCTTAATGTCACCCAACTGGGCCGTTTTAAAGCTTGCTGGCTGTGTCTCACCTGGGACCAACTCAGAACTATTACCGACAGCTTCTCCGGTGACTCTGTCAAGTAACCTTACTACACCATTCACTGACTGCCCTGACTCTGATGTTGCCAAAACTCCCTACCTTTTTTATAGCACCCTCTTTGGCATGGCAAGCTGTTTCAAGGCATCTGAGACACACTCTCTAGGAATGCTAAGTTCCTTAGACTGTAATAAAACTATAATCTTTGATACTTCATCTCAGCCCCAATGCCTTACTGCTAATAATACCTCAATTCTTTGTGACACTTAGGTCGACCATAGTCTGGGGGTGATGATAAATCAAAAGGAGCCCCTACCAAATCCCAGTCATGGACTCAATCAATAGTTTCCCAGCAGGATAAGATGGCAATTCAAATCTTGCCCCACTTGGCTGTTGCAGGAATCATGGCAGTTGTCGGGACAAGGACAGCAGGACTAGCCACCTTACAAACTCTGTGTTATCAGCTTTCTTCCCAGTTCATCCAGGACCTCCAGCAAGTGGCTCAGACAATACTAACATCCCAAGCACAGATTGACTTGCTGGCAGCAGTAGTACTTCAAAACTGAAGTGTATTGGATCTCCTCACAGCTAAAGATGGCCTTTGCATCTTTTTCTAGGAAGAATGCTGTTTTTATGTCAACCAGTCGGGTATAGTAAAAGACAAAATCCAACAACTCCAGACAAATCTGTAAAAGCAAAGGGAAAAGCTCGAGACTCCTAGCTCTTGGGCCTTCGAGAACCCCACATGGAAATGGATTCTGCCCTTTCTCAAACCTTTTCTGTTTGTCTTTCTGCTTTTGCTTTGCGCACCTGCTTTATTAAATTCCTCTCTACATTATTCCAACAACAAATGGAAAAATTCTCTAGCCAAACCATTTTCAGTTATTCTTACAGGATTATCAATCTCTGCCCAAAGAACCAGATCACAATGACCTTCCAATAGACCCTGATGGTTGGGGACCAGCTACCCCCTGAGAATGACAATGCCCCAATCAGTAGGAAGTAGCTTGAAGAGCAAAGGTCGCCCCTATACTGTCCCCACCATTACCCCCTTCCTAGCTCCTTACTTTTTTAATAAAACAAAAAGGGAGGAATGTTGGGATCTGTAAGCAGTCATCTCCATGGTCAGCCCCAAGGGACCTGACAAACCCCATATCAGGCATCTGTGAAGCAACTTGCAGACCACCTGAAACCACCTGCACATGTTTTGGGTCACCTTATAAGAGAACTCGCACCACCTCTAATCTCTCTCTGTCTCTCTCTCCCTGCTCAGAGACAGTCTCTGTGACCCCTCCCCCTTCCCTTAACAAATCTCCCATGTGGAACCAGTCTCATGGCATGTTTTGTGAAGCCGCCATGTAGCTTTGCTGCACAATCCTAACAACTACAGCATAGCTATCTGCCACCCCACTCAGCTTCCTGTCTACCTCGCACATAAATATGCTGGTTTCAGTCCTTTTTATTTTTGCTTTTATTGGAAACAGGGTTTCTCTTGTTGTAGCCTTGACTGTCTTGCACTCTCTTTGTAGACTGGGCTTGCCTCGAACTCACAACAATCCATCTGTCTCTGTTTCTCGAGTGCCAGGATTAAAAGCATATGCCATCATGTCCAGCAAGATTTATTTATTTATTATTATTAATTTTATTTATTTATTTTTCTTTTATGTGCATTAGCATGAAGGTGTCAAATCCCTTGGAACTGGAGTTACAGACAGCTGTGAGCTGCCATGTGGGTGTTGAGGATTGAACCCGGGTCTTTAGGAAGAACAGACAGTCCTCTTAACCCCTGAGCCATCTCTCCAGCCCCCTATTTATTTATTATTTATACAGTATTCTGCCTGCATGTATGCCTGCATGCCAAAAGAGGGCACCAAATCTTATTACAGCTGGTTATGTGTCATCATGTGGTTGCTGGGAATCAAACTCAGGACCCTTGGGAGAATAGCCCAGTGCTGTTCACCTCTGAGCCATCTCTCCAGCCACTCCCCACCCCCAGGCCTTTATTTATTTATTTTTTCAAAAAATACAAGGCTATAAGAAAGACCAAAATTTCAGGATCTGGCCAACTTCAGATAAAGGTCACCTTTTGTAGCAGCAACATTCTAAGGCTTTATGTTCTCAGGTTAGTGAAGAATACAGGTGATGGAAGTGTGCTCTCCAAACCCCATTCTTTCTTCAATTGTAACACAGCATGGTTATTTTCAAGAGTGGCACTGAGAACTGCCTGCAAGGATCAGGAACCAGCTGTTCTGACGGGGGTTAGTCAGTGCCTTGTCTTCTTTGGGCACCAATAAACTGCATCAGAGACTCCCCTCCATCTCAAGCAGGCCTACGTATGAGAGAACCAGGACTGACTCCCCCAGGTACTAGACCATAGGTCACCAATTCCAAGAAGAAGACAATGGAGTCCCCTACCCTAGGAATAGCCTGAAGAAAACCCAGTAATATTTAACCTTCACCCCTACCAATGGCTAATCAGTGAATAACTGGAATTTACCCAGGTGTTTTTAAAATAGGATGAGTAAAACAATTACGGTGTGGCTTGGCCCTCCGGGCAAACAATTTCCTCCAGACAGCCGATATTTGCTACATGTCAATCAATCATAACACTGCCTAGCTGGAATTCCCCAACCTTGCTGTAACCCTAAATGAAAACCCTCATCCCCCTGAGCCCGAGGCTCTATACTCAACCACTGCATCTGTGAGGCTGTGGGCTAAAGCTCGAGTTTGTAATAAAATAAAAAGACTGCTACATTTGCATTGGCATCGGCTCCTGGGTGGTCTTTGGGGTCCGTGAGACTTGGGCATAACACACACAAAGCTTTATTCCTTTTTTTCCTCTCTTCCCTTCCTCCCTCCTTCCCTCCAAAGAAAACATCTTTTTGAGTAGATCATTCTGGTCTAGAATTTCTGACCCTCCTGATTCAGCTTCGAAATACAAGACCACGACACCACCCCTGGCTAATGAGCATGGATCACTGTTCACTAATAAGACACAGTACTTCATTCTGTGGATGTATCACGTCTTGCTTGTCCATTCACCTGTTAATGGGTATGTGTGGATTGCATAAGGGGTAATTTACTGTCAGTCTTTACCTTTTGAAAGTCAAGAGAGTAAAGTGAACAAAAATTAAGTTGGGTCTTTTCCTTTCCTCTCCCTATTGGATACTAATGCCATAAGAAAATTCTATAATTAGAAAAAGAAAGAAAGGTGGTGAAAAAATAAAAAGCCATCCATTTTGGTTATAACTCTTTGAAATTAGTATCTGTGTGTTTCTTGAGTAAATCCTAACGCCTCTGAAAGCATACTTCAGTTTTCAAAGCTTTTACTTAGCTATTTATCTGTTGACTGTTTGGTTGACACAGGACTCCACTATCTAGCACTAATTTGCCTGGAACTTGCTATTTAGACCAGACTTTGAATTTTGTTGAGATCCTCCTCCCTCAGGCTCCCCAGTACTGAGATTGCAAGTACGAGCTACACGTGGCTCAAAAACTTGTGGTTTGAAAAAAAAAATAAAACCACTAAACTTGAACTTGGAAAGGGGCAGGGAGGAGATGAGGGAGGAAGGGTGGGTTTGGGAGGGAATGAGGGAGTGGGATACAGCTGGGATACAGAGTTAATAAAATGTAACTAATAATAAAAATTAAAAAATAAAAATAAAAAAGAAGTGACAAAAGAAAAAAAACACTAAACTTTTAAGATTAAACGACCACATATACTTAAAATCTTTATGAGACATCTGTATGATTCTCACATTTCTAATCTTAGGCGGGTAGCTACTTTGCATGCTGGGAGTTGTAGTCCGGGAAAGAGTCATTTCTAGACAAGATGGCGAAGTTGCTAATGACGCACAGAGGGGCGGGCCCCGAGGGTATCTGGGCCGCTAGGGGATTGGGCAGCGCGGGGATTAGGCAGGCGGGAAGTAAAGACCCAGGTGTTAAAACCTTAACCCTGAGCGAAGCTCGGTGCCTAGAATTCTCGCGAGATCTCAGAGAGCCCAATGGCACGTGGGGCTCTGCTTATCACTAGGGGCTTTTGTTAGGGGCGGAGCTCGTGTGGGTTCTACCCTCCAGTCGTAGGTACCGGGCGTAACGGCATAGCCGCTGAGCCACGGCACTAAGGACCGTAACCATGGCCATGAAGGAAGAGAAGGATCATAGGCCTAAGGAGAAGCGAGTGACCCTGTTAATGCCTCAGGGTGCCACAGGCAGCAGTGCTGGGGCTACTGCGGAAGGCGCCAAAGGGGAAGATAAGCAGGAGCACAACAGGGACAAGAAAGACGCATTGAGCAAGGTGCCTATCAGTGGCTGGCCCAGGAGAGGGCGGGACGAGGACACCGATTGGGAGGATGGCTGAGAATGGGGCTGCTCTCTTCCTCTCTCGGGTTTCTCTTCTGTTTCTAACCAAATGAAAATCGCTTCGCTCTGTCTCATGCACTGCTCGAAATGGGATTAGCAGGTTCCGATCAAACCCCCAAAGTAGGGGGTGAGGGAAAAGGAGGGTTCCCAAATGAGAAGGGTTTAGGTCAGAGCTGTGACAGTGGGTGGTCGAGGGAGAGGTAGTAAAGATAGGGAAACTTTAATGGGCTTGAATTGCTACATAGTGTTTTCAACACCAGGGGTGTGGGGTGGAAGTAATTGTGGTGTAAGTGATAATGGAGGCGAGTTGGGGGAGCACGATAAGGGAATTGATTGACCTGGAGGGGCAGACAGATGGAGGGCAATGGGTAAAGGTTTTGCTTGTGTTAAGCAGAATGGGGAAAGGGGGTTCATTTAGCGAATGTTAGACATGTGAGAGACAAGGTTTCGTGACATCGACAAAAAGACCGGGACCTGTTTGCCAGCAGATTCGTTCGAAAATGGGTTTTAAACTGTAGGGTTGCCATTTAAGAGCAGAACTTGAGATCGTCCTTCCGTCAGAGTTTGTATATACCCGTATACTCCCTACCTTTGGCTAATTCTGATCATTGGGCTGCTGATTATTTTCAATGTTTTTATCAGTGCTTCTATTTTAAAGCATATCATCGGGAGCCATGATTTGGGTATGCCAGAAAGTTGATGTGTACTGAATTCACTTTCCTCATTCATTTTCTAAGGTGGTAATTCGAAGATTACCTCCAACTTTGACCAAGGAGCAGCTTCAGGACCATCTTCAACCTATGCCTGAACATGATTATTTTGAGTTTTTTTCTAATGATACTAGGTAAAATAAAAATTAAAAACCGGGGTGGAAAAGTCTTCTGTTCTTTTATCCTCCTTTTTTGTTTTTTGAGCTACTTAGTTTCTTTAATATATACATGTTTGCAATTCAGCAAGACACTCGCAACAATATTCACATAATTGCTTTTCCCTCTACAGTCTGTATCCTCATATGTATGCCAGAGCATACATCAACTTTAAAAACCAAGAAGATATTCTTTTATTCAGGGACCGATTTGATGGCTATATATTCCTTGACAATAAAGGTGAGTCTTTATAAGATTTAGGGGTGTTTGCCATTTTTACGTTTAAGAGAATGTGTGCAGCCAGTTGTGATCCATGCCTGTAATTAGAGCGCTTGTGGCAGAGGCAGGAGGATGACTGCAAGTTTGCGGCCAGTCTGGGCTACATACAATGAACTTGGAGAAGGAAGGAAAGGGAGAGAGGTGTGGGGGAGAGCAGTATACAAAATAACGTCTATATAGGTAATTTTCCTAAACTCTTTTGAGATACAATGTGCAACATTTAGAGGATTTTTATAACCCTGAGATATTTAGTATTTTATTATTTCTTTGGTTTGATCCAGTGAATAAAATTGCCACTCTTTCTCCCTATGTGACACTTTAAAATTGTTTTAAATGCTGACTTTCTGCTTAAAGATACTATTTATGTCAATAGCCCTCATTAGAATACTGTTTCTTTTTCTCACAAAGTTGTATACAACTAAAGTATAAAATTTGATCTCCTGGGCTAGAGATATAATGTAATGATCAACTGGGTGTGAGGCCTTAGGTTCAGTCCCATCAAAACCAGCACCAGCAAAGCACACAAACACAAACTTTTTAAAAAAGATTTATTTATACAGCATTCTGCCTGCATGTGTGTTTTTGCACCAGATATCACTATAGATGGTTGTGAGCCACCATGTGGTTGCTGGGAATTCAACTCAGGAATTTGGAGGAACAGCCAGTGTTCTTAACCTCTGAGCCATCTCTCCAGTCCCCATATACAAACTCTTGGAATCCAAGATACACAATTTATAACAATGACAAATTTCTGACTTAACTCTCATCTCACTTTTTATTTGCTTTCTGGTGTTTTCAATATTTAGCCAGAATGTATCCAAGTTGCCATTTGCCATCTTTCATTTGGTTTTATAATCATAGACAAGTGATGTGGGGTTTCTTTTCTAGTTCTGTTTCCTCAGTTACTTTAAGTTTGTAAATATTAAATCCTTGTTATGGTATATGTCAATAAAAGGTGAAGGCTTGACAATTGTGTTTGTCCTACTTTATGCACTTTAGGAAAAAAATAAGGGCCTCTCACTCTCTGCTACATTCTCACCCATGTCTTTTATCAGTTTTCCCAAACTAGCTATTTTTCCTGACTAGCATTTTTATTCTAGTAGATAGCAATGATTTATCACTTAGCTCAGGGGTCCAAGTTGTATAATATTTTCATTTCTTTATCTCTCATTTTCTTTTTTAGTTTTTTTGAGACAGGGTTTCTCTATATTGCCTTGGCTATTCTAGACATGCTTTGTAGACCAGGCTGGCCTCAAACTCACAGAGATCTGCCTGCATCTACCTTCCCAAGTCCTGGGATTACAGGTGTGTGCCATGGTGCCCAGCATTATTATTTTCTTAATAATCAATTGTATTACCTGAATTTGTTTATTTTGTGTGTCTGCACGCTGTGTCATACATGTTCTCTCCTTCCACCATGAGGGACATAGGAATTGAACTCAGGTCATCACCCTTGGTGGCAAGTGCCCTTATCCATTGAGCCCTTTTACCACCCCAGTGTGGATTTTCTGGAGTTACATTTATTGTTTGTTTTTAAAAAAAATATGTGTATGAGCGATGCCTGTATGTCTGTGTACCATATTCATGCCTGGTGCCCAGAGACCATAGAAGGGCATCAGATCCCTTGGAACTGGAGATGGTTGTGAGCTGCCATGTGGGTGCTGGGAATTGAACCCAGATCTAAGAGCAAGAAATACTCTTAATCACTGAACCATCACTCCAGCCACTAAAATGTAGCCATCACTGAGATTTATCTACACTTTACCTTGTGTCCTCCACTGTCTCTTAACAGGGTTTTCTATTTGTATATACTTCAGCCTAATTGCCATAGAATTTTGTGTGTGTGTGTCTTGTCTGTAATAGACCTGGGGTCTCTCACATACTAGGTCATGTCCTTACACATGAGCTACATTGTACCAAGCTTGAAATTGGCCCTTTTGAAAAATGACTTAAATTGATAGTTATAAAACAAAAATTCCAAAGCGCTCCATTACCTCATTTCTGGTTTTATTTTTGTTTGTTTCTTCTGGAAATTCACAGTTCTTCAACCTGGTTTTATCTACTCTACTCCTCAAATATATAGTAATTACTCACCTAATCTGATTTTGCATTCACTAGGATTTTCATAACAATGTTTCTTTCATGATTTGTTTTTGTTTGTTTGAGACAGGGTCCCATGTAGCCTAGGCCAGTTTTGAATTCCTCATCCTCCTGCATTCTAGGATTACAAGTATGTGCTACCCAACCCAACTCCAAATCTTATTTTATCTAGTTTATATCCATATACCACTGAAGAGAAGACAGTATTTTGTACCTTGTATGACATTGTTTGATGGGAGTGGTCTGATATTTTTTTTTAGCAGTCAGTTTTCTTATTTGATTGAAATATAATTCACACATCGTAAAATTCACAATATTTTAAGTGCAAGTTCAGTGGGGTTAGTATATTCACAGAGTTCTGCAACCATCACTGCTAATTCTGGAGTGTTTTCATTATCCCAGAAAAAAACCTGTATCTATCAGTAGTCATCTCCGACTCTCTCCTTCAACCCTAGCAGTCACTATTCTACTTTGTCTCTATGGATTTTCCTTCTCTGGGCATTTCATATCAACAGAATCATATAATGCATACCCTCTGTAGTCTTTGGGGTTTTGTTTTACTTTGTTTTTTACTTTTTTAAACAGTCTCTCTGTGTAGGCCAGGCTGGCTTGAACTTGTAGAAATCTTCCTGTCTCTGTTTTCTTAGTGATGGGATTCTAGGTATGTGCCACCATACTTGGTTTTAACAGGCTTTGTTTCTGTTTTATTGAGGTAAAATTGACATTTATACAAGTCTGTTGTACAATCTGATAACCTCAAGTTAATTATACCTGTCAAACTCATACTGGTACCTTATTGAAAATAGTAGCTTTATGGAGATGTAATTTACATACCATAAACCTACCTTTTTTGCAACAGGATTTCTCTATGTATTCCTGGCTGTTCTGGAACTTGCTTTGTAGACCAAGCTGGCCCTGAAATCACAGATTGGCCTGCCCCTGCGTCCCAAGTGCTGGGATTAAAGATGTGCACCAGCACTGCCCAGCAAAATCTACCCTTTTAAAGCATACAGTTCAGTGGTTTTTCATATATTCACAGAGTTGTGTAAGCATCACCACAATCTAATTTTAGACTGTGACCATCATCCCAAGGAGAAACAACATACTCATTAGTTGTCACTCCTACAATTAGCTCTAAACCATTAGTATCCCCTCCCATTCCCAGAAGGATCTTAACCTATCCAGTGCTGGCCTCAAACTAATGTCTTCCTCTTAAGTACTAAGATTACTGGCCTGTGCCTCCACATAGAGCTTCTGTCTCTAGATTTACTTCTAATTGGACATTGCATGCCTGTAATCCTAGACTTTGGGAGTTAGGGACAGGAGGATCAGGGGGTTAAGGCAGTTTACCTGCATAGCGAGTTTGAGGCTGGCTGGCTGGCTATGGCCACATGAGGTGTCCTACTTCCAAAAAAAGTTTTTCTTAAAGTTTGTTTATTTAAGAGATTCCTAATAGTTGTTGGTTTACTTGGAATTTTTGAGACAGGAGCTTGCTAGGAAGCCTAGGCTGGCCTTGACACATGACCCTCCTTCTTTAGCCTTCACAGTACTATGGTTATAAAAAACAAGCCACTATGCCATACTCTAATACATAAATTAATAAAAATTATACATTTCTTTTCACATATCAAACACCACATTTTAGAAGTTGAATTTCAGGGAACATTTTACTTCTTTGTCATATCGTTTAATTTTTTGTTGCTATTGTCGACTGAGATAGGATCTTTGTGTATTGCCCAGCCTGGCCTGAAATTCTTGGGTTCAAGCAATCTTCATGCCTCATTCTTCCCAGTAGTCATTACTGTAGGTACATACCATCACCTCCAGCTTGCTGTCATATGTTATCAGTGTTAATTCTATAGTTCTGCTAATCTAGTGAGGGTGATGCCCTTCGGGAGACTAATTCAACTGACTGCCATCTAAGTAGGTCTAGAAAACAGGTTGATTTGCTTGTACCCACTCTTGACGTCTTTATTAAAGCAAGGGTAGCATTTCTTTCTTTCTTTTGTTTCCTCAAACAGGTCAGGAATATCGTGCTATAGTAGAATTTGCACCATTTCAAAAAGCTTCAAAAAAGAAGATTAAGAAAAGAGATACAAAAGTTGGGACTATCGATGATGGTACAGTATAGAGCTGTTTATATACTACTATTGTTAGCTTTTTAAAAAGTTCTTTTGCATAATGCTTTTGTGAGTTAAACTATAGTATGTTAAGCTAGAAAACATGAATAAAGTTCATGAGAAATCTTTTGTCTATGGAAGCTTTGCTGAATTGCTAGAGTGAGTGAGGGTTTTCCACACTGTTTCTGTTCTCAGGCTACTGGCATTTCATTCCTCCACCACTGGGCAATCTAGTCTTGACCACTGAGCCTGCTGATTAGACAACCATAAGAAGAATCCATTTCTAAGCAATAATGACTGCTCCTTGCAGCTTCCTAATGTTGCTGTGGTTTAACTTTTAGTTTTAGTTATCTTTCTAAAGCAAGGTTTGACCTGCAGTAGAAAACTTTATGAAACTTTTTGAGATTTATTTACTTTTATTTTATGTATATGGGTATTTTGCCTGTATGTAGTCTGTACCACTTCTGTGCCTGTTAAAAGGAGAGGCCAGAAGAGGACATTGTGTCCACTGGAACTGGAATTATAAGCGATTATGAGCCACTATATGAATTAAACCCAGGTCCAAGAGCAGTCAGTGTTCTTAACTCTCTAGCCCCCAAAAACTTATTTTAAAAATAATGTATATAGTGAGGATGGGAGGGAATGCATAGGTGTAGAGTTCAGAGGACAGCTTGTAGGAGTTGGTTCTTCCCTTATATCTTTTGGTTCCTGGGAATTGAATTCAGGTCTTCAGGTTTGGCAGCAAATGTCGTTACCCTCTGAGCCATCTTGAAACACACCCTACCCCCAAGACTAAAACCCTTATCTCCAAGTACTTCATGTAAATCAACTGAAAAGGCCATTCTTGTCTCCTAGGCTTAGACTATGTAGGTAACAATACATGTAGTCCTTTTTTTTTTTTAATAAAAATCTGCTTATTTTTCTGTGGAGTCAAATGCCAGCTATTAATTACAGTTATATTTCTTTTCCATTCTTTTCAAATGTTATCAGAATAGTTAGCATCACCTTATCAATAATAATCAAATAAATTAGGTTCCAATGTTTCTGTCCACATCTGGATTGTTCAGGTGATCAGGAATTCTCTTACCTGAGTCCTTTAGCTTTGAGTTCTTGCTTATATCTCCACACATGATACAGCTGAGAGGCTTCTGCTAACCCCACAAAAAAATTAACAATGAACAAACTCCAATTTTTGGTATAATTACAAGTGAGTACCTTGACCAAAGAAACCCTGTAGCCATCAGCAGAATAGATGGAGCTGTGCTGAGTTTCTCTGCAGGTCTGGCAATGTCAGCTAATCCAGCACACACCAATCCTCATTTCATACTGAAGCCCCCCCCCAAAAAAAAAAAAAAAAACTGTTCTGGGGCCTGCCAGGTGGTTGTATAGTGGCTTTAGTTTCTCTGGCAGCAACAACTCTACTTTATCCGTAAGTTGAGGGTAAGTTGGCCCAGAGGCCTCCGGAGCCTAAGAATCAGCAGCCGGGTGGAAACACTGCTATGTCCTGGTTCCTGCCCCCTACATGTAGTTCTTAAGCTAAACAGAAATATAGAAATGGAAAACTGAAATCATTCCATGTAAGGCAAAACCAACTGCAGATGGTAAGATTTTGGTAACGTTGGATAACTAATGTATGACTTACTGTATTAGATAAGGATTTAGCCCCAGTATTTTATTTTTTATGTGTGTGAGTGTTTTGCCTGCGTATTTATCTATGTACCACATGCATAGAAGAGGGTGCTACATCCCTTAGAATTGGAGTAACAAAGTATTGTGAGCCACCATTGAGTTCTGGGAATTGAACTTGGGTTCTCTGAAAGAGCAGCCAGTGTTCTTAACCACTCAGTCACCTATCCAACCACCAGCACCTCCAATATTTTTATGTCAGATTGATCTTTTAGAAATAACTTGTTGAATTTCTCTCCTTTGTTACTATAACAGGTACCTTATAAAACAGTGACGATTCAGTAACACAGCTCTTTTCTGATGACATTGCAGACTTTAAATGTGGAAAACCAAACAATATAATGACTCGGATATATTTATTTCCCTTTCTTAAGACAGAGGTATCTAGGAAAGAACTGCAAGAATCACCATGCTCTCCAAAGCCAGGTCTAGGACTTGGATTTTTGGAATTTGGAATTTAACTTTTTGGAACACCTCACTTTCCTATGTTGAATTTTCCTAAAGTGGGCTGTGCCCATGTACAAATTGCTTACATGCTGCTAATTAATAATCTGTAATTCCCATTTCTCGTATAAGTGTGGCTCTGGATTCGTAGGAACTCTAATGTATGGTCTCTCATTTTTCCTGACTCTTCTGTTATACCAGACTCCCTTGGTGGGTATCATTAATTTGGGTTCCAAAGAGTAAGTAGCAAGTTAAGCACTAGTAATCTATCTTGTGTGAGTGTTCTTTTGTTGCTGTTGTTGTTTTAATTTTTATTTTTAAAGTCTTCCATATAGGAAAAAATATCTTCTAAGGTAAATATCTATCCTAGGTAAGAATTCCTTTTTTGTTGTTTTAAGTTTCTGTTTTCTGGTTTCTTAAATGATTGTTTAGACCCAGAATACAAAAAATTTTTGGAAAGTTATGCCACAGACAATGAGAAAATGACATCTACTCCAGAGACATTGCTGGAGGAAATAGAAGCCAAAAATCGAGAATTAGTAGGTAAGTAGAAAAAAAGATTTTTAGCCAATGTCTTTTTCATCAGACTACCTAAGTCTGTCTCCTCCTACCTGACTTGGCAGTTGTCTGATCTTGAAGGTATTCCTCTCACTGAGACTGCTTCTTCTGAATGCACACAATAAATAACTGGTTCACAGGAGGTAATGGGATACTGAACCCATGAGACAAGATTCTAGTGGCTTTCTTAGTGTTACACAGCTGTGATATAAGTATGCCAAAGTTTAAAGCTTATTTCAAAATGCTTAGCCAATGAAGAACAGTTGGTGTCTCCTTAGCAGTAAGGTCTTATTCCTAAAATTTGACCTGGTAATCTAAAACAAACAAACTGAAGTTCATTACTATAAAATTGAAAGTCTGGGAAATTTCAGCTTAGATGTTCCAAGCAACCAATTCTAACTACTGGCATAGTATTGACCCAGGATTTCTACTCCTAGGAATTTATCCCATAAGTTTGTTCCATAATCCTAGCTACTCAAGAGTCTGAGGCAGGAGTTCAGCAAGTTAAGCCCTACCTGGGCTACAGTTTGCTCATGGCCAGTTGGGCAATTTAGTGAGTAAAAAACCAAACCAAGGCAAACCAAAAAACAGTAATGGGGGCATACTCTTATATTTACAGCACTGGGGGAATAGAGGCACTAATATCAACAGTTAAGACCATCTTTGGTTATATAGTGAGTTCCAGACTAGCTTGAGTCATATTCGACCCTAAACAAACAAAAGCAATGTTTTAAAAAAGACGTGTTCACAAAGATACCCTCAAGACTAATATTATTGTTCAGCATGTTGAAAACTGAACTGAAATTTCTTTTTAAAAATTCATTTTTATTTTGTTTGCTTGTTTGTTTTGAGACAGGGTTTCTCTGTGTAGCCTGGCTGCCCTGAAACTATGTAGACCAGGTTGGCCTTGAACTCACAAAAATCTGCCTACCTCGGCCTCCATAGTGTTCTACCATGTCCAACCCATTTTTACTGTTTTAATGATGTTTATATGTAAGGGAGGAGGGTATATGCAAATGATTGAAGATGCCTGAGGAGGCCAGGGGCTTCAGGTTACCTAGAGCTCAAGTTATAGGTAGCTCTGAGCTACCTGTTGTGGGTACTGAGAATTGAACTCAGGTCCTCTGCAATAGCAGTATTTGCTCTTAACCACTGAGCCGTCTCCAGCCCCATTAAATAAATTTCTAAAACCTGATTTCTATTAATATGCAGAATAAGCTCATTCCTATTGGTATCAGAATGATTGGATGTTTGTAGCTAAACAAACCTGTCCCCTCATTTTCTGTCCAGTTGAACAAACTTTTATGTTCCTGTATGATAAGAGTGTAGTTACTTATGTGTTACCAACTAGAAATTACTCACAAAAACTTTCAGCATTTCAATGAGAGTTTCTTTCTTTCTTTTTTCTTGAGAAAAAAATATATAGCCAAGGATGGCCTTAACTCCTGATCTGGTCTCCACAAGCATGTGCCAATGCACCTAGTTTTACCCATATTTAAATAATTTTAAGCCTGAACTTTGAAATAGAATACTATACAACTTGTTTGGATTAATACAGTTGTAGATCTTGTAAGGGTATTATTTCCCCTTTCTTAGGGGTGTCAGGGGATGACTAAAAGCAGAATCCTTTCCAGGGTTGATAAGCATTATTAATAATCTCCTTATGCTTTATAGCTAAAAGGACAACCCCACTTTTGAGCTTCCTGAAGAATAAGCAGGTGAGTGTTTGTTCATTTTGGTAGTTCACAGTGAATAAACATTTGACAGCCTTGGGGTCCTACAGGAAAAATAGCTCCTAAAGGTGTAGCTTCTTTTGTCATCTTATCCATGGTAGTTGTGGGACTAGGGGTTTACCCTGCAGATGTGGAGAGAGCTTTGATGTCCCAGAGAAATTTGTGATTCCCTGAAAGCATCAGAGGATGGACAAAGAAAAAGGGTGCAAGTAGGTTCTAGTCTTGAGTCTCAAGGGAATGGGTAGTAAGGACATTGCAGGAAGTAGGAAAGAAATCAGGTTAGCAGGTACCCAAAATGCCTATGGGATTAGTTGGGGTTTGGGGACCTTTGTAATTAGAAGGGTTGTGTTGGTATTTCTAGAGGATGAGAGAAGAAAAGAGAGAAGAAAGGAGGAGGCGAGAAATAGAAAGGAAAAGACAAAGAGAAGAAGAGAGAAGAAAGTGGAAAGAAGAGGAGAAACGTAAAAGGAAAGATATAGAAAAGCTAAAGAAGATAGAGAGAATTCCAGAAAGGGACAAAGTAAAGGATGAACCAAAGATTAAGGTATGAAAATAATGGAGACTGACTGCATGTCCCTGAAAACTGCATGTATCTATTTATCCATGAGCTTTGTGTTGTTGCAAGTTTTGTTGTGTTTTTGCACTTTTGGGGGAGGGGTTATAGAAATAAAAAGATTTCCTATCATACTAATACTATTAAGTTTTAAGCTTAAGATGACTTAGAAGGATTCTATAGATTACCCAATGCTATTGTCCTTCATTGCAGACCTGTTTTGTTTAAGTCACTGATGTTTGCTATGTGGGTTATTAGTCTCTCAGTTCCTGGTAAATGAGGACTTAGGTCTGGCTTGCATGAATTTGGGGTTTGATTCAGCTTTTCTTTCATAAATGATACATGAAATTGCCTCATCTGTTTGTTTTCCACTGTCTTCAGGTACACAGGTTTCTGTTACAAGCTGTGAATCAGAAAAATGTAAGGATCAAGTACATGATACAGAGCATCTAGTATCATGTCATACACTTAGGTCTTAGCTAATAAGAACTTTTGGTGGTGGTGGTAGTGTTATGTGTTGAAACCCCTTCAGATTGACTTGGGTATTTGTGAAAGCTGAGCTATTTGACATCCCTTTTTCAAAGGAAACCTAGTCATGGTGACTCATCATGGCAGGAGGGTTTAGTTTGAAGCCATCCTGGCCTGCAGTTCTAGAATCTATCTCTAAAATAGGATAGAATAAAATAGAGGGGTGATACCCTGATGTGCTGCTGGTACCCAGAAGCCTCAGTAATATAGGTTCAGAGGAAAGTCAGGATATATAGCACTTTGTCATCTTCTTAACATGCCTCTCCTCACTGGCTGCCTTGGGACAAGAGTATTTATAAATACCCTGCCTTAAGTGCTTTCCCCTCTCATGTGATTCCAGAGTTACCTTCTTGTAGCTAGGAATCTGTGAGTAGCAGATGCTTATTGCTACATTGTATATAGAAAGAGGAAAACTTGTAGAAAGATCTCAGCCTTGCTGCTACCTTCCCAAGAGCATGACCTGGGCAGCCCTTGCTCCAGTGAACATCTCAGAGAAGTACTTGCAGCTAGACCTTCAGAAAGTCTGAGTATATCCCAGATGTGACTGCATGGTCACCTTCTACTTTCTGAAAACAGCAGTTTGGGACCTGGGGTTTCCTCAGTCTCTGTTGATACAGGGGAAGCTTCCCCCTCAGTTCCTTCCAGCTGACTCTCTGTCACTGTGCCACAAGTGATTTGACTTGCTAATCCTCATGATGAGCAAGATAGAAGGTAGAGCCAGCCATGCTTTAGAGAGCTTCTCTAATGTTCTTATTAGAGTACTGAACATCTTGACATCTAATACAGATAGATGTTCATTAGAAAAATAAGAACACTTCAAATGAAACCTGCACATCTGCCCTCATTTTACTTTGGGACCTTCTTTGTGTCAGTTTTTGATTCCCATTTGTAGTTGCTGTATGTGCTGAAGTAGCTCATGCTTAAGTCTGTGGTTCCTTTACCTTTTGCTTGGTGACTTGCATGATGCCTTCTCCGTGAGATGAGCCTCTTACGAAGCATTTACTTTGATACTTTGTTTTGCTTAAGAATCTCTGCCTATCCAACACCTAGCAGAGGTATCCATGGTACCTCTTTATAGCAATGATGTCAGAAAGAGTGTCATGTGGCACTGAGTATAGATGGAATTTCAGTGTTCTATTGTATAAAGTTTTTGGATTTTACAAATCCAGTGTCCAGTAATTCTTGCTATTATCTCTAATATTAATGTGATTATACCATCATATATATGTTATTCTCAGACTTATGGTAGAATCATTCCAGCCAGTGGACCTCTCCTTTGGTAATTAATGTATTTGGCATTCCAAATATATACACATAAGAAAAACAAACAAAAAATAGATTGACTCACTTAAAAGTTTCACCTGTAGCCAGATATGGTGCTGCATACTTTTAATTAGCACTAGGAAGATAAATGTAGGCAGATTATAATTTCCTGGCTAACCTGGGCTACATAGTGAGAACCTGTCTCCAAACCCCTTCAAAAGAGGTTGACCCATTTAAATCCAAAGGAGTCTTGATCCCATTGCCACAGGATGGTGAAACCATTTCCTGTGGGAGGAATGATACTTTCACTTTAGTAGCATCCTTTTAGAAAATCAGTCTTGTGCATTAGCTGTTAACTGGAAGTTTGAGACTAATGGCCAACATAAAGGGCCTTTGTAGTCTAAATTTATAATATTTAGTATATTGTGGGAGGTTTGATAGAATCAGAAGGCAGTGCCCCAGTCACCAGAATAAAAAAAAAATAAACATTTTCTATTTAAAAGCTTCTCAAGAAACCAGAAAAAGGAGATGAAAAAGAACTTGATAAAAGAGACAAAGCCAAGAAACCGGACAAAGAGAATCTGAATGAAGAACGAGTCACTGGGCAAAGTTGTATTCTACTCAAACGTTCTGATGTCGAACTGAAGGTTGAAAGGCAAAGGAGGTCAGTGAGCAGTGAGAGTTCTTAGCCCTCTTAGCCATGAGCCACTCATGTACACTCCATGTCCTGGACTTGCATGGACTTAAAATATTTGCTGGTTGGAATGGTGTACACACTGGTAATAATACCTAGGATGCTGAGGTAGGAGGATAGCTAGTTTCAAGATCAGCCTAGACTACATAGCAAAAGCTTGGCAAAAAAAAAAAAAAAAATTTGCTTTATATGGGGTGGAGGGAGGAGGAGGAAAGGTTTCAAATATTCTAGTGTCTCCAGCTATGTGAATAACCCCTATAGGTTTTTGGTTTGTTTTGGTTTGGTTTGGTTTTCTTTTTTTATGATTTATTTATATGGGGCTGGAGAGATGGCTTACTGGTTAAGAGGATTGTCTTCTCTTTCAGAGGTTCTGAGTTCAATTCCCAGCACCTGCATGCATGGTGGCTCGAAACCATCTATACTGGGATCTGATGTCCTTTATTGACATGCAGGCATACATGCAGATAAAGCACTCATATACATCAAATAAATAAATCTTTAAAAATTATATAATTTTCAGTTGTGTATGTATGTGCCTAAGTGTGCATGAGGGCAAATGCCCAAGCAAGCCAAAAGTGTCAGATCTCCTTTTAGCTGGAGTTATAGGTGGTTGTGAGCCACCTGATGTAGATGCTGGGAACTAAACTTGGGTTTTCTGCAAACACAATAGGCTCTTAACTGAGGAACCAGCTCTCCGGTCGTGACTTCGGGTTTTTTTTGTTTGTTTGTTTGTTTGTTTGTTTTTGTTTTTGGTTTTTTTTTAATTTTCTAAAACACTGACACTTTTTCCTCAGCTATAAAAGTGCACCCTCATTGGGATGGCCAATTTAGAATCACAGTGTTCCTGCATTTGCAGTTGCAGGGTGCTTGAAGGTTCAGTCTCGCCTTTTGTTTTGTTCTGTTTTGTCTTGGTTTGTTTTTCCCAGACAGGGTCTCCAGTATTTCAGGCCAGGCTGTAGTGCTGGGACTTGAGCCCTGGGAACTTCATACATCATTAGGCAAAGCATTCTGTCAACTGAGCTGTATCTCCAGTCCTCTCACTTATTTTTCATGCAGGCCTGATGACGAATGTGTCAGAGATTACAGAGAGAGGGACCGGGATTATGAAAGAGATCAGGAGCGCATGATCCGAGAAAGAGAGAGGCTGAAGCGGCAAGAAGAAGAACGTCGGAGGCAACAGCAGAAAGAGCGCTATGAGAAGGAGAAAACTTTTAAACGAAAGGAAGAGGAAATGAAGAGAGAGAAAGAGGGACTTCGAGATAAAGGGAAGAAGAGTGAGAATACAGAATCAATATGCACCTCAGAAAAAAAGGAGGAAGTGGTTAAGAGAGACCGCATAAGGAACAAGGTGCTGCCACTGCTCTTTGTTTTGTTTTGTTTTCAAGACAGGGTTTTTCTGTGTAGCCTTGGCTGTCCTGGACACACTTTGTAGACCAGACTGGCCTCAAACTCACAGAGATTCACCTCAAAAAACAAAAACAAAAAACAAAACTTGGTTACTTTTAAGGGAATT
This sequence comes from Psammomys obesus, assembly GCF_907164565.1. Classification (NCBI taxonomy): domain Eukaryota; kingdom Metazoa; phylum Chordata; class Mammalia; order Rodentia; family Muridae; genus Psammomys; species Psammomys obesus. Next base: position 157,433 of record NW_026589137.1, read on the forward strand.
TTTTTCTGTAAGAAGTATAAATGGAAAGGAATATGTGTTCCCCCACTAGGTACTGAATCCTTGCACGCTTTCTGCCAATGAACCTTATCCGCAGTCCCTATTGTGGAATTTTCATTATTTTTTTTCTAATGTATTTATTCATTTATTTACTTTGTGTGTGCGCAAGTATATATATGTCCCAGTACATGAGTGACAGTCAGAGGACAATTTGAGAGTGTCATTCTCTCCTTCTACCATGTGGGTCATAGGGATTGAACTCAGGTTGTCAAGCTTGTCAGTAAGTGCCCTTACCGTCTCATTAACCCAGTGGTCATTTCTTTCTTTCTTTCCTTTCTTCTTCTTTATTTTTTTAAGACAAGATTTCTCTTTGTAGCTCTGGCTGTCCTGGAACTCACTTTGTATGCCAGGCTGGCCTCCAACTCACAGAAATCTGCCTGCCTCTGCTTCCCGGCTGCTGGGATTAAGGGTATGTACCACCATGCCCAACTCCAAAGGTAATTTCTTAATATCCTATTTATTCATATTTAGAGTTTCCCAGTTACATCATTAATGTCTTTTTAAATAAGGGTTATGAATGAGGTTCATAGATTGTGGTTAAAACAGTTAAATAGTATATGATTGAAATCCCTTGTGTTGTCCTGACATTTAATTTTTTGTCCTATGAATATTTTTAGATTGTAGATTAGCATATTATAACTTTTTGATCTTATTGAACATATATATTCTATGTTTCTTTTACAGTTGGTAATTAAGTGCTGGTACTATGATAGACAGCAGCATGAATAAAACCATCTGTTCAATTCCCAGCATTAAAAATTTGTAACTAAACAATTTCAAAATGAAAATAATTTAATCTAGGCTGGAAATTAGCAAACATTTTTTTCTGGAAAAGACCAGCTGGTAAATATATTAGGCTGTATGAACTTTACAGTCTCCGTCACAACAGCTAAACTCTGTAAGAAAACAGGCATGGATGCTACATAAAATGACTTTGGAGTTGGGAGTGTTTGCTTAGAGCTAGGCATGGTGATATATGCCTGTAATCCCAGCACTCAGGGAAGCAGAGGCAGGCACAACTCCGTGAGTTCAAGGCCAGCCTAGTTTACAGAGTGAGTTCTAAGACAGCCAATCATGGGATAGGGGGACACAAAACAAGCTGGTCATGGTGGTGCACACCTTTTATTCTAGTACTTGAGAGGCAGATGCAGGAGTATCTCTGAATTTAAAGGTAACTTTGTCTATGTAGTTGAGTCCCAGGACAGCCAATGCCATGTCAAGCGACCCTGTATCAATAAAAACAACAAAAATCAACTTGGGGCTGGAAAGATGGCTTAGCAGTTAAGGGTGAATATTGCTTTTCTAAAGTACTGGAGTTCAATTCCTTGTACTTATGTCAGGCACTAACAGACATATATAACTCCAGCCTCTGTGGGCAACTGTGCATGCATGCATGTATGCATGCATACATACATACATACAAACATACATACGCTTACATATACAGGTACACTTGCCCATGCACACATACATAAACACACACAGTTAAAAATAATAATAAATCTTTAAGAAAGGTTGGGTGTGGTGGTGCACATCTGTAATCCCAGGACTCAGGAGGCAGAAGCAGATGTATCTCTATAAATCAGACAGATCTTTACAAATTTGAGGTCAGCCTGGTCTAAACAGTGAGCTCCAAGTCAGCTGAGGCTACATAGTAAGACCCTGCCTCAAAAACAAAAGAAAACAAAAAAGCCCAAACAATATACTTGGTATGTCCTGGTCTAGAGACTTGAATATATTTTCACTGGGTCTTTGATTTCACACATGCTAGGCAAGTACTGTATCAAGTGAGCCATATTCCCAGCCCACCACTTGCTAAATTCTAAAATGGCTTACAAGTTTTCCAGGGTCATATGATCATAAAGCAAACACAGGACTGGAGTTAATCAAGTCTGTGATTATATTGGCTTACCAAGCAATCTGATTCTAAAGTGCCACCCACCTGCTAAACTTAGAATCCCAACTATTGGAGAGGCTAAGGCAAGCAGATCATCTCAGCCTAGGAGTTTAAGACCAGACTGAACAATACAGTGAGACTTCATTTAAACAGAAATTTGTGGCAATTTACGTAGGATCTAACCTCATAATTTCAGGGAAGTTTCCATGCTTTTTATTTTAAAATTCAATTAATTAATGTATGTGTGTATGTGATTGTGTGTACAAATGGGGGTTAGAGAACAGATTGCAGGAATTGGCTCTTTCCTTTCTCCTTGTGGTTCCAGGAATCAACGTCACCCACAATGCCATCTCACTGGCTAAAGTTTTCAATCTTTTTTTTTTTCCATGCTGTGCTAAGGATTGAACCCAAGATCCTGTTAGGCAAGAACTCTACCACTGCACTAAGTCTCCAACCAAACCTAAACATTTTTGTATAGTTTTGGATTTTTACAGCAAATTTATTACATTGGAGGTGGTGACTCATATGTATAATCCCAGCACTCAGAAATTTGAGGTAGGAGGATTTCAAGGTGAAGGTCAGCCTGGGCTACCATAGGCCCTGTTCTCCCTTTCCCACCAAAAAAGGCAATATACTGGTGGATAATGACAGGCATGTAATTGTCATGGTTTCTCCGGTGATTTTTCCCCTAGGTCAGAAATCTAACCCCTGGCTTTGAATGCATTAGGCAAGCAGTCTGTTACTGAGCTTAAGACCGTGATTGTTGTAGTTTCTAAATTTAAAAAATTAGAGCGAATTAGGTAAACTTGAGATGATTTTAAAAATTAGGCAGATATGTTACATCTGTGTATGAAATTCTCAAAGAAAATAAAATATTACTTTAAAATTGGGCAGTAGGTTTCTCAAAATATTACCCTAGACATGTAAAGTAACTGTTAAATGACTACCAGTTGGGCATGGTATTGAACGCCTTAAATCCTAACATTCAGGAGGCAGAGACAGATGGATCTCTGTGACCTTGAGGCCAGCCTAGTCTACATAGAAAGTCCTAGGACATCCACAGCTACATTGAGAAACCCTATCTAAATAAAAAAGTGACAGCAGCTGTAGCTGGTGGCAATGGCCTGCAATTCCAGCTATTGGGAAGATATTAATTAAGTTCAAGGCCTGCTTGGGCAGTTTAGTGATAGCCTGTCTCAGAATATAAAAAAGGGGCTGGAAATACAACTCAGTGGAGCACTTACCATGCAGAAGGCTTTTGTTTCAATCCTCCTGCTTCCCCCACCCCATCCCCAAAGTTTTCTTTTCAGATAAGAGAGAGGAAATGGAAAGTTACTATATAGCACACATTGAGGTCTTCGGCCTGTTGTGACTTGGTTTGGGGACATATGAATGCATAATTTAGGGCTCTCGATTCCCCCCCACACACGTTAAAGCAGAGTAATGGTGTTGTAACATATATATTTTGTTTTGTTTCAGGATCGTCCTGCAATGCAGCTTTACCAACCAGGAGCTCGAAGCCGAAATCGTCTCTGTCCTTCTGATGACAGCATCAAGTCTGGAGATTCACCAGTGGACAGAAAGCAGGAAAGTGGTATTAGCCATAGAAAAGAAGGAGGAGAAGAGTGAGAAGTCCAAATGGCCATAGGTGTCCTGACTGTCCAGGCAGCCAAAGAGCACGTATTATGCTATCCAGAAGTGCCTTCAGGGCAAAGGAACAGAGAACAAGGAAAGGGGTCGCTGTGCTGGTGGGAGCACTGCAGAGGAGGCTCAGAATTGGAAGTACAATTTCATTGTCTTTTGCAGTTGCCACAAGTCAATTTTAATGTCCCAGAAAAAGATGGCAGCAAGAGCATTGCAAGCGAAAAATGTCAAACAAGGACTTGACTTTGTATGCCACAAGTAAAAAAGAGCAGGGTCTAAAATCAACAGGTGTTCTTAATCTGGTCTTGGAGCGTCTTAGTTAGAGTTGAGCAAAAGCACACCGAAGTCTTGTTGAGATCTAACTATTTTGCATTGTTGGTGTTGACTATTGTGGACTCTGTAGTATAGAAGCAACAAGCATGTAATTGTAGCACAAGTAGAGTGGAGGATAGAGCAAATTATGGCTGATGGAAAAGATTTAAAATACTTAAAAGATTTAAATAATCATGTTACAGCTATATCCTGTGTCTGGATTTTTTGTAATTATAGATTGTTTACTTCTGTGAATTTAGCATCAGAAACTATTTGTAAACATCTTGTTTTGCCTTTAGCATTTCTTCCTATTAATAGATAAAATGTAGTCCTTGGTTAGGTACTGACAATCTAGTCTTTTTTTTTATCTTAGATCTGATGATTTGAGTGCATTACCCTCCTCCAGGAAAGAAACTACACCAATATCTGTTCCTGTTAAATGGCAGCTTTCAATCAGTCATAGCTTGTTTTGTATTGCTGGTCAATAAATTTTAACTTCACTCAAGTATGAAGCTACATTTATTTATTCATGTACTGACTTATTTGTGGTACCGGGGACAGAACCAAGGACCTCAAGCATGCTATGTATATACCACTGAGCTATAATCTCTTTAGCCCCAAGCCAACTGAGTTTATTAACTTTATTAAATAGCTATTGGTTTTAAGAAATTAAACATTTGATACTGAATTAAGTTCTTGGGAGTCTTGAAAGGGGATAAATGATATTAATTTTTGCCTGCAGTAGACAAGGAGAGGCTTTGAGTAAGAAGAGTGTCGGATCACGGTTCACCATTCTTTTCCTGTAAGAACCAAAATGAAAATCAGTGCAGTGGGTCACACCTGCAGTCCCAGCACTTAGAAGGCCTTAGGTCTAGGCAGGAATATTGACATGAGTTTGAGGTCATCGTGGACTAAACAGTAAACTCCAGGCTAGCCCAAGCTACAGAGTGAGACTCTGTCCCAAAACAATATAATGTTTGTACAACATTCTTGAGTTTCTGCTTGACTTCCTGCCAGCTCCACCTAATCTGGCATCTATTGGTTGCCATTACTAATAGGTTAACTTATGGCTTTATATTTCCTCAGCTTTCTTAGAATATATTTTTTTCTTTGGTAATTCCATACATATAATGCAATATATCTTTTAAAAATATTTAATGTGTCTGTCTACATGTATTTGTATATATCACATGAACGCCAGCAGAAGGAATCAATCTTCTGAAACTGGAATTCCAGGCAGTCATAAACTGCCATGTAGGCACTGGGGACTGAAATGGATTCTTTACAGGAGCAGCAAGTGCTGTTAATCACTGCACCATCTCTCCAGCCCTCCTATGCAATGTCAGTGTATTTTGGTCATATCCACCTTCCTCAGCTTTTAGAAGCTATATCCAAGAAACAGGTAGAAGAACCACTAGAAACTATTGAAAGAGAGTCATCTAAAACTGAGAAAGTACTTCCAAATAAGGGAAATTTTTAGGAAAAGTGGCTCAGCGTTTCCCATGCCTGAGAGGGGCTAAGGAATACAGGAAGTATGAAATTTTTATAGGATTTGGCAGTGTTCAGGTAGTAGTACACTGGGCAGAGGAAAGCCATGTCATAGTGTAAAATGAATGGCAAGTGGGAAGTGGAGATTGGGACAAATAGGTCAGAAGACATTTGAACCTGAGAAACATCTAGGAACTTATGTAATTTTAGATGGTCACTAAAGCATGGATTCTGTCGCTTAGCCAAAGAGAATAAAGTAGGGACAGAAATAGAGCTAGAGTTCAGCCTGAATGAATTCTAACATTCTTATACCAATAAAAAAAATTATATCTACAAGGAGTAGGTGTAGAGAAGGAGAAAAAACAAATTTTCTGATGCTACTTAATCTAAAAGAATGTTTCAAGAAGTAATGACCCTAAGTATGGTGGCAGAGATGTCAAATAACAGCACTTGGAAGAAAGAGATAGGGGGACCAGGAGTTCAAGCTACTCTTGGCTACATAGTAAGTTTGAGGCCAGCCTAAGCTATATGAGACCCTGTATCAAAACACCAAAAAACAGGAGTAGTGGACAGGGCTGTGGATAAAGCTTGATGGTAGAGTAAGCAAGGCTCACTTCAATTGGCACTAGAAAGAAGGGAGTGGCCAGTATGCTTGATGCTAGAGAAAACTCAATTAAGATCCTTGAAGAGTACCACAGATGTGGTACTTCTAGACCATTAATGGCCTGGAAGGAAGTCATTAGGTTGAGAATAGATTCAGTTATCATTTATAACTTTTTATAGTAGAAGTCTGGCCTTGAAATAAAACAAATTGGCAAGTGGTTGTGATAAATGATCATTTCAAATATAAAGTATGAAGACATGTAAGAGAACGAATACCCAAGAAAATAACCAATAGTTTAGGTTTCTTGCAAAGGAGGCGGCCAAAAGAAGCCAAGATAGAGGTCACGTTATCGGGCCTTAAGAAAAAGGCTACTCCCCAGCCATCAGTAAAGAGTTGACAATATGTGCCTCCCTCCCTTCTGGTCTGTTTGCAGCTGAATAAATTCAGGGCAGTTTTCCTGTCAGCACCTCCCTCTGTTTCTTGCCAGGCCTGTCCAGCTCTGAGTCAAGCCTACTTTCCCACCCCCTTCAAATTTTTTCCACTTTTATTCATTTGGCCAACATTTACTATTCACTCTATACCTGTCCCTAGGGACAAGGATGAAAAATCAAGTCTTTGTCCTTGAGTAACTCATGATACATTAGTGACTAGAGACAAGTGGAATTAATCAGAATTCGGTGTGCAATGTGAGAAGGGCTATGAGAGGACAAAATGGTTTGGGAGTCTCTTGCCAAGTGCTGCTGAGGAAAATCACTAAACTGGATCCTGTGGTTGCAACCACAGGAGGCCCTCCCTCCTGCTAAGCAATTGTTTAATCTGTTAAGAACTGACATCTTAAAGATTTTTTTTCTTTAAATTTGTGTGTGTGTGTGTGTGGCTATGGAGGCCAGAGAGAGGTGTTTTGTTCTCTGGAGCTGGTAATGAGGCAATCATTGTGAATGTTGGGAATGGAGCTGGGGTCCTCTGCAAATGTACCAGTTTAGGCCAGGCATTACCTTTAATTCTAGCATTTCATTTCGGGAGGCTGAAGCAGATGGCTGGCTCTCTGAGTTCAAGACCTGCCTGAGTTCCAGGACATCCAGGGGTATGTAGAGAGGTCTTGTCTCAAAACCTAACCCCTTCCAAATAGTAGTACCAACTTTTAACCACTGAGTTATTTCTCCAGTCCTAATTTTGATTTTTATTATATTTATATTGTGGAGCTACACAATATAAATGACATAATGGAGAATAACTTTTGGGGCTTGGTTCTCAGGTTTCAGGTTTACCAACTGAGGTATCTTACTGTCCCTTGCCCCCTTTTTCCAAACCCCAGTTTGTTTCTTTTCCGTCCCCTTTAGCACCTTTATTTTTCTTTGTTTTTTATTTTATTTTATTTTATTTTTGCAACAGGGTTTCTCTGTGTAGCCCTGCCTGTCCTTTAACTCATTTTCTAGACCAGGCTGTCCTCACAGAGATCTGCTTGTCTCTGCTCCCTGAGCTAGGATTAAAGGTATGTGCCACTATGTCCCACCTTTGCTGCCATAAATCATAATTTCATGTTATTTATAATAATAAACATATAGAAGCCAGGCATGATGGTATATTATCTATAATGTTTGGTACTCAAGAGGCTGAGGCAGGAGGAGCACTCTAAGGTCAACCTGTGCTAAATAGTAAGTTTGAAGCCAGCCTGAGCTACATTGTAAGAACCTGTCTCAAAAAAGCAACACTGGAAGAGAGGAGGGAAGGAGCTACAGGGGGGATCAAAGTGAACAAATTGTAATTAATAAAAATCAAAATAAAAAAAATCAACAACAAAGAATAAACTCAGGAGCTGGTATGTCTCCATGGTAGAATGCTTTTCCTAACATGTATAGGACCCTGGATTCCATCCCTAGCAACATACACACATATACACACAAAGGCAAGATTGTAATTTTTATCTATAATCTTATTATTTTTTGTGTATATAATCAGATTTCTTCACAAATGTGGGAGAAAGAGTTCATTCCACTTTGGTCTGCTTTTTCCTTCAGGCACAGATTTCATTTTTTTTAATGGCTATTTCTTTTTTTGTTTTTTTCTCCTTTGCAATCTCTATTTTTTTCTTCGTATTCTTTTTTAATTAAATTATTTTTTACATTAAATATATTTTATTTGCTTTGTATCCCAGCTGTAACCCCCTTTCTCATTCCCTCCCAATCCCACCCTCCCTCCTTTATCTCTTCCCCTGCCCCTCTCCAAGTCCACTGATAGGGGAGGTCCTCCTCCCCTTCCATCAGGGTTTCTCTGTGTAGTCTTGGCTGTCCTGGACTCACTTTGCAGACAAGGCTATCCTCGAACTCACAGAGATCTACCTGCTTCTGCCTCCCTGAGTGCTGGGATTCAAGACGTATGCCACTTCTGGCTATTTTTTTGTAATTTGCATGGTGCTGGTGATTAAATCCAAACCCTCAGTGGTGCTAACTAAGTACTCTACTATTGGGCTACACTCTCAGCTCCTGATTTCTTTGAAATTAGAGACAGGATGAAGACAATTCAGACAGTGGGCATCTGAGTCTTTTTTGTTTGTTTGCTTGGTTGGTTTTGTTTTTTCAAGACAGGGTTTCTCTATATAGCACTGGCTGTTCTGGATTTGTAGAACGAGTTGCCTTGAACTCAAGAGATGATTTGCCTTTGCCTTCTGAGTGCTATGATTAAAGGAGTTCACTACCATACCGAGCTTGTTTGTTTCTGAAGCTAGAGGATCATTTAATTAGAATTTGAGAAGAAACACACTGTTGTAGTGAGAATTTTGGAATTTTGGTTTCTTTAAAAACACAAACAACACTATGTTTTAATTTTAACCAAAGTTGTGGGGATATTAGGCTGCTTCACAGCAGCTATGATTTGCCTCATGGTCTGGTGAGGGGTGGGGGAAGTAGCAAGCATTTTGCCAGCTGCAGATAGTTTCTGTGCTTGTGTGAAGAGTGGAATTCTGGGCATTTTCAGAGTGTATATAAATGCTAGGGTCCCAGGTGGTGGGGTGGGTTGTTGGTTTCGGTTTATTAGGTAATCCTGTGCAAAAAAAAGAAACAAGAAACTAGATATCCTGATAGCAAACTTGCCCCAAGGAACTTGACAACCTCTAATCAGCAGGAAGTAGTCCAATAATATCGCCAGCCCCCTTTCTGACCCCAACTTTATTCAAGGATCTCTTTCCTTTCCTCTCTATCCTTTTTTGTCCCATATCTAGTGTTTGGGTGTTGAAGGGGAAGAAGAAAAGGGATTGAGACAGGTGGAAGAAAGAACCCACAAAGTAAGTAACTCTGGCTACACACTCACACTCAGAGTAAGCAAGCTGTAAAGTTTGGCAGCAGTTAAGAAAAGATAAGAGTTGTATGCATGGATTTATTTATACAAGTTCTCATTCTATAGCCCTGGCTGTTCAAATCCTAGGAATTTTGTTACTTTTGCCTCCTAATGGTTGTGAATATAGCCCTACACCACCATTCTCAGTTTAGTATCTGAGCCTTTAATTTTTTTTTTAAACATCCTTCTATTCTTTTTCTGTTCTCTTTTGTTGTTCTTTTGCAGATGGGAGAACAGCAAGAATCTCTTTCCTGCTGGTTGTGGTGGTGGAACACACCTTTAATCCCAGCACTCTGGAAGGCAGAGTCAGACAGATCTCTGAGTTCCAGGCCAGCCTGGTCTACAAAGCAAGTCTAGGAAGGCAACACAGAGAAACCCTGTCAAAAAAAAAAAAAAAAAAAAAAAAGCAAAGAAAACCCTCTTTCGTAAAGCTTTCCTCTGTTCCTCTGGTTTTGCTTGGAAACCTAAGAGATAGGATTTGCCTGTTACATCATAGCAACACGGTCAATCTCTATAATCACACTTTCCACTGTAAAGACATCAAATAGTGACTCTACAGTTACCACTTGGGTGTTGACTGTCCATTGGCAGAAAATATTACTTCCATGAGTCTGAACCTTTAGTGAGCACTGATCATACAGCACTGGACACAACATGAGTTCTCACATTGTGGGCAGCCATGTCAAGATAGCTGCTGTGCTGGGAGAAGTGAAGCTAAAAGGAAACAGGAGAAATTCCAGAGCTAAGGGCAGTGTGTGTTAGGTGTCTGTGAGGTAGTGAGGAAGGGGTGGCTTGGATACTCATGAGGTTCTCAGGCCTTCCACATCAGGGACTGAGTCCCCTCCCCAAGAAGGCATATACAAGGTAGTCCTGAGAGTAATTTAGCACTGATAAAAGGAATCTTTAACTTTCTACATTAACAGATACTATCTTTAGTTTTCAGCCTCTTGTTAAATAGCATTCCCTCTATTTTACTTTTTTGAGATAAGGTCTCAATATATAACCTAGGCTGGCCCACCACTCAGGATCCTATTGCCTCTGCCTTCTGAGCATCATAGGTGTACACAACTATACCCAACTTTCTGTTTTATTTACACATTACTTGTTTGGAGATCAAAGTGAGTTAGTTGTTATCTTCCACCTTTTGAGGAAGAGTTTGTGTTGCTGTATTAAGTACTCCAGCTAGCTGGCCCTCAATCTTTCAGGTGTTTCTCCTGTCTCCACCTCCTACTGTGCTGTAGGAATGTTAGGGTTGCAGATACACATTATTACATCCAGCTTTTTTGTTGTTTGTTCTGTTCTGGGAACAGAACCATGGGTCTCATTCATGATAGACAAGTGCTCTAGAACTGAAATATATCTTAAGTAATTTTTTTTTTTCTGAGACAGGGTCTCTCTCTGCGGCCTTGGCTGTCCTGGACTCACTTCGTAGACCAAGTCACACTGTCCTTGAACTCAAAGAGCTCCGCCTGCCTCTGCCTCCCTGAGTGCTGGGATTAAAGGTGATCGCCACCACACCTGGCTTGTTTTTTGTTGTTGTTGTTGCTTTTTGTTTGTTTATTTGTTTTTGAGACAGGGTTTCTCTGTGTAGCCTTGGCTGTCCTGGACTCGCTCTGTAGACCAGGCATTGGCCACCACGCTTTTTGCTCCGCCCTTTTTTTTTTTTTTTTTTTTAATTGAGACAGGGTCTCTATGTAGTAGTCCTGGATACTCCTGCCTCTACTTTCCTGAACTTGGTAAGATTAAAGGTGTGAGCCACCATGCCTGGTGCATTCTTTTTTGGGACTTGATCTCCGGTTGTCAGGATTGCAGGCTACTGCTTTTATCCACTAACCATTCCCCTTGCCCTGCTGTATGTCTCCCACCCCACTTCGCCCCCCAGGCAGGGTTTCTCTGTGCACCTTTTGCTGTTCTGGAATTCACAGTCTGTAGACAAAGATGGCGTCAAACTCACAGAGATCCGATTGGCTCTGCCTCCTGAACGCTGGGAATGAAGGCGAGCGCCAACACCGCCCTGCAACTTCTTTTTTTCTGCGACCTTTTTTTTTTTTCTTTGTGTAGCCTTGGCTGTCCTGGATTCACTTTGTAGATCAGGTTGGCCTCAAACTCAGAGATCCGCCTGTCTCTGCCTCCCTGAGTGCTGGGATTAAAGGTGTGCGCCACCACCGTGCCCAGCTCTTTTATTATTATTTATTTTTTGGTTATTTTTGATTATTGGTTAGTGTGTGTCTTCATGGGGATACGTACATGTAAATCCTGAGTGCAGGTGCCTCTGGAAGCCAGAGTCATATTATCCCTTGGAGCTGGAATTACAGACGGCTGTGAGACACCTGAGGGGGGTGCTAGGAACCGAACTTGGGTTTCTCTACAACAGTGTTTTAACCGTTAAACAATCTCTCTAGATCTACCTTCGTTCCGCCAGGTCACCCGCCCCGCCTTGAAGGTGCACGCCCAACCCTAAGCCCCGCCCCTTTCAAAGACAGGCGGAAGTCGCCCTGTGAGAAAGTGACAGCGTCCTTTTTCCGCCCTTCTCAGAGTTGGTCCCGCCTACTCCGTTTACCGGGTTTTGCTAAGGGCTTTTACTCTGGTGCTTCTCAAAGGCCACCTACCCCGGCCACGAAGACAGTGCCGCAAGACTGTGACGATCACTTGGAGGAACACATCCACGGACGCGGAGGCCTGAGAATTATGTTTCCTAGAATCCGGGGCGGGTTTCCACAGCCCCAAGGGAGCGTCAGGGCGGAGCTCCGGAAGACACGTTGCGTCACATCCTAAGCTCCACCCCCAGCTCCGTCTTCTAATCGTGTTCTTCCGGCCCGGCCTTCCTCTTCGCCTTTCCTCCTCCATCGTGAGCTTTACGCCTAACTGGGCTTCTTGTCATGGTAAGATTATCGGCCGCCATCCGTTTCTAGGCGGCTTCCCTGAGGAAGGAGGGTAACTTTGGGCCACTTTTGGGTCTCGGGTGATTGAATTGTAGTCTTCTCTGGATGTGCACAAAGAGGAGAGGGTCAGAAAGGGAACTTGTGAAAAAAGCTGTCTACAGTAATCGTTAACTGTACTTCATGGTATCTTCAGAAGTTCGAGCATCACTCCTTTGAAGCATCTGCCAACAGCACAGCATTCATTGTCTACTGACAGATTATGTTTATTGGCATCTACTCCTACAGTGGTGGGGGGTGCGGTTAGCGCTCTTTGCCTTCAATACCTTTTACATGCCTACTTAATGTGAAAGGCTGCATGAATCAAAATTACCCAGACACCACCCCTCAAAAGTAGATACTACTGTTACAAAATACAGCCCCAGATGACTAGGTTCTGGTGTTGCTAAACTGGTTGCATCTCCTCGTAGTCTTCTCACAAGACTTTCCGAATCAAGCGATTCCTGGCCAAGAAACAAAAGCAGAATCGTCCTATTCCTCAATGGATTCGGATGAAAACTGGTAACAAAATCAGGTAAGACCTCTGTTGTCCTGCTTGGATTTCATTAGCTTTTACAGAATTTTAGGCATGTAGATACGCATTCGAAAAATAAATGAAATCCTGGCCATCCTCTGCCTACTGTGCTGGAACGCTTTGATTTTCCTTTTGTGTAAACGGGTGTATGTGGGTGAGGACAACTTGCAGTAATCACTTCCCCATTCACCTAGTAGGTCCTGGGGATCCAGCTCAGGTCACCAGGCTCCATAGTAAGGGCTTTCCCTACTTAACCTTGTCTAGAGCCCGTGAAATTCCTTTGTAAGTATGTTTCATTGGTTCCTGCATGGTCACAGCTATACTATGGGGACAACCTTTCTCGATTCCTTACCAATTTCCCTATGAAAGCTTAAGGAAATTTAACTGTTTATCCTGATGGGAAACTCTGCTGCCAAAGTTGAATCAGCTTCAGAAAAAAGCAGGACCAGCTGGGCTTTTGAGAGGATTGGTAGAGATCAAACCCAGGCCCCCTCTCATACAAGAGGGAGTGCCTTACTGAGTCTTGTCCGAAGCCTTTGAGACAAGTCTTGGAGGGAAGGGAACTAGGTAGAAAAAAATCCTGGGACTTTGCTAGGTGATCAGTGACAGTTCTGGTATGTCAATGTTTGTGTTGCTTTACTCCATTTGTCTGTGGGGATGCATGTCTTCATGTGGCCACAGGACAGTTTCTTTGACTGCATGGGTTCTAGGGTTTGAACACAATTTGTCCAGCTTGGTGGTAAGAACTTTTACCCTGTGAACCATGGTGCCTGCCTACTGGCTTGGTGGGATCTCCACAGTTATGCTCAAGCTTCCTCTGTGTTGTTGAGATGCAGGCCTTTGCCAATGCCTAGAAACATTTATGGGGTGGTGGTTTAATTTGAGTGAGCCAGGCTGGCTTTGAACTCAGACTCAACTGCCTCCCAAAGTGCTGGGATTAAACAAATGCCCTGCTTGGCTTTGGGATTAATAGTAAAAATCTGGGTGTGGATCTGCTGGGGCTAAAGTTGAGGGTCCATGTTCTTAGTTAATTTAGCCACTTAAGCTTGATATTCAATAACCCACTCTGGCCTTACATTCAAGTTACTTGCCATCGTCTATCTCCTGGTGCTGCTCTTTTTAAAATACATACTTTAATTGCAGTCAACACTCTTTCAAACCCATGGTCTTGCCAACATATAACACTAAGAAAAGCTTTGAGGTACTACACAATGTGTTCATCTAATATATCCTAGAGTTGGGGAGATTATGTACCCAAACCCACATAATTACTTATTTTCTGGCTTTCATTTATGGGTGTTGGGGTTTGAGCCAAGGTGCCCTGCCTACTAAGCAAGTGCTCTGTCACTGGACTGTAACCTAAGCCTCTCTTACATATTTGAAAACTTAATTAAAAGCAGGTTGCAATTATAGTGCTTCAGTTTTTTGGGAGTACTACCATTATCCTGCTGAAAGAAAAGCCATGTTGATTGTTTCTGATTTTGCTTTTCTATGGTAAAATCATGACACCTTAACATGGACAATTCAGAGACTGGTTGGCCTTGCTCTGCAAGCCTTTTTAGTTCTTTCAGACACGCGGTTACTCTGTATAGTCCTGGCTGTCCTGGACTTGCTGTTGTAGACCAGGCTAGCCTCGAACTCACAGATCTCCCTGTCTCTGCCTCCCTGGATGCTGAGATTATAGGTGTGCACTACTGCGCCTGCTTTCAAGCTACTTTATCATGTGCAGCTTTGAAGTTGCTCTCTCCTGCTTTAATGTGAGTTCTAGGGACACCTAATCTAATCTGAGTTCCAATGTGCTAGTCCTTGTAATTCCCAGGCCCTGTTTATTTCTAAACTAGGTTGTCCTAGCTCATGCATCCCTGACATGGGTTGCTAAACCAGGGCCCTTCACATGTGTAGCAATTATTTATTTTGTAGACAGTCTCTCCCCTGTTCCCTGAAAAGGCCACGTCTGTGATTTAGGAGCAATTAGATTATGACCAAACCACCTTGTAACTTGTGGCTTGGTTCCATACAGGTACAACTCCAAGAGAAGACACTGGAGGAGAACAAAGCTGGGTCTGTAAGGATTCGCACAATGGCAAGACTAAAGGTTTATACAGAGTTACGATCATCATCAACTGGGTCCTGTGATTATCAGTCAATCCTACCAGATGGAATTTTGGTTTTGTCTAAACTGGGGATGGAGTTTGTCTCATAATAAAATGTAGAATGTGTCAAACCGCTCTTCTGTTTTGTGAAGCATTGAGTTTCCCCTTGCCCTACCAGACCTAACAAGGCTTGTTCTATGGCTCAGTACTTTTGAGTGCTTGATGTTCTTACAGAAGTTCTGGGTTTGGGTTCTAAAACCCAGCAACCACATGGTGGCTCACAACCATCTATTGAGATCTGGTGTGCAGGTGTACATGCAGGCAGAATACTGTATATATAATTATTTAAAAAAAAAACATGTATACAGTGTTCTTTTCACATGTACACCTGCACACCAGAAGAGGGCACCATATCATGGTTGTGAGCCACCATGTGGTTGCTGGGAATTAACTGTGAACCTCTTTCAGACTGGTTATTTTTTAGTATTTATGTGTATGAACGTATACATTGGGGTGCAAGAAGTTGAAACCAGGTCCTCTGCAAGAACAAGTCCTCAACTGCTATGCCATCTCTTCCAGACCCTGTAAACTAATTTTGGTGCTTGATAAACTCACAATATAGCCCAAGCTGCCCTCAATCCTAGGTTTTGGGATTACAGGTATGCATCACCACACCTGCACAAAGCCTGTTTGAATCAGGATCTCACAGATCCAACTGCTGCCTCCTAAGTGCTGAGCCCAGGTTTCTGCATGTTTGAGAACCATGAAAATTCAGATTTATGTCCCTAAAAGGAATCTTAAATTTGCATTTATTAGAAGATAGTGTGTGGGGTTGCAAACAACTCCCTGGATGGAGTTTTCTCCCACCCCCGTATATACTAGGGATTCAATTTAGGACAAGGTCCCTCTACCGCTGAGCCCTTTAAGTGGAATCCTAGAGCCATATATAAGTACACATTCATATGATGAAGTGACTGGCCTGCAAAGCATGTTCTTATAAATGAGTGCCAGCCTCTGCTGGGTTCAAGCGTCCAAGGTTGCATAGAGGTATTCACTCTTGACATTGCCCAGCATAATATACAACCACTTTTGAAATCAATCTGGTGCTATCTCAGACAGTTAGGAATACTGATACTTCAATATCCAGCTATGCCACGCCTAGGCATATGTCCAAAATATGCTCAAGTATACAAGGACATTAGCTCTTAGCAGGTTTATTCGTAATAGCCAGAATCTGGAAACAACCTAGATGTCCCTCAACTGAGGAATGGATACAGAAATTGTACAGTTGAATACTACTCAACAATTAAAAACAAGGAAATCATGAAATTTGCAAGCAAGTGGTGGGAACTAGAAAAGATCATCTTGAGTGAGGTATCCCAGAAGCAGAAAGACACATGGTATATAGTCACTTATAGGTGGGTATTAAACATATATAGGATAATCATCCTAAAATCTGTGCACCTAAAGAAGCTAATCAAGGAGGACCCTGGGTAAGATGCTCAATCCTCATTCAGAAAGGCAAAGGGGATGGACATCAGAAGAGGGAGAAAAATGGAACAGGACAGGAGGCTTCCAGAGAGAGCCTCTGAAAAACTACCCAGCAGGGTATTAAAACAGATGCTGAGACTCAGAACCAAACTTTGGGGAGAGTGCAGGGAATCATAAAAGAAGGGGGAGATAGACCTGAAAGGGTCTGGAGGTCCACAAGGAGAGCACCAGAACAAAAAAATCTGGGCCCAGGGGTCTTTTGTGAGACTGATTTTCCAACCAAGGACCATGCATGGATATAACCTAGAACCTCTGCACAGATGTAGCCCATGGCAGCTCAGTGTCCAACTGGGTTTCCTAGTAAGAACAGGTGCTATCTCTGACATGAACTCAGTGACTGACTCTCCGATCACCTCCGCCTAAGGGGGGGAACAGCCTTACCAGGCCACAGAGGAAGACAATGCAGCCAGTTCTGATGAGTCCTGATAAGCTAGGGTCAAATGGAAGGGGAGGAGGGCTTCCCCTATCAGTGGACTTGGGGAGAAGCATGGGAGGAGAAAAGGGAAGGAGGGGCTACAGCTGAGATACAAAGTGAATAAAGTGTAATTAATTAAAAAAATTAAATGGTGTGTGTTGTGTGCATGACAGTGTGCTGGTTCTCACAGAGCCCAGGAGAGAGTGTCAGATCCCTTACAGCTTGTAAGAGATTGTGAATTTGTAAGCTGACTGACATGGGTACTCAGGTCCTCTGAAAAAGCCACAAGATTGCTTTTTTTTTTTTTTAACATTTTAAAAAATTTATTTATTGAATTTTTTGAGACAGGGTCTTTCTATATAGCCATGGTTGTGCTGGAATTTACGGTGTTCCCTTGAAGCTATAAAAATATGCCTGTCCCTGTTTCCCAAGTGCTGGTGTTAAAGGCCTGTGCCACTGTTCCAGGCTTGAAAGTTCTTAGGCTGAGTTTTCTATCCAGCCCCTTACAGAAACTACTAAAGGTCTAAACATGTGCAAAAAAGAGTTCAGTCTTTTCACTGAATTGCAACAAAATGGGGTATGGTGGCACATGCCTGTAATCCCAGTACTGGTTGAGAAGAACAGAAAGTCAAGGTCATCCATCATGGGATACATGACAAGCTGTCTGGAAAAAAAAGTAAAGAACAGGCCACTGAAGGCAACTTTCAGAGAGAATATAGTCACTTACCAGGCACAGTGGTTCATGCCTTTAATTCCAGCACTTGGCAGGCAGATCTCTGTGAGTTTATGGCCAGCCTGAAATACATAGCCAGTTTCAGGACAGCCAAGGCTACACAGAGAGAACTTATGTTGTAACTTTTTTTTTTTTTTAAGATTTATTTATTTATTATGTATATAGTGTTCTGCCTACACATATACCTGTACGCCAGAAGAGGGCACCAGATCTCATTACAGATGGTTGTAAGCAACCATGTGGTTGTTGGGAATTGAACTCGGGACACTTCGCAAGAGCAGCCAGTGATCTTAACCTTTGAGCCATCTCTCTACACCCATGTTGTAACTTCTTAAACCTTCATACATTTTATAAAAGATATGTGGAGGAAGGGGAGGTAAGAGCCTGAGGAAAAGGTAAGATGTTGTAGATGTCTTTGAGACATGGCATGACCATTATACTCTTTGTTTTGTTGTTTTCTTTTGAGACAAGGTCTCTTTGTGGTCCTATTGTCCTGTAGCTTGATATGTAGACCAGGTTGGCCTTGAACACACAGAGATTCTCCTGCCATTGCCTCCTTAGTGATGGAATTAAAGACCTGGGGGAGCCACATCCTGCTCATTGTACTAGAATTCCAAGTAGCTGTGATTACTTACCTACACTAGACCAGCAGGAGACCAGGCCTATTAATATTTCCTCACAGAATGGGAGGGGCTCATGAGGCCCAACCCCTCCATGAGGATCAATTAATAGTTAAAGTTTGTTGGGGGAAGGAAAGATTTCTTCAGTGCTATAGCCACAGGGCAGTTGTCCAGTGATCCTGTAAGTAACCCTGATTAAACTCATTGGGTCAACAATAAAAAACAAAACAAAACAAACCTAACAAAAATGATATGTAGAAAAGGAAGGGGATCAACGTGAGTGGGAGAGGGATGAGAGGGTAATAGGGGGTGACTATGGTCAAAATACATTATACACATGTATGAAAATGTCAGAATGAAGGCCATTATTATGTATATATGCCAATAGAAACTTTTTTGTTTGTTTTTTGGAGACAGAGTTTTTCTGTGTAGCCTTGGCTCAATTTGTAGACCAGGCTGGCCTCCAACTCACAGCCTCCTGGCTCTTTTTTTTTTTTTTTTTTTTTTGTAAAGTTGGTTATTTTTACGGGGACTTTTTTCCCCTGTTTTTAGATGTATAAATGCAATGTGTGTTCTCCCTACCCCCACTTGGTATTGAATCCTTGCAAGCTTTCTGCCATTGAACCTCATCCCCAGTTCCTATTGTTTCAGGATTTTCATTTTCTTTTTTTTTTTTAATGTACTTATTCATTTATTTACTTTGTGTGTGTGTGTGTGTGTACACATAAGTGTATGAAAGTGCACATATGTCTCTGAGTGCTGGGATTACAGGTGTGTGCCACCACACCCAGCTAAGAGAAATTCTTTATTAATTAATTCAATTTACATCTTGGCCATATATCCCTCCCTCCTCTCCTCTGAGTCCCACCCATCCTCCCACATCTCCCTCCTCCTATTTTCTCAGAATAGGGGAGCCCTCCCCCCATTCAGACACCCCAACTCATCTATTCACATGAAGATTGAGTTCATCTTCCTCTCCTGTGGCCTGGTTAGGGCAGTCCCAGCAGGGGGAATTGATCAAAAAGTGTGTAACATAGTCCATGTCAGAGATAGCCACCACTCCTCTAACTAGTGGGCCCACATGAAGCCATTGGCTACTTCTAAGTAGAGGACCAGGGCCCAGACCATGCATTGTCCTTTATTCAGACTCCAATAGGCCCCTCTGGGCCCTAGTTTTTGATTGGCTCTGATGGTCCTTGTTCCCACTCTTCCTGAAATCAATAAAGTAGAAACAAAGAGAACAATACAAAACATCTAACAAAAACTTTTTAAAGGGGGTTGAAGAGTTGACTTATGGTTTAGAGGACATACTGCTCTTTCAGAGGGCCCAATTTCAGTTCTCAGCTCCCACTTCAGGTGGCTGACAACCACCAGTAACCCCAGCTCTAGGATATCAAACACTCTTCTTGTTTTAGCAGGTTCCCATGCACATGTGATTCGTATAAGCTCATGCAGATACACACGTGCACATAATTTAAAATAACCCTTTAAGAAAATAGTTGTCGGGGCTGGAGAGATGGCTCAGAGGTTAAGAGCACTGGCTGTTCTTCTAAAGGTCCTGAGTTCAATTCCCAGCAACTACATGGTGGCTCACAAACACCTATAATGAGACCTAGTGCCCTCCTGTGGAGTGCAGATGTGCATGCAGACAGAACATTGTATACATAATACATGAATATTATATATATATGAAAATAGTTGTCTTATGGAACCAAAGGACAAGATTCAGCTAGGCTTCCAGAAGAAGCACAACTAACCTCCCACCCCCTCCCTCTCTCTCTGCCTGTTTCCTACTCAGTTTCTTTCTGCATGTCTGCTTCACTGTAGTTCCTCCTGGCAGATCTACTTCCTCAGCTTTTCCCAGCACAAGACCAAACATGAAATCCTCTCTAGCCTCAGGTCACATGAGAAGTAGAAATGGACTAAAATCACTAAATCCCAACAGAAAGAATTTGAGAGGAAAACCCCCTCAAGTTGGCTCAAGTTGGGTCTCATCTCAAGTTGGGTGAAGAACCACTTGGCTATGGCTGAAGGACCGGGCATGTGTAAACTTGGCTGTAAATGGGCTGGCTTGGGCTGAACAGGCCTGGGCAAGGGCATCTGCTGCTAGAGACTTTTGCACTGGTCATGCATTGCCTGGAGAGATGCCTTCCCTCTCTGGCCCTTTGTCATTGGCCATTTGCTTCTGTTCTCTTCCTGCTTTCTACAGTCATTTATGTTGACATTTGTCTAAGTCTGTCTGGGTATTTCAGAAGCCCCTAAGGATGCAGACACTTGAGAAAAATGCCATATAAAATAAAAAGGGAACAAATCCTGGTACAAATTATGTTATAGATTTTTGGATTTTAAAATGTGCTATTTAAGAATTTATGTTATGTTTGTTTATTTCATGGTGTGTGTGTACATGCGTGTGTGCATGTATGTGTGTGAAAACATTCTCATTGTTGTGAGACATGGTGGCCTATGCCTTTAATCCCAGAACTCAGGAGGCAAATGGATCTCTATGAGTTTAAGGTCAGTCAGGTCTACATGGTAAGTCCCAGGCAAACTAGGGCTGCACAATGAGACCCTATCTCACTGTAAATTAATCAATCAATTAATTAATTAATTAATTCTTTGCTGTGGTTATGGTTCATAATTTTAAAATATAAACCAGAGCTGCAGGTGTAGCCTGGGTACAATCCTCAGCAAACTGCACAAGTAACAAGTAGGGAGATGGCTAATTGGGTAAGTCACTTGCAGCAGCCACGTGAATGCCAGATGGGTGCAGAGGCTGGCCTCTAATTCCAGCACATGGGACATAAAAAAAAACAAAAACAAACAAAAAACAACAGGGGATCCCCAGAACAACCCAGCTAGCTAGACTAGCCCAGGTGGTAGGCTTTGGATTCAAGTGAGAGGCCTTGCCTCAGTAAATAAAGGAGAGAACAACTGAAGGAAGACATAGGACAGCAGCCTCTCACCTTTCACTCTACAGCATACATACATACATACATACATACATACATACATACATACATACATAC
>NW_026589137.1:178668-179696 GCF_907164565.1 Psammomys obesus
TACATACATACATACATACATACATACATACATACATACATACATACGTGCACACACACAGCACATACACACATGCACACATAGACAAAAATAATTAATAAGGTAATTTTGGGATAGTAGAGGAATCTGACTGGTCCACCTTCCTCTTCTTCCTCCTGTCCCTTCTTTTGATGTTGGGCATAGAATCCAGGACCATTGTGCATACTTGCCAAGTGCTCTGCTGAGCCATACTCTTTGTACTATCTGTATTGCTTGCTCTCAGTTGTAACCTTAAATGAAACCAACCTCTCTGGCTCTGCCTCTGTCTGTCTGTCTGTCTGTCTACATACCTCTCTCTCATGCTTTTTTTCTCTGCCTCCCCCCAAATCATGTGTCTATGTGTGTCTTGTCACTATGTTAGCTGGTACCTGTAGTTGGCCTTGAACTCCTAGTCTTCCTGCCTTCAGCTCCAAGAACTAGAATTAAGAGTGACCACTATTCCTAGCTAAAACTGTGTTCTTTTGATCAGTTTTAATAGATAACTCCTATAAGTAAAAATCTATTGGGACTGGGGTGTAGTTCTGCTGATAACGAGATTGCCTAGCATGCAGGGGTTGTGGGTTCTATTTTCAGCACTGCATAAACTGGGCTGCACATTTCAACGGAGCACTTTCAAGGCAGACACAGAAGACTCAGGAATTCAAGGCACCTTTCGCTATCTAGTGAGTTCAAGACTAACCTGAATTACATGAGACCTTAACTGAAACAACCACAGCAACAACACACACACACACACACACACACACACACACACAGAGAGAGAGAGAGAGAGAGAGAGAGAGAGAGAGAGAGAGAGAGAGGCATGCTGGTACATACTACCTTTTATCCCAGTATTTGGGAGACAGACAGAGGCAGGCAGATCTCTGTGAGTGTGAGGTCAGCCTTGTCTACATAGTGAGTTCCAGGATAGTGAGACATATATGGTGAGACTGTCTGTATTAGACACACACACATATGTATGTATTTATGTATGTATGTATGTATGTATG
>NW_026589137.1:179706-184886 GCF_907164565.1 Psammomys obesus
TGTGTGTGTGTGTGTGTGTGTGTGTGTGTGTGTGTGTGTGTTAAGGAAAAACTGAGCATGGTTGTATGCACCTATAATCTTTAGGAGATGGAGGAAGAAAGATGAGTTTAAAGCCATTCTCAGGTACATATCAAGGCCAGCCTGGGCTACACAAGATCTTGATTCACAAGAATAAATAAAATAAACCAGTGCCTGGCCAATCAGTAAATGTTAGTAGTTGGTCTTTAGGAGTTCCTACAAAGTGGTAACCAATTATTTTCTGATTGGACTTGAGACTGGCTCCACAAGGGAAATCCATGCCAAATAGTGTAAATTTGTTCTGAAGCCCATAGCTGGGCAAGCCATTGTCCCTAGCAGGGAATCTAACTACTGTTCCTTTGTTAAATGGCTATGGTATCAAATGTATAAACATTTATGTGTGCATTCACATATAAGTGCTTCTCTCAGCCTTGGTCAGGGGAGCTACTATCTGCAGCAGGTAATGCAGAGAGAGACTCAACTTATCAAAGTGCTCAGCCCTAAATGGGACATCTATTAAGGCTCAGGGAACATTGTGGAAAAAGGCAAGAAAGAATGTGAGAGCCGGAGGATAGGAAGGAGTGCTGTGAAATGCTGCCTTCTGGTCATGGCACATCTGTTGCAGCCATGAACTCACAGCAGCAATGGGCCTATGCACAAAATCCTATACCAGAAAGGTTAGCATTCCATCCTGGTAGAAGAGGGGTTCATAGGATCCCACCCCACCCTGAGGACTTTAGGCAGTAAACAGGGGTTGGGTAAGTAGAAGTTATATCCCTCAGTGGTATAGCTACTGATAAACTGTCCTGCTTGAGAAAATAATCCACTGATGCAATTCAAGCAAGTGTAATTAAATGCAGTGGGGCATGGGTACACACACACACACACACACACACACACACACACACACACACACACTGTAGTACTGAAAGTAAGAGGGAGACATCCAGGGAGAAAAAATAGGTTCAATGGGAGGGCGAATGAGATAAGGAGGGATAGTTGTATGAAACTGTGAATAAACAAATGAATCTGTTTGTTTGCTTGCTTGTTTGCTTGTTTGTTGGTTTGTTTTGAGACAGGGTTTCTCTGTGTAGCCCTGGCTGTCCTGGGACTCTCTTTATAGACGAGGCTGGCCTCAAACACAGAGATATGTCTGCGCCTGTCTCCTGAGTGTTGGGATTAAAGTCATGCACTATCATTGCCTGGCTACAAATGAGTCTTTAAAAGAGTTTTTGTGGGCTGGAGAGATGGCTCAGCGGATAAGAGCACTGGTTGGTCTTAATGGACCGGGTTTAATTCACAGCACCCACATGGCAGCTCACTGTCTCTATCTCCAAGATCTGATACCCTCACACATATAATGTACATAAAATAAAAAGAAATAAGTTATTTTAAAAAGAGTTCCTGTACTGTCATGGGTTTTCTGTTGTTTTGTTTTTTTGTTTGTTTGTTTGTTTTTTCCTTTTTTCATTCCTTTGTGTGAATGAGCTGGAGAGAAGCTCTGACTGATTAGAGCTATGGTGGTATGAAGTGGTTGGAATGTTGCTTATCCAGAGCCTAACTATATTCTATTTTGGGCCAGCTTTAGCCCCCTAAATAATCATTCCTTGTACCTCTGTATCAGACCTAACAGAGAAAGATCATTTGGAGTGTATTAACTTAGCAGACCACTTGCTTCCCCAACCTGAAAGCTAAGAAATGTCATCAAATAGCATCCAAGGCCTGTAGCAGAGGTTTCCCCCAAACTGCTGTAACTGCTTTTTTGTTGTTTCCACCAATGTATTATTATAACTCTTTGTTCTGTTACTAAAACTTTCCACATTGGGCATTGTTATACCATTATATTTGGGAAGGCCTAAATGTGTATTCCAGGACCCTGGCCACTGATATGTACTTCACAATAAATCATGTTCTTTATTCCTTTCCCTTGTTCTCTTCCTCCCTTCAATGTTTTGGGTTTTTTGTTTGTTTGTTTGTTTTGTTTTGTTTGTTTGTTTGTTTTTGAGACAGGTCTCACTATGTAACCCTGACTGGCCTTGAACTCACAGAGATGTGCCTGCACCTGCCTCCTGGGTGTTGGAACTAAAGGCATGCACCATACCTAGGCTTATTAGTCTCTTTTTAGGGCATTTTGCTATTTCTGTGTGTATGTATGTGTCTGCTGTATGTGCAAAAAGGAGCATGTGATGTATGTGCATGTGTGCATGCAGAAGCACGTTGTGTCTCCTACTCTATTACTGTATGCTTTAGTCCCTTGAGACAGAGTCTCTTGCTGAAACCGGAAGCTAGATTGATGGCTAATACTCCAGAAATTCTCCTTCCTCTGCCTCCTTTCAGTGGTAGAGCTCCAGGTACGTGTACTTTTTACTCAGGTGCTGGGATCCGAACACAGGTCCTCTTGCTTGAGTATCAAGAGCTCTTATTGCTGGGCCATTTCTACTCCACAACCTTTCCTTATATCTATTTAATACTTACATGTAATACATCATACTTGTACTTCAAATTCATTGAAAAAAATGTACTTTGTGCCACACTAAGTTAATTTTGCACCTTGAAAAGCATAGACCTGTGTGAGGTAGCATATGTCTACAAGTTTAGCATCAGGGAAGTGAGGCAAGAGGATCAGAAAGTCAAGACCATCCTTGACTATACATTTAGTTCAAGGCCAGCCTGAGCTACATGAGCCCTTGTCTCAGAATAAGAACAACAAAAATAGAAAACACAGACCTGGTTAAAGAGATTAGTTCATAAATATTTATGGTATTTTAAGTACCATGATAGAGAATACAAAGGCCGTGGGAACTATTTGGAACTCATACACCATCATCACCACCACAACCATTACCATCACTTTTATCATCAACCAGACAGGTCTCACTCATAGCACAGACTGGTTGAAACTCACTAGGTAGTGTATGCTGGCCTGAAACTCAGCAACTTTCCTTCCTCAGTGCTACAATTACAGATTGGAGCCAGCTAAACTTTATATATTTTAAAATGTAAAGTGTGGGAGTGGTAGATTGGCAGACTCTGAAGAAATCTATGTCCCTAGTGTGAAGTATGTACTTAACATATTTTAATTTCCATAGTGACATCTGTGCATTTATGTAATATTCATATCCATACACTTAGAATTTAATTTAGAACTCTCGGACTGGAAACACTTTCTACAAACAAACCATTTGTTCTTGAAGAGATAGCAGTTTGCTTACAGATAGTATGTGCTCTTTCTATCTATCTATCCAGTGCCTTGTATCCATCACAAAAGAAAATGTGCTGTATTTATTGATTATTCCAAACCCCAAGAGCCGAGAACATAGGCGTTGTTGTTTTGGTAATCCAATATTTTGTGGGTCAAGAACTCAGGCTAACTCTCTATACTCTTTGGTTTGGGGACAGTGGGGCTACCCAGCCTGCAGGATTCACTTTCAAGATTTTTTTCTTTAACATACAGTGGGTTTGATTTACATGGCAGTTTCTGTTTCTTTACATGGCCTCTGATCCTCCTAGACTTCTCTATGTGGCTTCAGTTTCTTGTTTTCTTGTGACCTCAGAATGCTTTGCTGTTCAGGTGGCAACTGCCTTGACTGAGTGTCTCAAGATACTGGAACCAGAAGTAGCCTCTTCTGGGTGACTTAGACCTTGAATCTAGAACTTGTGTGCTGGCTAGTCTTATGTCAACTTGACACACAAATTAGCGTTATCTTAAAGGAAGGAACCTTAATTGAGAAAATGACTCCATAAGGTGCAGCTGGAAGGCATTTTCTTAATTAGTGATTTATGGGGGGAGGTCTCAGCCCACTGTGGGTGGTGCCATCCCTGGGCTGGTGGTCTTGGGTTCTATTAGAAGGTAGGCTGAGCAAGCCATGAGAAGCAAGCCAGTAAGCAACAGTTCTTCATGGCCTCTGCGTCAGCCTCCAGGTTCCTGTTCTTTTTGGGTTCCTGTCCTTGCCTTCGATGATGAACTGTGTTGTGAAAGTGTAAGCTGAATAAACCCTTTCCTCCCCAACTTGCTTTTTTGTCATGACGTTTTGTTGCAGCAATAGAAACCTTAACTAAGACAACTTCAAACCACTTTTTGAGCCTGGGAACCACAGAGCACACAAGGCTGTGTTAAGCTTGATAGCTGCCATCAAGAAACTCTTTTTGGCAGGAAGAAAACTTTAAGTCAGGTTCTTTTTTGTTTGTTTGTTTGTTTGTTTGTTTGAGACAGAGTTTCTCTGTGTAGCCTTCACTGTCCTGGACTCACTTTGTAGACCAGGCTGGCTTTGAACTCACATAAATCTGCTTGCCTCTGCCTCTCTGCTAGGATTACAGGTGTTCACCACTGCACCTAGCTGAGGCCTTGTGTAGCCCAGTCTGGCCTTGGACTCAGTATATAGTAAAGGATGACTTTACATTTATGATCCTCCAGCCTCTACCTTCTGAGTGCTAGACTACAGTCATGCACCACATAATAAATTAAGCTGGGGATATAGTTTGGTTCATAGAATTTTTGCTTAGCATGCACAAATCCCTTAGTCCCATTCCCAGCACCACATAAACTGCGTCTGGTGGCTCATGTAAGTGGTCCCAGCACTCTGGAAATGGAGGCAAGAGGATCAGAATTTCAAGGCTATTCTCAGATCCATCATCAATTTGAGGCTAACCTGGAATATCTGGATTCTACTTCACTTCAAAAGAGAGAGAGAGAGAAGAGGATAAAAGAAAAAAATTAAAATAAATGGGAAACAATCAAAGAAGGAAGGAAGGAAAAGACACAGGGAGGGAGGAAAAGAGAAAGGAGAAGGAGAAAAATGAAATTTGAGACTGAGTCCAATTATGCCTAGCTTGCCACAAACAAGCTGCAACAACTTTGGGACTTTCAAGTTTCTTCATTTGATTTTTTTTTTTTTTTTTTTTGAGACAGGGTCTCACTACATTGTCTCAGCGGGTCCTCCTGCCTTTGCCTCCTCTGGACTTGGATTACAGTTCCACACACCCCTGTGCCTGGTTACATTTTCTCTGTTCCAAGTGAGGAAATTGCCATTGATGCCTAAGCTCTAAGAATCATGAACCTGGGAGGCACATTTGTGATCCTGAATTCACATTTAATCTTGTATGTTTTAGAAACATGGATCCCAGGCAGGGGTGTTGGCTGTTACTTCTGTAATCTCAGCACT
>NW_026589137.1:184896-253261 GCF_907164565.1 Psammomys obesus
GGATCCCAGGCAGGGGTGTTGGCTGTTACTTCTGTAATCTCAGCACTCCTGAAGCAGGAGAATCCTAAATTTGGGACCAGTCTGGATTACAGACTGAAGGGAGAGGATGAGACAGGAGAGGAGGGAAAAGAAGAGAAAGTACCCTTCTACTGGGTTTTTCAAAGGGTTGGGACATGAGAAAGGAAGACAAATAACCCACCATAAAACAACTATGTAATCGAATCAGAAAACCTATGGATCTACATTCAAGATTAGCCACCCTCTTCTCCTCTTTTCTCTTTCCAATAATCCTCCACCCCACTGACAGGTAATGAAACAGAGGCTCATCTGAGCTGCCACAGACAGACCGTATTTTCATGATCTCTTACTCTGTATCAGGGCAGAGGAGGTTGAAGACAGCACAGACTGCCCCACCTCCTGTTTGGAGGAAGGCACTAGGTGCTTCAGAATCTGTCTTGAACATAGGAGGGGTTGAGGAAGAGCATACCGAAGCCTGAAGGCTGAAGAGGCATTAGGTTTGGGGGCAAGGCTGTGGAGTCCTCATTAATGTGGCCAAGCAGAGGAAACAGACTGTGAGAAACGCCTGTCAAGAGAAGGTGAGACTTTAGCCAATCAAAAGTCACTCAGAGACTCAGGACTGAAGAAAGGGGATGTATTCATCGGGGGTGTGGGGGGGTGGGGGAGATGCTGGAAGAAGTAATGAAGAGGGGTGAGAGTCTGGGGAAATATCCAGGGGCCAGGTCATGGAAGCCTTCAGGCCCATGGGTAGGTTAGAGTCTGTCTACAGCCAAGAACAATATGAAAGAGTTCTAAAACACAGAATGGCCTGTCAAGCCTGGGTTTCAGAGATTCTTGAGGGTAGAGAGGTTAGATAGATGTTGAAGTCGTAGAAAACCTTACTAGTACAACTTGATCACATTGTATACCTGTATCACAGTATAACACCCTGAACAGCAATGTGAGGAGACTGTCTATTTCTCTGGTACTCAGAAGACTGAGGCAGGAGGATCAAGAGTTTGAGGCTAGCCAGGTGAGGTGGTGCACACCTGTAAGCCCAGGACTCGGGGACGCAGAGGCAGGTGGATCCCTGTGAGTTCGAGGCCAGCCTGGTCCACAAAGCAAGTCCAGGATATCCAGGACTACACAGAGAAACCCTGTCTCAAAAGACAAAAAACAAACAAACAAAAGAGTTTGAGGCTAGCCTGGGACACATAGTGAGATTCTGTCCCAAAAGAGATCATAATATGCCCTACAAATATGCACAATTATTATTGTGTATGTCTTAAAATTTACGGGTTTGGGGGAGACAGCAAGATGGCCCAGCAGGTAAAGTACTGTGCAAGCTTGATGACCTGAGTTCTAGCCCTAAAATCCTTAGACAGGTACAAGGAGAGAACTGGTTCCAGACAGTTGTCCTCTGACCTTCACACTCAAGTCATAGCACACACACACACACAGCACACATTACACACAAACTAATAACAACAACAATAATAATATCCCTTTAAGCATTTTTACATTCATTTACTGGGGGAGGGACTGGGTGGAGAACACATGCTACATGCTCGTGAATGCCTGAGGGGAATTTGCAGATATCCCTTCTCTTATTTCATCAGATAGGTCCCAGGGAGTTACAGGCTTGGTAAAAAGTACCTTTATCTGCTCAACTATCTTTCTGGCCTTTACTCTTTCTTTCTCACAGGGTTCCACTTCTATTTATTTATGTATTCATTCATTTATTTATTTTACAAATTTATTTTGATCTTTCCCTTCTACTAACTCTTCCTAAATCCTACCCACCCATATTTTTGTCTTTCAATCAAAAACAAAATATGAAAATCAAAACAAACAAAAACCCAATAAAACAAAATGCGCGCACGCACACACACACACACACACACACACACACACACACACACACACACACCAGTGAATTTGTTTTAACTACTCCTGAGCCTGAATGTAGAGGCCTGCCCTGTAGTGTTGATGAAAACTGATTTTCCCTTTACCAGCAGGTATCCATTGCAATCAACACCTTCTTGGTTAGGGGTGGGACTTCATGTCCACTTCCTCTTCTCAGTGCTGAGATTTTGTTTGGCTTGAACCTGTACAGATCTATGTGCTCAGGGTCACCACCTCTATGAGTTCATGTGTGTATCAGCCCTGGAATGTGGGGTGTGTGTGTGTGTGTGTGTGTGTGTGTGTGTGTTTGCGTGTGGGTGTGTGTTTTGAGATAAGACTGATCCAGGCTAGCCTGAGACTTGGAACAATCTTCCTATCTCTACCTCCTGAGTGCTGTGATTATAGGTATTAGCTACCATGATTGGCTAAAAAAATTAGAAATTTGAACTAACAAATGTAGAAGGAGACTAAGCACAAACTGTAGAGTTGGGTGTATGGATCGCTGAGAACAACATTATTGGGGCTGTGGCAGGTAGGCAGGGAATAGTGAGTCACCAGAGGCTGTGGTTCAGATGAGGAGTCTTACTGGTGACAGAATTGGGGCAGAGGTAGTGGAGATGGATAAGATGGATGGACAGGAGAGATCTACTCAGATCAACAAGACTTGTGACTGACTGCAGGGGAGTAGGAGGAGGGTGGTGACTATGATGATGCTCAGGTATCTGGCTTTCGCAACACAACAGAGATTGGTGTCACATACTAAGAGGTAAAAACTGCTTAGAGCATTTGGAGGGCAGGCCTGGGGATGAGTTTTTGTATACCAAGTTATATATGGTTGTAAGACATCCAGGAGAAGATATCCAACAGACGGTTGAGTACATACACATCCAAACTGAGGCAGACAGGTTGTGGACTTCAGGAAGGGGTTTATTTTTAACTTGGAACTCGTTTGTGTAATGGCTTGAGGGGGAGAAGCAGGAAGACAGTCAGTGGAGCCTAGGTCCTGAGGGATGGGACAGCATGCGTCCTATGTTGGACAAGGGGTTTGATGTAAGGAGGAGGAAAGCCAAGGAGTCAGCCTAGCTCATTAAAGCTTGCTTCTCTCACCCTCTTCTTGAGTCTCAGTGTCCTCAACTATAGAACAGTGAAATTATGAGGCACTTCCTCATAAATTTGTTCTGCTGATTAGATGCAATGCACACAATCTGCATGTTTGTTTGTTTGTTTGTTTTCAGGTATGTGGCTGTGTCGCATGAGATTAATATGTACCAAGCAAAATGGCAAGTCACTAACAAAGTCTGTTAGGATAAAAGGATGGCAGGGCAAACAAGAAGTGGAACAGCCTATTTAGGCAGTTTCTAATTCCCCCTTTCCCTTCTTTCTTTCCTTTTTTTTTTCTTTTTTTTTAGCATTGGCTAAAAGCTAAAAGTCAAGACAGTTGTGACCAACAGAAGTTCAACAAACTGCTGCCCACTCACACCACTAAGATTTGTATCCTTTTTTATTTATTTATTTATTTATTTATTTATTTATTTATTTATTCATTCATTCATTTATTTATTTATTTATTTATTTATTTTCTGATACAGGCTTTCTCTGTTAGCATTGATTTTACTGGACTCACTCTGTACACCAGGCTGGCATTGAACTTGTTGATCTACCTACCTCCAAAGTGCTGGGATTAAAGGCACATGCCACCACCACCCAGCTCCAAGATTTGTTTCTTTGTTTTTCAAGACCCAGTTTGGCTGTGTAATAGATTTGCCTGTCCTAGACTCTTTGTAGACCAGGCTGGTCTCAAACTCAACAGAGATCTCCCTGTCTCTGCCTCCTGAGTGCTGGGATCACAGGTGTGTGTCACTACACCCAGCTAAATATTTGTATCTTAATTAAAGAAAAATAAATAAAATTGTCAGAATAGCTCCAATTTCTGTAGTTTAATATAGAAACTTGTTTGTGTAACATTTTTTCTGATTTAAATTTTTAAGTGGATGCTATTTTTAAAAACTATTTTTTATTTATGCATTTAATTATGCATAAGTGTGTGTGCATATGCACATGCGTTTGGGTATATGCATATGTGTGAAGGTACCCTCAGAGGCCACAATATTGGATCTCCTGTAGCTGAAGTTACAAACAATTGTGAGCCACCAATAGTGAGTGCTAGGACCTAAACTCAGGTCTTCAGGAAGAGCAGCAAGTGTTCTTTGTTTTTTGTTTATATATATATACTTCTTTTATATATATATAAAAGTATATATACTTCTTTTATAAATTAAATTTTTATTTATTTATATTAATTACAGTTTATTTACTTTGTATCCCAGCTGTAGCCCCCTCTCTCATTCCCTCTCAATCCAACCCTCCCTCCCTCATCTCCTCCCTGCCCTTCTCTAAGTCCACTGATAGGGGAGGTCCTCCTCCCCTTCCTTATGACTCTAGTTTATCAGGTCTCATCAGGACTAGTTACAATGTCCTCCTCTGTGGCCTAGCAAGGCTGCTCCCCCCTCAGGGAGGGGGGAGGGGAGGCCAAAGAGCCAACCATTGAGTTCATGTCAGAGACAGTTCCTGTTCCCCTTACTAGGGTACCTACTTGGATACTGAGCTGCCATAGGCTACATCTGTGCAGGGGTTCTAGGTTTTCTCCATGCATGGTCCTTGCTTGGTTGGAGAATCTGTCTCAGAAAAGACCCCTGTGCCCAGATATATTTGGTCCTTGTGGAGCTCCTGTCCTCTCCAGGTCTTACTGACTCCCCCTTCTTTCATATGATTCCCTGCACTCTGCCCAAGGTTTGGTTATGAGTCTCAGCATCTGTTTTGCTACACTGCTAGGTAGAGTCTTTCAGAGGCCCTTTATGGTAGGCTCCTGTCCTGCTTCTTGTTTTTTCTTACTTCCAATGTCCATCCCATTTGTCTTTCTAAGTGAGGATTGATCATCTTACCCTGGGTCCTCTTTCTTGTTTAGCTTCTTTGGGTGTACAGATTTTAGTATGTTTATCCTATCTTTTAGGTCCAGTATCCACTTATAAGTAAGTATATATTGTGTGTGTCTTTCTGCTTCTGGATACCTGACTCAGGATGATCTTTTCTAGATCCCACCATTTGCATGCAAATTTCATGATTTCCTTGTTTTTAATTGCAGCAAGTGTCTTAAACCACAGACACACACACCAGATAATTAAACAAACAAACAAACAAACAAACAAACAAAAATAAATATGTAGTAAAGTCTTTTGTTCATTTCAAAGTCACATGGTTTTATTTTTGTTAAGTTATAGGACTTTATGTATGACCAATAACAGAGCTATACTACCTTTTAGTTTGAGATAGGGTGTCTCACAATGTAGTCCAGGCTGGACTGGAACTTGATATTCTTCCTGTCACAGTCTTCTGAGATTTGTGACTACAGACTGTCACACCAAGGCATGGTCCAGATATATAACTTATCAGACTATGTTTACAAATACCTTCCCCCTGGGGCTGGAGAGATGGTTCAGTAGTTAAGAGCACTGATTGTTCTTCCAAAGGACCCAGGTTCAATTCCCTGCACCCAAATGGCAGCTCACAAATGTCTGTAACTCCAAGATCTGATACTTTCACACAGACATGCAGGCAAAACACCAATGCAAAAAGAAATAAAAATAAATAATTACAAAAATACCTTCTCCCATTCTGTGTTTATCTTTCCATGACACTGTGTGTTATATGTTTGTGTATGTGAGTGTGATATCCTGTGCACATGTACATGCACAAGTGTATGGAGCCATATATGAATGTCAGTTGTCATCATCAACTGTTCTCCACATTATTTGTTCATTTGTTTGTTTGTTTGTTAGTATGTGTGAGAACCAAGTTATTCCGTGAACCTAGAACTCAGTGATTCAGCTAGATTGGTAGGCCAGCAGGCTCTAGGAACTCACTTGTCTGTGCTTCTCTGACAAGTGTACTAACAAAATAGAGGACTGCAGAACTAGGGCTAGTGTACTCACACACAGTAGAGGACTTCCGCACTAAGGCTAGTGTACTAATACAGTAGGGTCAGTAGCACTAAAGCTGAATTTTTAAATGGATGCTGGGGATCCAAATGCTTGTGCAGCAAGTTGTTTATTGACTCAGCTATCTTTCCAGCATTCAGGTTTTTTTTTTTTTTTCCTCGAGTCAGGATGGCCTCTAACTTACACTGATCCTCCTGGCTTGGCTGGGAATACAGGAATGTTGTTACCATGCCTGACCTCTTTTTCTTTTTCTTGACAATTTTCTAAAGTTTTCAGCTTGGGAGCTGGTGAGATTGCTCAGTGGGTAAAGATGCTTGCTCTCAAGCCTGATGACTAGAATTCAATCCCTAGGATCCAGTGGAAGGAAGAACAACTTTTAATTGTCTTCTGACCCCCAAGAAGTGCACACTATGGCCTGAACTTACTCCAACATTAAATGAATAAATGTGATTTTTGTTGGTTTGTTTTCTTAGATAAGATGTCTCAGAAACTGTTCTAGAACTTGCTTTGTGTATCTTGCTAACCTTGAACTCATAAATATACCTACCCCTACATCCAAAGTGCTGAGATGAAAGGTGTGAGCCTCCACACCTGGGCCTAAATAAATAAATGTAATAATTTTTAAATAAAAGTTTTAAATTTTGATAAATTTCACCTTGTTTCCTTTCATTTTTATTGTGCTTTTGTGTGAGACCTAAGATTCCATCGGCAATCAGTAACTATGTTTGTTTTTAGATTTTGTTTTCATTTTAAAATTACGTGTTTGTGCACACAATCGTAGATGACTTCAGAGGCTGAAAGAGGACCTTTAGATACCCTGGAGCTGGTATTATATGTGTTGGGAGCTATTCTGTGTTGGTGCTGGGAACTGGACTCAGTTTTGCAAGACCATTACAAGCTCTTAACTGCTGAGTCATTGCTCCAGCACCCAGTGGATAACTATTTATTGAGTACTTTCATGTGCCAGAAACTAGGGATTCCATAATTAATACAACAGACTTGATCCTTGTCTTTGTGGCAGTTGAGTCTAGTAAAAGCAGAAGAGATATTTCTCTGGTAGCTGCATGAATAACTTATCCATTGTGATTAAGCTTGGAAGAAGAGGCCTGGGGCTGGAGAGATAGCTCAGTTGGTTGAGTGTTTGCCTGGCAATGAAGGAGGCCATTGTTGTCACCCTGATCCTCAGCACTGTATCAAACCAGATGTGAACAGGAGTTCAAGGTCAAGCACAAAGTGAACTCAAGGTCACCCAGCTTGGGGTGTATACTATCATACTGAAAGGAACAGGGGGGATTGGAGGGAGCAGCAGAAAACAGCAGCAATCTCCCCCGCTGCCCAGGATTTTGTGAATGAGTAGAAAGTGTGGAGTAGTAATGGGCTGAGCAGCAGGAAAAATGGCCTCGAAGAGAGAATTTTTTTTTTTTTGTCATTGTTATTTTTCCAAGAGAGGGTTTCTCTACATAGCCCTGGCTGTCCTAGATATCACTCTGTATACCAGGGTGGTCTTGAATTCATAAAAATTTGCCTACCTCTGCCTCCTGAGTGCTGCGATTAAAGGTGTGAGCCATCACTATCTGGCAAGAGAGAACTTTTAAATGATATTTTTGAAACAAGAGGGTATCATTATAACATTATAACATTTTCTGACCAATGTACTTTGGTATATTATTCCTTCTCCTGGTGTCTTCTAGCCTCTTGATACCCCTAAATGTTCCTGATAACTTCCCCCTAGTTTCTTTTTCCACTTTCATGTTCCATGTGTCTTTTTGCTTACCCCCATTCCTTTCTTGTTCACTATTTTTCCCTCTCTTTTTGGCAGTCTTAAAATCTAGAAGAGGGACCACGTAAAGACAACCGGAGAAGAATTGAAAATGGTTGGTGAAGGGGGTGAACAAGGAAGAGATAACAGTGCTTCTGGTGCAATAGGAATCCAATTCATATGAGCAAGACTTGTGGCCCTCTGTTGGCTCATATGTTTAATCCCAGAATTTGGTAGGCAGAGACAGGAGGATCTCTGTGAGTTCAAGGCCATCCTGGTGTACTTATTAATTACAGGCCATCCAAAACTACATGAAGAGACCCAGTTTCAAACCCCACCCCCACCAAGGAGCGTGGCTCTTGAATAGGCCAGGAAGAGCTACGTGGCAGGAATTGAGTGATGGGTTGAAGCAAAAATAGGGAAGGAATGAAAGTACTTTGGGAGATAATGTAGGGTGAAGAGGTACTTTTTGGGGCTTTATCTTAGTAAATACTGGCAAAGAAAGCCATAGAACACTGTGTGGGACCAGAGAGAAGTCCATGGAAGAGGAAACTGCCAAAAAAAATAAATAAACTAAGACAAATACTTGAATTTGGCAGATGAGAGGAGTGAAGGTCTGAATGTGTGTATCACTTCAAAATTCATGTGTTGGAACCTAACCCTAACCCATACCCAATACACTGTATCCTAAGGGTATTGGTTTTAGGTGGTAGGGAGGTTTCTCGGGGAAACAACCAAGTTATGAGGGGTCAGTGCCCATGAATATTAACATCCTGTAAAACAGTCTTCACAAAAAAAGCCTGGCCCCTCCATATGTGAAGGCACACAGAAGGCATTGCATGCAGATGAGGAATGGGCCTCCAGTAGACATCAAAGCCACCTGTTTGTGCCTTGGTTTTGGACTTTTTAGCTTCTGGAATTATGAACAAGACATTTCTGTTTTGCTTTGTTGTTTCTATATTATTTACTTATTTTGGTTTTTCGAGACAAGGTTTCTCTGTGTAGCTTTGGCTGTCTTGGAACTCGCTCTGTGGACCAGGCTGGCCTCAAACTCACAAAGATCCACCTGCCTCTGCCTCCTGAGTGCTGGGATTACAGGTGTGCCACCACTGCCCGGCTTCTTATTTTTGATTGATTGATTGATTGAGTTTTTATTTTTCAGAGACAAAGTCTTCCTATAAAGTCTTGGTTGTCCTTGAATTTGTAGCTTAGCCTGGTTGTGTGTGTGTGTGTGTGTGTGTGTGTGTGAGAGAGAGAGAGAGAGAGAGAGAGAGAGAGAGAAAGAGAGAGAGAGAGACAGACAGACAGACAGACAGAGACAGAGTTTGTCAGGATCTCTTGTAGTCCAGGCTGGTCCGATCCTCCTGCCTCTACCTCCCAAGGGCTGGATTAGTGACATTTACCACCATGGCCAATTTATGTGGTATTAGGAAAGAAACCCAGGGCTTTTTACATGCTAAACAAATGTTCTACCAACTTAGCTATACCTGTTCCCTAAGTCATCCCCCTTTTATTTTTCAGTTAAGAGAGAAGAGACTTCCTGTACTGCTCAACATGGCTTTAAACTCCTGTGCTCAAAGCTTGGTCTCCCCAGTTGTTGGAAGTATTGGTTAGTGCCACTAAGCCTGATCCCATGAGCTAAATCCTGACAGAAAACAGGCATACTCATCTATTAAAATGAATGGGCAGAGGAAAGACAGGGAGACTAGAAACACTGTACATAGTATGTCAACTGGAATGGGGACATTTCCATAGATAATAGAGTTAAGAAATGAAAGGCATGTACAGCTTCATTCTTTTCATCAGATTTCAGACTGGCCTTGAACTCTCAGTTATGACTTCACTGGAAACAATATCTGACATATTTAGTATTTGTTGGACACTTAATAGAAGCTGCTTTTACAAGACTTGAACCTGACAGGTAATCAAAGGCACTGAGCATCTCAACCTTTTGCCTCCACCTCACAAGTGCTGGGATTACAGGCCTGTGCTATTGTACCTAGCTTACTTGGTTTGGGGGGTTTGGCCTGAGTCCTTGTGCATGCTACACAAGCACTCTACCACCTGAGCTATTTACTTATCCTGTTTTAAAAGCTAGACATGGTACTTCACATTTGTAATCCCAGGACACAGAAGGCAGAGGTAAAAGGTTTCCTTGAGTCTGGGGCCAGTATTGGCTGACAAAATGACTTCCAAGCCAGTCTGTGCTGAAAGATAGAGATTCTGCCTCAACACAAAACCAAGTATAAAGAAATTAAACGGGGGTGGGGGAGACGTGGTGTGCATTTATCTGTAATCCCAACACTTGTAGGTGGAGACAGGAGGATCAGGAGTTCAAGGCTAACCTTAGCTATACAAGAGTCTCTTTCAAAGTGAATAATCCCCTGAACACTATAATAGTACTAAAGGTCTATCTCAATGGTGCCGCATATGCTTCTTTCTGGAGACCCTGAGTTCCACCCCAGCACCAAAGAAAACTTTAAAAAAAAAGTAGGCGTGGTAGCACACGCCTTTAATTCCAGTACTCAGGGAGGCAGAGACAGGCAGACCTCTGTGAGTTCGAGGATAGCCTGGTCTACAGAGCATGAGCAGGACAGCAAAAGCTCTGTCCTACAGACAGAGAAGCCCTGTCTCGAACCAACCAAAAAATAAAATAATTCAAAGTCTATATGAAGAACATCACCAGGGCCACCAATGTCCCCTTTGAGGAGCAGCTATTCCTTTACGACATATGAAAAATGATCAGTAATAAACATGAACCCTGTTTCTATTCTTTCTTTCTTTTGAGGAAGGGTTTCATGTAGTTTAGCCTGGTACTGAACTCACTATACAGTCAATGATGACCTTGAACTTCGAGTCATCCTACTTCTCTTCTGCTGCTAGGATTGCAGACATGTGCTACCAGGGTAGGTTTGTTTGGTGCTGGGATTCAGACCCAGAACCTCATGCCTGCTGAGCAGGTACTCTACCAACTGAGCTACATTTCCAACCTTACGATGGACCTGTTTTTAAGTTGAGCTAATGCATGTCCTCCACAAGAGCCCTCCTGAGCTACCCTAGCAGATAATATGCTTTCACTACAAGCCCTGCCAACCCCTTTCCAGTCATGTCCCATAGATGACATCTTCTACTCCCTCTTTGTCTCTAGTATGCTACCCAATGTTGGTAGAGCCGTTTGCAATCTGAACAGCTCTTCCAGACAGAGTGAGTTGCCCCTGTATTACTGATGAGGAAACTGCAACTCAGAGAGGTGGGCACTCTACTCAAGGTCACTAACTGAGAGTCAGGATTTGAACTCAGGGTAGGCTTGGCACTTTCTAGTACACCAGAGGCCACCTATCTGTCCATCTAGAAGAAAGAAATGGAGGAGGAGGAAGCAGAAAAGCTCTAGCCAGCTACAATAGGAAAAGCTTCATGTTGCCAGGTCTGTACATGCGGCTTCTAAGTAAGCCTCATTGGAGTGCAGGGTGTTGAGCAGTGGTTCTCAACCTGTGGGTAATGACCCCTCTGAAAGGCAAACGACTTTTTTTTAACAGCGGTCCCTTATCAGATATCTAGCATATCAGATATTTACCTTACGGTTCATAACAGTAACAAAATTACAGTTATGAAGTGACAATGACATAATTTTACGGTTGGAGTGTCACCACAAAATGAGGAACTGTATTAAAGGGTCACAGCATTAGGAAGGTCAAGAGCCACTGGTGTAGAGGGAAAGAAAAGATTCAAGGCCCTGCCTCACAGGAGTCTGCCCTAGCTGAGGTGGGACTTCTTGAAGCTTGCTTTGCTTCATTTTGCTTGAGAATCCTTTGCCCTCATTTCCCAGCACAGCCATTCATCCTCCATGTGACCACCAGAGCGATTTCCTGAAATCTTATCATTTTACGTCTCCAGTTAGAGACTTTCCTTGACTCCCAAATATCTTTTGGCTAAACTCATCCATGTGCCTCTTTTAGAACAGCCTAGGAGACCCTTTGTGATCTAGACTCCCATCTGCTTTTCCAAACTTATCATTAACCACTCCCATTCTGACAAACTGACTGGCAGTTCCTGGCACTTCCTACATTCACCAAACAGCTCCCACTCATCCCCCTAGCCTTTGCTACTCTTGTCTCTGGGTTTCAAATAAGCTCCTCCCTACTTGCTTCCTCTGCACCCCTCTTCCAACCCTCTCACTTACCTGCCTCATTTTTGCTTTTAAAGGCCCTTTTTGCTTGCCCTTGTCCAGCACTAGAATTTAATTTCACATCATCTCTGTAACTGTGTTTCTCGGGGAATTTACTCTTTCTCTTGGTGTGAGCATACCAGTGTTTCTCCAAGAGCATACCAGAAATGCCAATGGCTTCATGCTAAGCACAAAACATTTTCAGCATGGGACTGTGTCCTTTGCAGCCAATCCTCAATTTTACATGGAGGAGGTAGGCTAAGCATTATCACAGTGATGAGAAAAATCCATGGGAAAGAACAGCCAACTACAGGATCAGCTATGGAAAATCACTCTGAAATCCTCCAGCTGCATTCCTTTTCTTCTTGCAAAAAGCAGGGTGGGTGCTTGTCTCAGGTCCTCAAATCTGCTAATACTTAAGATGCCAAGTTTCTTACTTTTTCTATAAGACCACTAGCATAGGTGGCCCCCTGAATGCTCAGTCCATGTCAATCTTCCCTTCGAAGCCAGCTACAGGAAGGCTCTGCCAGACCTCATAAAACCCAATTCACCTTGGCAACTGGAAATGGGGGGGGGGAGTATGGAGCGGGGACCACAGTACAATATCACTTAGCCGGTCTACATCTACAAACGGGCACAGGGATAGAGGGGGCTAAGGCCACATGCTAGTGGCACTTGACAAGATATGGGGACTGTTCTCCCTCCCCCTTCAGCCATTTCCAAAGTTTATTTATAAGAAAAAGGAAATGCCAGGTTACACTGGGGGGCCAAAATGCTTAAAGTTTAGTTCCTAGAGGCACCGGGTAGGCTAAAACAGCAGTAGGAAGGGTTGGGTCATCCTATGGATAAGAAGAAACTAATAAGTTACTACAAGAAGGTAGGGTAGCTCCCACCATACACGGGACAAAAAGGCCCATGAGTCAAAGGTAGGGAGGTCAGAATGTATGGGCTCAGTGTAGAGTTTCTAGGCTGTTCTGTAATGACTCAATTTTTCTCTGGTGTTCAAAGACTGGGCTGAGGGGGTTGGGTAGTACCATAGTCCACTGCCAAGCTATGAATGCATCCAGGGATACAGTATGTTTTCTTAAGACACTGTTCTCTGAAGCAGCATGTAGTAGTCACCAACTACTCCCCCTACCCCCCCCCCCCCCATTCAGCTGTATTGTTTCATTCATGCTGTTTAAAGATGGGAGCAGTTTTCCTCAAACTCCAACTTTCACATTAAACTTAACTTTAGAAAAAAAAATGTGGATGAGAGCCTGGTGTTGTGACTGACACATGTCTGTGATCTCAGGACTCCAGAGGCAGAGGCACAAGGGTGGATGAAAGTTTGAAGCCAGTCTGGTCTATAGAGCAAGTTCCAGGCTAGCTATCTCAGTGGAAAGGGCTTTCTACTGAGTGGTGTGTCTAGTTGGAGAACACAAATCCAGTAAATTACTGACTCCCAATGAAATATTGGACATTTAAATTTGATGGCTTTGCTTTTTCATTACCCGTGATCCTCCCCTCCAGGACAACTCTTCTAGGATAAGACATGTCCCTGAAGTCAGACCTGGATGCCAAGGCTGAGCAGGGAAACTGTTTTTACGCAGAGCCAAGGTGAAGGTCATTTCTTTGGTACATGGCTTCTGGCCATTTGCACTGAGATTGAAGCCCAGAGCCTGCCATGGATCACCTCCTTGAAGGGATATATTGGCAGCCTCTTCCCTGAAAGCGGAAGTAGGTGTATCCCCCCCAACCCCATAGTTAATAAGAAAAAAAAGACACTCAAAAACAGCTTTGTTGTGTGGAAAGAAAAACATCCAATTTAATGTGCTGAAGAACTCATCCATGATACATTAGGTCAGTTACTTGTCAGGTCTGGCCATTCTAGGAGCAGGTTGCTAGAGTCCAACTCTACCAGCACATGGAAATTTGTTAACAGCAGACCCAGACAGGCAGGTATTAGGCATTTTCTCAGCATCATACAGTCTTGAATTATTTTTCTAATGTTTCCTAATTTTCTCAGCACTTCACTCTACCTAGAAACTGGAAGCTTAACTTTCCCTCTCTCTTCCAAGGAGGATCAGGATCCTTGCCCCAAACACCCTTGCCCCAAGTCCCATATTATTGAGGCTGGGTACTTGGCTCTTCACTCTTCTGACTGTTAGCTAGCTGGAGGAGAACTGGGACAGGACTAGGGGCCAGATGTGGTTTGACCTTTGTAAGCCCAAGCTGCATAATGGAGGAGCATCTACTTGGGTGGGGTCAGGATTGAGAAAGAATGAGCTTTCTAGTCCATGTCACCTTCAACGGTTCTGGATGAAGGGGAACAGATGGTACAGATGGTGCAGAAGGCCATTGCCTTGTCCTCCGTGATTGGCTGATGCCTTCTTCTCTTCAGCTGGCTGAGCCGCCTCTTTGCAGTATGTTCCCATGGACTTGATACGGGATGCAATTGGAGTGCATTTCAGTGACCGCCCGGTGGTGGTAGTGATGGTGGTATTGGCGGTAGCGGAGGCGGCGGCGGCAGCGGTGGTGGTGGTGGTGCTGCTGCTGCTGTTATTGTTGGCATTGCAGCATGCCATCTCCCATTCTTCTGCTCCGGACAGCTCCCGCAGGCTCTGAGAAGCACTGGGACGCAGATAGTGACAAGGCCGGTGGCCAGTGTGATCGCGACGCGTGGGGTCTGCCCCCAAGGCCCCCACCAGCACCTTGATGACCATGTCATGGCCTTGCAGAGCCGCCAGGTGGAGCGGCGTAAGGCCACCGCTGCCGGAGACACTCGCATCAAATGGCAGTCCCTGGCGCTTGGCAAAATTATGCAACAGAATGAGCTCCTCGTGTTGCCCGTGCTTTGCCAGCCAGTGCAGCACGCTGTAGCCAGTGATAGGGTCATTCCGCATCAGCAAGCTGGGCTCAGCTTCCAGCAGCTCCAGCAGCACTTCAAAACGGCCCTCGGCAGCCGCCAGAATCCACGCGTGCTCCTGTGGCTCAAGGCACAATCGGCTGCCACCCTGTCCGCTTAAGTGGCAGGACCCAGGCGCGGAGGGCTCCAGCTGTTCCTCCGACAGCCACCCAGCGGGAGCCGCCCCCTGCAGCCCCAGAAGCTCCCGCCGAGCCCCCCTCCGGCGTGACCTGCTCACCCCAGTCACCGTCAGGGAGCTGTGGAACATAGGCTCCTGGGACAGGGTGGTACTGTCCTCGACGGCTTGGCCCTTGTACTTGCCAAAGCTACAGATGTCCTTCCTGTAGGAGCGGATCTGCGGAGCGCTGGGCTCCTTCAACTTGGCTGGCTCGTCCCAAGCCTTGGGCAGTGGGTTCGCGTCTCCTTGGGCCTGGGCCATGATCTTCCCAGCTGCCGCCCGGGGTGGCTCCGATGTCTAGCGTTCATTGGCCTTCCAAGGGCCCCACAGGGAGAGGAACTGGCGCTAGCGGTGGGGAAGGAAACGTCTTGAGCAACTAGACTCCGAGGGAGGGAGTCAAGAAGGGGAGGAGAAGGACTGGTGGGAGGGAGCAAGCCATGGCAGGGTGCCTTTGTGGGCGGTGGGGGGAGTGGAGGGGTGGGCAGTCCAGTCTCGTAGTACCCTGTGCTAGCCAGGCGCTTACATTCTGGGTACCACTGCACCACCAGCACAACGACCTCAAGACGCGAGGGCTCCAGTCCAAAGGTCCAGGTGAGCAGTAGCCCAGCCTCTGGCACCTCCCTGGCAAACGAGGGAGGGTGTGGGGCGGGTATGTGGTGCTCTAGTCACCCCGATTCTCAGCTTTTCCTCAGCTGCTGAGGTGAAGAGGCCCTAGGTTGCCCTTTCATCTGTGGACTGAGCTGGGATTCCAGTCACAGTCCTCAGGAGCGTGATCTTGGGGCTTCAGGGGCTATCACTGCTCCTCACCCTGTCTTTCTTCACCCTTTTTTTTTCTTTATTAATTACACTTTATTCACTTTGTATCCCCCCTGTGGTTCCCTCCCTCCTCCAGTCCCAATCCCTCCCTTCCTCCACCCTCTGCACGCATGCCCCTCCCCAAGTCCACTGATAGGGGAGGACTTCTTTTCCTTCCTTCTGATCCTAGTCAATTAGGTCTCATCAGGAGTGGCTGCGTTGTCTTCTTCTGTGGCCTGGTAATGCTGCTTCCCCCTCAGGAGGAGATAATTAAAGAGTAGGCCAATCAGTTCATATCAGAGATAGTCCCTGTTCGTATTACAATAGAAACCCACTTGGATACTGAACTTCCATGGGCTACATCTGTGCAAGGGTCTTAGGTTATCTCCATGCATAGTCCTTGGTTGGAATATCAGTCTCAGGAAAGACACCTGTGCTCAGATTTTTGGTTCTGTTGCTAAAGAAGTTAAACAGCAAAAAATCAAGTAATCCAATTAAAAAATGGGGTACAGAGCTAAACAGAGAATTCTCTGCAGAGGAATATCTAATGGCAGAGAAACACTTAAAGAAATGCTCAACCTCATTAGCCATCAGGGAAATGCAAATCAAAACGACCCTAAGATTTCACCTTGCACCCATCAGAATGGCTAAGATCAAAAATTCAAGAGACAACAAATGCTGGAGAGGTTGTGGAGAAAGGGGAACCCTCCTCCACTGCTGGTGGGAATGTAAACTTGTACAGCCAATCTGGAAAGCAATCTGGCACTTTCTCAGACAACTAGGAATAGCGCTTCCTCAGGATCCAGCTATACCACTCCTAGGCGTATATCCAAAAGATTCTCAAGTACACAATAAGGACATTTGCTCAACCATGTTTGTAGTAGCCTTATTTGTAATAGCCAGAAGCTGGAAACAGCCCAGATGCCCCTCAGTGGAGGAATGGATGCACAAATTGTGGTATATCTACACAATGGAATATTACTCAGCAATGAAAAATAAGGAAATCATGAAATTTGCAGGTAAATGGTGGGATCTGGAAAAGATCATCCTGAGTGAGCTGTCCCAGAAGCAGAAAGATGTGCACGGTATATACTCACTCATATAGACATATAATATAGGATAAACCTACTAAAATCTGTACACCTAAAGAAACTAATCAAGAAGGAGAACTCTTGCTAAAATGCTCAATTCCTATCCAGAAAGGCAAAGAGGCTGGGCATCAGAAGAAGGAGAAAAGAGAAAACAAGTCAGGAGCCTGACACAGAGGACCTCTGAAAAACTCTGCCCTGCAGACTATCAATGTCGATACTGAGACTTATGGGCAACCTTTGGGCAGAGTGCAGGGAATCTTAGGAAAGAAGTGGGAAACAGTGAGATCTGGAGAGGACAGGAACTCCATAAGGAGAGCAACAGAAACAAAAATCTTCCT
The DNA here is from genome assembly GCF_907164565.1 of Psammomys obesus. Taxonomy (NCBI): domain Eukaryota; kingdom Metazoa; phylum Chordata; class Mammalia; order Rodentia; family Muridae; genus Psammomys; species Psammomys obesus. The sequence goes on from NW_026589137.1 coordinate 202,007, forward strand.
TCACTCTTATCCCTTCAGGAATCTTTGTTTCTGTGTGCCTTCTACCTAAGCCTTCAGGGAGGCTGCTCTGCTGCTCCCTATGAGTCAGGCTCCCCTGCCCTGCTTTTTCTGTAACCTTGACCTTCTTTGCAACACCAGAGTAATGTTAGGGGTTCCTCTGGAGAAACCTGAGACCAGGGACTTGGTAGAAGAGGTATTCATTCCCCAGAGCCCAGTCACCAATCTCTGCCCGCCTCACTGCCTTCTCCCTTCATTACTTCTCTGGGTTGGTTTGAAAAAGCTGCAGCAGGTGAATGTGACCCAATGCCACAGATACACAGCTGTCACCTTCACAGCTTCATCCCTGATACTTCCTTAGGAAACCTGCTGATGTTCGGAAACTCATAGCTTCTAGTTTTTCAAAAAAGGTGGATAGTTAATGTTTTTATCACAACATTAGACTACTCTTAGTCTCTCGGTTTACCAACAGATGATTTGCCTTTTGCTTTATTTTTGTTTTTGTTTAGAGACACTATCTTATTTTAGTTCAGGCTGGCCTGGAACTCCAGAGGAACCGCCCTGCATCTCGTCCCAAGAGATGACAGTTCTTATATTTTGGAGACAGGGTCTCTTGTGGCCAAGGCTGTCGTGGACCTCAATATGTAACCAACTATGACGCTGGATTCCTGAGCCTCCTTTGTCCTATCTCAAGTGCTGGGAATACAGGGGTGCCATGCTGCTCCCATCCCCACCCAAGACAGTAGATTTGTTTTTGTTTTTCAAGACAGAGTTTCTCTGTGTGACCTTGGCTCTCCTGGACTCACTTCGTAGTTCAGGCTAGCCGCAAACTCACAGCTATCCACCTGCCTCTGCCTCCCTGAGTGAGCCACAGCCTGCAAGCAAGAGGGAGCCACAGAAAGCTTTTGAGCAAGGGAGGGACAAAGCTATAATTCAGATTGTGTTTGTGATTTTGGGAGAGGTATAAGCAGGAAACCAAAGTATTCAAGCCACCCAGATGAGGGTAGGAGGAGACCGAGGCCAAGCCTTTGGGTACAGTGGCACCAGTCATGGACAGGGTCACAGAGTAGCTTTTCCTCCTTGCTATTCAAATATTTAGGGCCAGCTCTAAATATCTCGAGTGTTCTTTTGTGGCAGTATATGAATTTTGACCCATTTTTTAAAAAAATATTTCCTTTGTACTAGACACTTCCATATGCTTTAAATGTGTTAACTTCTTCCCAAGGTCTAAGGAATGAAGAATCACTCCTGCTTTCAGATTGCAGACAAGTTAGACCACTTGCCCAAGGTCACCCAGCAGGAAGTAGCAGAAAATCTTTGTGACACGGTAGCCTTTGTTCTGGCACAAAGAGACTAGCATTCAAGCCAGGTTTATCTGCAGCAAATCAGTCACACAGGAAACAAATTGCAACCAAATGGCCGAGTGTGACAAGCTGACGATATCTCCCACTTGCCCTTCTCTGCTTAGACTAACTTCCTTTCTCTCTTTTAAGTTAATTCATTTATTTTGGGTTATTTTTTATATTAGGGGCTTGTATAATCCATGTTTGGCCTCAATCTCCTGATTCTCCTGCCTCCACCTCTCAAGTGGTGGAATTACATGCTCCTGTCACCATGTCTAGCTCTGTTTTGGTTTTTGAGATAGGACTGTTTTACATAGTTCAGGCTACCCTGGTACTCAGGGTATAGCCCTGACTGATCTTGAACTCTCAACAATCCCCCTGCCTCAGGCTCCCATTTCCTTCACACTTCTGTCTATTAAAGTTCTTCATGTTTTTTAAAAAACATTTCTATTTATTTATTATGTATACACTGTCTGCCTGCATGTCAGAAGAGGGCAACAGATCTCATTATAGACGGTTGTGAGCCACCATGTGTTTGCCAAGAATTAAACTCAAGACTTCTGGAAGAGCAACCGGTGCTCTTAACCTCTGAGCCATCTCTCCAGGCTCCAGTTCTTCATGTTTTAAGATCAGCCTCAGTATCCACCTCATCCATCCAGCCTCCTCTGGCCCAGCCCAAAATGATCCTCTTATTTCCCATCCTCCTGTTTCTATTACCCCATCATCTCCCAGCTTAGAGGGCACTGCCTATTATATTTCTCCTTCTTTCTTTGAAAGGTCAATTAAACTCTTGACTCCTTGATGACTGTGCCACACTACCCTTGTGCATACTTTGTATGTGTAGAAGAAACAAATAGGTGCTACTTTGCTCAGGTTTGGCAGCCTGGAAAAATGTGATTTTGTGTGTATGACTGTGAGTGTGAGTATGTGAGTGTGTGAGTGTGTGTGTGTGTGTGTGTGTGTTGGAAGAATCTGTGCCATCTCCTATCACTGCATCAGACCAAATCTGTAGGACTTAGCAACTCATTGATTTGCTCGACTTATAAAAGTAAAGTAGCGATTAAGTTGCTTCTTGCTTGAACCAAATGGCCAAAGCTACTTCTTGGCCTCTGTGGACTTCTTAAAGATCAGGCTCAGGCCCAGGCTCAGAGTGGACTCCAAGCTTTCATTTTCGAAATGAACTCTGACTGACAAGCAGCCATTCTGTTGCTCTGGAAACTCCCCTTTTTAAAATCTGTAAACACAAAACCACATGCATGCACTCATACATACTTCCAGAATATGTGAACAGCTGTAGCAGTATTTTCTTTAAATCAAAATGCCAGCATGGAGAAAGCTGGATGGAAAAATGCTTCAACTACTAATATATATATATATATATATATTGCCACTAAGCACACAGTTAGCTCCCTTCCTATCAGCATTAATAATATCTCTAGTCCTAGTTCAAAGACCACAAAGGCAGGCACCTGCCCAGCACTACACACCCTTGACACACATGCTCTTGTTGAACTCTATTTTCAGAGGCCAAAGCCACGTTGCCTCTCTGGCAACTTGTTCCATCTTTGCTTCGAAAGTTGTCTCTTACAGCTCCACACCCCAATCCCCACAACCATAGAACTTAAATCTCTATTTCAGCAGCAAAGGAATGGTGTAGAAGTGAGAAATAGAAGGGTTGCGGGTCCAGGATGGAACCTAGGTCTCACACATGTTAAACAATTGCTCCACCACTGAGCTATATCACTAGCTTGCATCTTTTCCAAACATTGGAAATTATTGGCCCAGAGTTAGAAGGTAGCTATGTGCACCACCATGCTACCAATGCCACACCAAAAGACGACTGTAAGATGGATAATTTGATCTGGGTGAGGTGGTATAAGCCTGTAATTCCAGCATTTGGGGAGGCAGAGGCAGGCAGATCTCTGTGAGTTCAAGGCCAGCTTGGTCTACAAAGTAAGTCCAGGACAGCCAAGGCTACACAGAGATACCTGTCTTGGGGAAAAAATGGGTAATTTGTATTAATGTTGCTGTAATACCTCTAATGCCTCCGTGGTTTTAAGTATGGATCCCGTACTATGATAATGAACTGAGTTTCAGAGAGGCTCTTGCGATGTTGTGTAGGCTGGCTTTTTCCTCAAGATCCTTCTGCTTCAGCCCACTGAGTCTTGGGATTATGGTGTGTTTCACAGTGCCTTGCCTACAAGAAGTCTTTTTGCTGTTGTTTTGAAAAAGGATCTCATTATGTATCCCAGATTGTCTTCAAAAGTGTGATCTTCCTGACTCTGTCCCCCTTCTTTAGATTAGAATTTTTTTCTTCTATGATTTTGTTAAAAATATTTTGTGGACCTTTGAGCTGTGGTTCTTTTTCTATTTCTATTATTCTTAGGTTTGGTCTTTTCATAGTGTCCCAGATTTCCTGGATGTTTTGGGTCAGGAATTTTTTAGATTTGTCATTTTTTTAAATGCCATATCAATTCCTTCTATCTTATTATCTATAGCCAATATTCTCTCTTCCATGTCTTGTATTCTGTTGCTCCTACTTGCATCTGTAGTTCTGGTTTTCTTACCTAGATTTTTCATTTTCAGAATTCCCTCAGTCTGTGCTTCCTTTATTGCTATTTCCATTTTTAGTTCTTAAAAAGTTTTGTTTCTTTCAACTTTTTGTCTTTTCTTTCTTTTCTCTTTCTTTTTTTTGTTTTGTTTTTTTTTTTGTTGTTGTTGTTTTGTTTTTTCAAGACAGGGTTTCTTTGTGTTAACTTGGCTGTCCTGGACTTGCTTATAGACCGGGCTGGCCTTGAATTCATAGAAATCTGCCTGCCTTCTGGCTTCCTGAGTGCTGGGATTATGGGCATGTGCCACTGTGTCCAGCTTTCCTTGTTTTCTTTAAAGGATTTATTCATTTCCTCTTTAAGGATCTCTACCATCTTCATAAAGTTGGCTTTAAGGTCATTTTCTTGTGCTTCAGCTGTGCTGTAATATTCAAGGCTTACTATGGTAGGGTAGCTAGACCTTTGTGATACCATATTGACTTGATTGTTGTTGATTGTGTTCTTATGCTATAGCATCTAGGCATCTGGGTTTGGGGTGATTATAGGTGTAGGTACTTATTTCTGAGTTTGTTGTTGGATGGGTGGTTTGTTTCTTGCTTTTTGTTTCCTCTCTGGTCTTCTGGTCTGTGTAGCCTGTGGTTCTCTGCCTGAGTTGGAAGCTGGACTTCTGGTGGCCAGTGTCTTAGGAGGTCTAGCAGGGGGTCTGCACTCCAGTTGGGGGCTGGGGTTCTGGCAACTGCTGTGGCTTTTGGTCCATCAGTGAGTCTCCACCTGAGTCTCCTAAGCTCTTCTTTTGGCTGGTATGACCTTCACTTGAGCAGGGTCTGGACTTGAATTTTCTGTGTAACTTAGCCTCGCCTCAAACTTGTCATCCCTCTGAAGCCTGGGATTATAGGCATGAAGGAATGCACTTTGAGAAAGTCTTAATTTTGTATCATGAACTGTATTGTTGAGTCATATATTTTGGTTTTTAACACCTTTGTTTCTTAGGGTGGGGGAATCCTATCAGAGCAACCCTTCATCTATATAAAAGATTCTGCATTTTGAGGTTTAGCTTTATACATTTGTATTACATTTATTTGTGTGGGGGGGGGTGGGAGTGGGGGGCAGAGAACAACTTTCAGAAGCCAGTTCTCTCTTTTTACTATGTGAGTCCTGGGGATCAAACTAGAGTTTTCAGCCTTGGTGGTGAGCACTGTTAGTTACCCTTGGGTCATCTGACCAGCCCTGAATTTTTTGTCTCTGTGTGTCTTTATTTGTTTGTATGTTTCCTATTGTTTCTTTGCAGTCTACTAGTCAGAGCAACTTTCTGCTCAGTGTTTCTATATTTTAAAAAATCAGTTTTGATCATAACATATCTTCTCCCTTATGTTTTCCCTTAGACCAGAAATAGAGTGTGCTGAGGATTATCATCTTAATAGATTCTAGCAAATACAAATCTGGAATTTGGGAGACATTTATCTTAGCTGCAGAAAACATTTCCCATGCCATGTCTTTTTGGTATAATACTGATTGTTCAAGTCATCAATGTTGATTTTAGATGCCTCCCAACAGCGTTTTGTGAAAAAAGGAATGCATTTCATTTTGTCACCACAGTGTTTCATGGACATTGTTTTGACTGTTTTAACAATGATAAGCAAAATGTATGTATCCCCAAAGGACTGAATGAACGTTTGTCTTTTTGTTACTAAACCAACGGCTCAGTGGGGGCTGCTTAGTAGTAGAGCACATACCCCAGCATCATTTATCAGACCTGGGTTTTCCAGCACTGGGGAAAAAAGCTTTTTCTATACAAACATCTTTTTTTTTTTTAATTTCTCTGTCCTGGACTTACTTTGTAGACAAGCATCTTTACTAGAAAACAAAACAAAACACAATTTTCTTTCTTTCTTTTTTTTTTTTTTAAGACAGGGTCTCATATAACCACCAAAGTATGTACACAACCTAATCTCAACTTTTCTGATGAAACCTATGATTATGGTGTTTTTACAATGATGTTTGACCACTGTGGATAGCCTATGGGATTTCACATGCAGGAAAGAAGTGGTTTTGTCAGAATGCCTCCTGGCTGAAGTGGGTGTCCCATGCTTTCTTATAGAAGAGATTATGATATGAACCCTTGCTGAAGACCTTCTCCTCCTGGTTGGGTGACTTGAGTGGCAGCAGAGCTTGGAATCTCCTTCTTTCTCCTCCACCACCACTTAGAGAAGATCTAATGGCTTATGGCAGGAGAGGAAGAAAGAAAAGAAAGAAAGAAAGAAAGAAAGAAAGAAAGAAAGAAAGAAAGAAAGAAAGAAAGAAAGAAAGAAAGAAAAAAGAGGAAAAAAGAGCAGCAGGCTTGAAGACAGCCTTTCTTATCTGATAAGCCATTATCCCTGGCCTCTGGCATCAAACTCTTGGTCCTCCTGCTTTCCCCACAAGAGCTGGATCACTGATGTATGCCACCACACCCAGTTGATTTCTTATCAGAACCAGTTTGTTCATTACTTTTGCTTTGTAATGCAGCCACTGACAAGCTAAGAGGAGGAGTGAGAGCTGCACCTTTTCTGCCATTTCCTCTTGCCCACTCTCGCTGTGTTCTTCATAGGTTCTCAAGTAGGCTGTGCTTTCCTGGTAGGACTCTTTCAATCCACTTTTCCATTTGGGAAGGACTGGTTTATGTAAAAATCAGATGATATAATTTGTGAATCCACAGGTAAATACAGAAATTGCACAACTTTGGGATATGCTAAAAATAAAATGATATAGAATGGACACCCACTTCTGGTCACTTCCGGTCACCCTTCACTCTGATGCACAATAACCATTTTGCAAAGGGACTGAGTGAGGGAACCTTTGGCAACCCATGTTTTGGGTACGTTTAATTATACATATATATTAAGATTTATTTCATTTATGTGTATGTATACATGTGTCTTTTTTTGTGAGTGTATGTGCACATGTGTGTGCAGGTGCCCATGAAGGTCTGAAGAGGGTGTTGAATCCTTTGGAACTGGAGTTACAGGTGCCTGTAATCCACCAAACATGGGCGCTGGGAACCAAACTCAGGTCCTCTGGAAGAGTAGCAAGTGCTCTTAACTGCTGAGCCATCTATTTAGCCCATTATTTGCTTGCTTGCTTGAATGATTGATTTGCTACCAAACACGTTTAAGTAGATTTCCTAATATTTTCTTCCCATGCCTCAATGAATTTTTTCTTGTATACTCCATTTTAGAGACAGTTGGTTTAGTACATCAAGGCTACTTTCCAAATACTGTGCTTAGACATGGTGGCACATGCCTTGTAATCTCAGCAATTGGGAGGTACAGGCAGGAGGACCTTGAGTTTGAACCAGCCTGGGCTACATAGCAAGTTCCAGGCTTGCCTGGGCCATACAAACACACTCAATTTCAAGCAAAAAAACAAGAACAGATATGGTAACTGCTACTGACAAATGAAAAAACTAAGTCAGGAACTAGGGTGAGGTGGGGACAGTATTCAAATACTAGTGTTGACCTCAGTACTTTTGTTCCTTCTGGTTAATTCAGTCACATGTTTCTGGTTTCTGACACTCAAGTGGAGTAATATTTCTTAATTGTACTGTCTCATCAGGAAGTGCCTTTCCTTCTGTGTAGAGTATGGCAGAGTAGGGGTTAGGATTAGGGCAAAGTTGGGCATTGCCAATGCTATGTGTGTGACACAGTGCTAAGCATTCAGTTCCCTTTTGTGTTCAGGAGACAGCTCTGGGAAGAGGCTTACCCAACAGACCCCAAATGCAATATCTCCTAAACAACACAGAAGCAGTATCACTAGTATGAGTCAGTTGTGTGCTAGGCACTGTGTTGCCTCCTATACTTCTATCTCACTGGATTCTCACAGCAGCTTTAGAAGAACAGGGTTGTCAGGTTTGAAGAGATGATGGCTCAGCTGTTAAGAGCATGTTGCTGCTCCTGCAGACTACCCAAATTCTGTTCCCAGCACCCACATTGGATGTCTCACAATCGCCGGTAACACCAGCTCCAGAGGATGCAACATCTTCTGGCCTCCATAGGCACACACATGCACACTTGTGCATACAAACACAGAACTAAAAAGAAAATTAACTTTAAAAAGAGAAATTGTGTATTATCCCCATTTTTTAGATGCAGAACTGAGATTTAGAGGGAGTAACTTGTCAGAGGCCACTGATAACAAATGGCAGGACACTTACTAATAGATCTGGTAACCTTCAATCACTATTTGAGATGGAGAACAGACAGAATTACCTTTCTTATGCAAATGGACTCCAGACACACCCAGAATGGTGCAGACTTTGAATTGTTGACTCACTGATGAGATAAGAAAGGAAACTGGGACTAGTGGGATTGCTCAGGCAGTAAAAGCAGAGCCTGACAACCTGAGTTCAATCCTTGGAACCCTCATGGTGGAAGGAGAGAACCAAATCCCACAAGCTGTCCTCTGGCTTACACACATACGCGTTCACACACACACATATACACTCTGTGGCACTGCCCCCATACAAATGTAATTTCCAAAAAGAAACTAGAATGCTAGGTATTACATGACATAATTTTTTAAAAAAGAGAGATTAACTGGTTCTCAGACCTAGGATGTAATATACACATAGATATATAGATATAAATATAGATGATAGAGATAGAGTATATATATATATATTTATATATATATAAATATAGATGATAGAGATAGAGTATATATATATATATATATATATATATATATATATAGAGAGAGAGAGAGAGAGAGAGAGAGTTTTGAGTTCTAGCTTCCTACAGGAAATGACATACTTGGAATAAAAAAAAGATCTATGCCAGAAGCCCTGGCCCCGAGGTTGGTGAGTTGTGGTGTTTTTATGAGCAACACAAAAACATTATAGAAGTGTGATAATGCTATAGTACCAAAGAACATTATCAACATCTTTTGAGATTTTTAAGCTTTTGCTGTTTCTGACATAAACTCTCTCTGTCTGCTCAAGGCTAGACTCAAACTCACTATGTAGTCTAGGCCAGCCTCAAACTCATGGCAATCCTCCATCCTCAACTGAGATTGAGAGACCAAAAGAATTAAAAATTAGGTTTCTTGGGGTCCTGAGCTAAAAAGTTTAAAACATATCAGGCCAGTTGATCTTGCTGCTTCTAGGAATAACCAGCCAACTGCAGGGAAGAGCTGACCTTGCTGATCATTAGAGATAGCATTGCCAGGAAACCGGCCCTGATGGCCTTGCTCCTGGAGATAATTGCCCCCTCTTCCTTAGCAGCAGTCTAGCAGTCCAAGACAGGACTGAAACCCAAGGCTAGCACAGGACAGGACTGAAGCCCAAGGTCAACTGTTTCCCTTCACAGCTCCTCCCTTCCCCGGCAAAAGAGAACAAAGAAAGCTGGAACTGTTCATGGTCCTGGCACTTTCCCATAGCATACAGTTTATGAAATGTAGCCTTCCTTTTTCTGTATTAACTAATAGAAGCTTGCCAGGCTAGAATCCCCTGCTTTGGGTGTAGTGGGAGGGATGGGGACCTATAAATCACCCACAATCCAGAGCTCAGGGCTCTCAGCTGGATACCAATGCGGTGTTGTCTGTGAGAGTCCAGCTTAAGCTGAGAATAAAGATCCTCATGTGTTTTGCAACAGACTCTACTCCTGGTGGTCTTTTGGGAATCTTGAGAATTGGGCACAGCAAGATCACAGGTGTGAGCTGCTACTCTTGGCACAAGCTTTTTAAAATTATTTTCTAAAGTATCTGCTGCTGACAGTGGACATTTGGGACATGAAGCAAAAACTTTTCCTTCTAGTACATATTTAGAGAAGCATTGGCATCGACATTGGCCCTGGTCTGTCACTTTGAGAACAAGAGCAATCAATGCCAAGTAAGGGAAGTAGCAATCTGCCTGAGAGTGGTTTCCCGAGTGAGTTTGGGAATAATATGATCTTTCATGAGTTGAACCTGAAGAGGTTTGTGAAGGGCAGGGAAGCCTGACCTTATTCCTCTTGGAAGATTTCTAACAACAGGGTGCTTGACTGAAGAGTCAGTCTAGCCTGCATTTCAATTACTCCTTCTGTAGTGCTCCAGCTAGCTGCTATGAACAGAGAACATCAGTGTGCTGCCCTCTGATCAGTCATGCACTCAGTGTCAGGTGGACATCACTGTCTCTCTGGATATGGCTAGGCACAATGCAACTGATGGCTACATGGCTGAACAGACAGTACATTTCTGGAAAGTGGAATTTGAAGTTTAAAGAGCTAAGGGTCTGAGCAGGTACTCAGACTCCAACAACTCCCTCATACCTTCTGCCATGCACATGCTGACACCCCAGCCCTGCTTCCCCACAGCTCTGCCTGACCACTCTCATCCTAGCTTCATTTCTTTCTACTCATAGTACCCCAGAATCAGAATGCTCAGCCTCACACTTAATCATTTCCTATCTTGACTGGGTCTCAAGTGACTTCTGTTTCAATTCTACATCTAGGTTAGTGTCACAAAGTGAGCACAGTGGGAAAAGACAAAGATTTGAGCAACCAGAACTGGAGTGGATAGAAGAGTAGGACTTAGAGGTGTTGGGGGCTTACAGTCCATGGTAAGGATGGAGTGAGGCAAAGCACCAGATGGCTGGGTTGGAGCTCCTGATCTTTCTTTGGGCTAGAGCCTGGAGCTGGGTAAAGCCTTCAACTAACGGTTATTTTATTAGCAAATGTAGCTCTGGAATGGAATGCAGGCAAGAAGATGTCTTTGTTGTTGTTTATTTTTGGCTTTTGTTTGGTTTTGATTTGTTGTTCTGTTTTGTTTTTCAAGACAGGCTTACTCTGTGTAGCTCTGGCTGTCCTGGAACTTGCTCTGTAGATTAGGCTAGCCTCACGCTCACAGAAATCTGCCTGCCTCTGCCTCCCCAAGTACTGGGAATTCAGACATGCACCACCACGCCTGGCTGATGTCTTCTTTCTTAGCCTGGTACCCCAAACCCTTTAAGACATACATTCATTAAACTGATTAAAGGTAACAACAGAGCTGCCAAGATGGCTTAGTTGGTGCTTGTGGCTAATCCTGAGGACCTCAGTTTAATCCATAGAACTACATGGTGGTAGGAGAGAACCAACTGGCACTAGCTGTCTCCTGATTTCCACATATGTGCTTTAATGTGCAGGACTATATCCATACACTGAATAAACACAAAATAAATAAAAATGTAATAAAAACAACTTTAAAAAGCTTGCACTTAGTGAGTTCTTTCAACCTGTTAGCCACTGCTCTAACTTTAAGTCTTCAAATAGACCTTAACAGCTGGTTCTCGTATCACCCCCATTTTCCAGATACGGAAACTGTGGCACAGAGTAGTTAGGTGACTTACCTGAGACCATACAGCTAGTATGTAGTGAGGCAATGTAACCCTAGTTCAGGCTCAGCTCAGAGCTGATAGTCTGCAATATTTGCCTTGTGGTAGGGACTTTCAATGCATTGACTCAATGGCATGATTCTGATGATGAGCATCCAGTCACACAGGTATTCAATAGGGAGAGTATTCTGGTCACCATCACCTTCCTGGTGGCACATGTGACTATATCATCTAGGCCTTGGGGTTCTGGATGTTCATCTGAGACACCATAGCTGCCTCATGTGGCACAAACCACAGGAAATAGACCTCTAACTGGAGTCATTCTAGCTGACCTGAGGCTGTTGGCTGGTGCTTTTTTGGTGGTTTTGGTTTTGTTTGAAACTGAGTATCTCTGAGGTACGGAGCTAAACAGAGAATTCTCTGTAGAGGAATATAGGATGACAGAGAAACACTTAAAGAGATGCTCAATGTCCTTAGCCATTAGGGAGATGCAAATTAAAACGACCCTGAGATTTCACCTTACACCCATCAGAATGGATAAGATGAAAAACTCAAGTGACAACACATGCTGGAGAGGTTGTGGAGAAAGGGGAACCCTCCTCCACTGCTGGTGGGAATGCAAACTGGTACAACCACTTTGGAAGTCAATCTGGCGCATTCTCAGACAATTAGGAATAGCGCTTCCTCAAGACCCAGCTATACCACTCCTAGGCATATATCCAAAATTTGTTCAAGCACACAACAAGGACATTTGCTCAACCATGTTTGTAGCAGCTTTATTTGTAATAGCCAGAACCTGGAAACAACCCAGATGTCCCTCAATGGAGGAATGGATACAAAAAATGTGGTATTTTTACACAATGGAATACTACTCAGCAATCAAAAACGAGGAAATCATGAAATTTGCAGGCAAATGGTGTGATCTAGAAAAGATCACTCTGAGTGAGGTATCCCAGAAGGAGAAAGACAAACATGGTATATACTCACTTATATAGACCTATAAGATAGGATAAACATAATGAAATCTATACACCTAAAGAAGATAAACAAGACCTCCCCCTGATGGGAAGCAGCCTTACCAAGCCACAGAAGAAGACAATGCAGCCACTCCTGATAAGACCTAATTGACTAGGATCAGAAGGAAGGAAAAGAAGACCTCCCCTACCAGTGGACCTGGGGAGGGGCATGCATGCAGAGGGTGGAGGAAGGGAGGGATTGGGACGGGAAGAGGGAGGGAACCACAGGGAGGATACAAAGTGAATAAAGTGTAATTAATAAAGAATTAAAAAAAAGAAGATAAACAAGAAAGAGGACCTGGGGTAAGATGGTCAATCCTCACTTAGAAAGACAAATGGGATGTGCATTGGACATAGGAGAAAACAAGTAACAGGACAGGAGCCTACCTCAGAGGGCCCCTGAAAGACTCTACCTAGCAGTGTATCAAAGCAGATACTAAGACTCATAACCAAACCTTCAGCAGAGTGCAGGAAATCATATGAAAGAAGGGGGAGTTTGTATGATGTGGAAAGGATAGGCATTCCACAAGGACCAAATATATCTAAGCACAGGGGTCTTTTCTGAGACTGACACTCCACCAAGGACCATGTATGGATATAACCTAGAACCTCTGCACGGATGTAGCCTGTGGTAACCCAGTAACCAATCGGTTTCCCATAGTAAGGGGAACAGGGACTATTTCTGACAGGAACTCAATGGCAGGCTCTTTGACCTCTCCACCCCCCAAGGGAGGAGCAGCCCTGCTAGGCCACAGAGGAGGACTTTGCAGCCACTCCTGAAGATACCAGATAAAACAGGGTCAGATGAAAGGGGAGGAAGTCCTCCCCAGTCAGTGGACTTGGAAAGGGGCAGGGAGGAAATGAGGAAGGGAGGGAGGGTTTGGGAGAGAATGAGGGAGTGGGATACAGCTGGGATACAGAGTTAATAAAATGTAACTAATAATAAAAACTAATAATAAAAAAAGAAGAAAAAAAAAAGAAAGAAACCGAGTGTCTCTATGTAGCTCTGACTGTTCTGGAACTCACTACGTAGACCAGGCTAGCCTCTTACACAGGCATACCTGTCTACTTCCCAAGTGTGACAGCCCACCTGGCATGATGTTGTTTGTTGATGGCAGTCTGCATGTGGATAGGTTGTGTTTGCCTAATTGCAATAGTCACTTGAAGCATTGCTGATTGTGTTCTTATCATCTAGAGATCAAGAAATAGGGCCTGTGTCTTTATTGGCACCGAGTCTGCAACTGTCATCTGTGCTTTCTGTGGTCTTAGAAAGCTGTATTGGGGCTGGAGAGATGACTCAGTGGTCAAGAGCACATCCTGTTCTTCCAGAGGACTCTAGTTCAGTTCCCAGCCTCCACATCAGGTGGGCTCACACCCTCCTGCATCTCTGCCTCCAGGTCTGTCCCTTCTTCCAGAGGCTGATTTTGACCTACACAAAGACCTTGCCCTAATAGTTATCCGATTAAAAAAAATATTTGTTTTGTGTGTGTGTGTGTGTGTGTGTGTGTTTGTGTGTGTGTGTAACTTTATACCAAATGTGGTTGATGCCCATGGAAGCCAGAAGAGGAAGTCAAAATACCCTAGATCTAGAATTATAGAAAGTTTTGAGCCACCTGAAATGGGTGCAGGGAACTGAACGCAGGGCCTCTGGATGATAAGCCCATGCTCTTAACCACTGAGACATTTCCCCTGCCCCAAAGACATTTTTGTTTGTTTGTTTGTTTGCTTGAGAATTTCATACATACATATGTGTTTGATCAAACATACCTCCCTAATCTCACCCTCCAATTCTTTCCAACCCACACAATATTTTTTTAAAGGGTATCTCTCCAATAAACTTGCTGTCACAAAGCTGTAATTTCTCCAGATCTTAGCTTGCTCTTGTACCCATTCCTGCTATCAGCTCAGCTCATCTGGAGCAGTAGCTCCAACTGCCACCCAGATGTAGCTTCAAGTAGACAGCTGCTGTGTTTGGCCGTGCTCGCACCTGCCCCCTTTGTCTATTTTGCCAGCCCCTGGACAAAGGGTCCTAATTTTTTTTCAGGACAGCCCTTGCCAGTGGTGGCTGTTTCTCCTGGCATCACTCACTGTCTTTAAAATTTTCTTCCAGCAGGCTGCTGGATACGACTAGGCAAGATCTACTTCCTTCCTTCTAAGATTTCAATGACAGACTAAAATTCCATTCCACAGAAGTCCTCCTTAAGAACTAATGCGTTTATTATGCTCACTCATCGAACATGAGTGAGTGGCTTTGAGCAAGAGTGACCCTAAAACAGCCTCACTGGAAGCTCTGCACCCAGCAGGGATGATGACACCCCCATGGCTGCTTAAGTGAAACTTCCAGCCCTTAGTCTTATTCAGCCTATATTCTCTAGCTACTTCCTGAGACCCCGAAGTTCACATTCATGAAAGCTAGTTGGATCCTCAGGTGAGGGGCCATGACAGTCCTACTGTCTCCCTCTCCAAGGGACTGTCAATAGTCATCAAGCCCAGCTGTGACATTTTTCCACAAGCACACACAGTTGGTATTATGAAGATGGCAGCAGTTTGGCTCACAGGATGTTGCGGTATTACAACCACTGTTCTCTGGAGCAAAAGCAGGCAGATGGTCCACCCCAGTGCCTTGTGGAACCCCTCACGGAATACTTGGCTCTAAGTGGGGTTTCTCCATGAGCATAGGTGGCTGCCAGCTGGCCAACTCGGCAGTGACTTCCTAGGAGAGCTGCTAAGGGCTGGCCTGGACCACCAGTGCTGAAGCATACCTCCACCACCAAAACCACTGCCACCACCACACCTGCTCCCTAGGGAAGACTCCTATTTCCATACTTGAAAGTGGTTCTCCAGTCAGGAATTCACTACTCCTTGTGTGTTCAAAGCTGGCAGGAATGGACAGCTGTGGGTGGGGTGGGATGAACTTGTGTTTGGAGTCCAAGGCCTGCCAGTCATCAGCTGTGGGTCCTTAAGACAATGATTTTATCTTTCTGAGCCTCCATTTTCCCTCTGAAAACTGGACATGACTATGATGCCTTTCTTGCTTCAGAAGATTCTCGAGAGCATCCATTTGGATAGGTGAACAGTGATGACAAAGGCTGTTGCAGTTGCTAAGAGGTGGGGGTGGCAGCATTTCAACCAAGTCACAGATTTCTTTCTGTGGAAACAGATACCATTCCCTATTCAGTCTCTGAATTGTTCAAGTTCACACAAAGAAGTGTCCCCACTGCTCTGGTATCTGCCTTCACTCCTACTCACAGAAGCCTGCTGTTCTTCATCCTTATCTCTATTACTGGAAATGAGGCAGGCCCTCCCTCATCCTAGGCAAGTGTGCTATCACTGAGATATAACAGTAGCTCTATTTTGCCTCTTTAAAAAACATGCCCCAGATAGGCACTCAAATGACTGTGATCCCAGCACTCAGGAGGCTGAAGCAGGAGGTGTCGATTATCTTAGGGCCTTTGTACTGGGCTGCTTCCCTTTCATGGTATCCTGAGATTTCACCTCACACCCATCAGAATGGCTAAGATAAAAAACTCAAGTGTCAACACATACTGGAGAGGATGTGGAGAAAGGGAACCTTCCTCTATTGCTGGTGGGAATGTAAACTTGCATAACCACTTTGGAAATCAATCTGGCACTTTCTCAGACAACTAGGAATAGTGCTTCCTCAAGATCCAGCTATACCACTCCTAGGCATATATCCAAACAATGGTCAAGTACACAACAAGGACATTTGCTCAACCATGTTTGTAGCAGCTTTATTTGTAATAGCCAGAACCTGGAAACAACCCAGATGTCCCTCAACTGAGGAATGGATACAGAAATTGTGGTATTTTTACACAATGGAATACTACTCAGCAATCAAAAACGAGGAAATAATGAAATTTTCAGGCAAATGGTGGAATCTAGAAAAGATCATCCTGAGTGAGGTATCCCAGAAGCAGAAAGACACATATGGTATATACTCACTTATAAGTGGATATTAGACATATAGTATAGGATAATCATACTAAAATCTGTGCACCTAAGGAAGCTAAGCAAGAAGGAGGGCCCTGAATAAGATAACCAGTCTTCACTCAAAAAAGCAAATGAGATAGACATCGGAAGAGGGAGAAAACAGGGAACAGGACAGGAGCCTAACACAGATGGCCTCTGAAAGACTCCACCTACTAGGGTATTAAAACATGCTGAGATTCATAGCCAAACTTTGGGCAGAGTGCAGGGAATCTTATGAAAGAAGGGGAAGATAGAAAGACCTGGAGGGAACAGGAGCTCCAGAAGGAGAGCAACAGAACCAAAAAATCTGGACACAGGGGTCTTTTCTGAGACTGATACTCCAAACAAGGATCATGCATGGAGATAATCTAGAACCCCTGAATAGAAGTAACTCATGGCAGCTCAGAGTAAAAGAGGGTTCCCCAATAATAGGAACAGGGGCTGTTTCTGACATGAACTCATGGGCTGGCTCTTTGATCATCTCCACCTGAGGGGGAAGCAGCCTTCCCAGTCCTCAGAGGAAGACAAAGAAGTCAGTCCTGATGAGACCTGATAGACTAGGGTCAGATGGAAGGGGAAGAGGCCCTCCCCTATCATTGGGCTGGGGGAGGGCCATAGGAGAAGAAGAGGGAAGGAGGGTGGGATTGGGAAGGGATGAGGGAGGGGGTACAGCTGGGATACAAAGTGAATAAACTGTAATTAATAAAAATTAAATAAATTAAATAAATGCTAACCTGGAGGTAGGTGCATGGTTTGGCCACAAGGGGGCAGAAAAGCAACCTACGCAGATGAAAGCTAGGCAGTCTTGGGTTGAAAGCTAGTGGGGAGGGCATCTTAACTATTTCAACAAATGTGGATCAACCAGCAGATCTTTAAATAATTGTGCACCACCCACACCAAGGTCAACATATGAAAAAGAAAGCATAGTTAAGTCTCAGTTCGACTTCTTACTATGCTTTTGGTTCCCTTATGACCTATTTGACTCTTAGTTCCTTCATCCAAATAAACTAAGATAGGGAGAACTTCCCTTTGTGCAGCTGTGTTGACTATGAATGGAAATGATTAAAATAATATGTGAATCCGGCAAGATAGTTTAGCAGTAAGGGCACTTGCCACCAAGTCTGACAATATGAGGCAGAGATAGATCTCTGTGAGTTTGAGGCTAACCTGGCCTACATAGCAAGTTTCAGGACAGCTGGAGCTAGCTACATTATGAGTCTGTCTCAATAGATAGATAGATAGATAGATAGATAGATAGATAGATAGATAGATAGATAGATAGATGATAGACAGATAGATAGATTCTATACATCAGTGGTATGCTATGTAGTTTTATTACCCCATTCATATTTTAGTAGTGTATATTAATTATACATAATAAATTTCATTATGAGCTTTTTGAGACAGGATCTATCTATATCTATCTATCTATCTATCTATCTATCTATCTATCTATCTATCTATATCAGTGGTTCTCAACTGTAGGTCGCAACTCGTTTGAGGTTGATGACCCTTTCACAGGGGTCCTACATCAGATATCCTGAATATCTGATATTTACCTTACAATAGCAAAATTACAGTTGTGAAGTAGGAACAAAAATAATTTTATAGCTGGGGGTCACCACAACATGAGGAACTGTATTAAAGGCTCTCAGCATTAGGAAGGTTGAGTACCACTGCTTATATAGTCCTGGCTGTCCAGAAGCTGACTGTGTAGTTCAGGCTATCCTCGGATTCACAGAGATCTGCCTGCCTCTGCCTCCCATGTGCTGGGATTAAAGGCGTGTGCCACCATGCTAGGCTCATTACGACAGCTTCCTACACGCATGTAAAGTATTTTGACTATATGCGCCCTCAGACTGCCCTCTTTTTGTCCCTCTTCCAGTATCATTGATCCCCTTCTTCTCACTAGCCAGTCCCCCTTCTACTTTGATGTCTTTTGTTTGACTTGGTGAGTTTAATTAGGGTCATTTATCTGAGGATGTGTGATAGGCTCTTTACTAGTAGCCACTTACTAGTAACTATACCACTGAAGACATCCTCTCCCCCAGTGATGATTAATTACCTATAGATCCTCATGAAAAAGGTGCACCCTCATGATTCCCTTTCCCCATTTGATGTGCTGATACATATATACATATATACATATATACATATATACATATATACACACACCTATATGTATATATTGCACAATTTTCAATGTGTTACACTTATTATACATGTGTGCATGTGTGCACTTGCGGAAGTCAGAGGCATCTTTCAGGTGTCAGTTCTTTTTTTTTTACCCTGTAGGTTCCAGGGATCCAATTCAGCTCAACAGCAAGACCCCTTATCTGCTGACCCAACATTGTGCAATTCTGTTTTGTTTTAAGTTCTTAGGGGGGTAGCCCTTTGCTTTGAATTCGCTATGCAACCAGACTGACCTGAAACTCATAAAGGTCTGCCTGCTTCTCCCTCTCTAGTGCTAGGATTAAGGCTATGTGATACCATACCTGAAATGTGCATTTTTTTTTTTTTGAGACAGGGTTTCATTGTGTAGCCTCAGCTGTCCTGGACTCACTCTATAGACCAGGCTGGTAGTGAACTTAGAGATCCATCTGCCTCTGTCTTGTGAGTGCTGGGAGTAAAGGCATGTGCCACCATTGCCTGGCCGTGAATTTTCTTGAGATAATCATTTTTCTTACCTACGATAGCTAGTGAACCTACGTGCTGAAATAAACTAGAAGCACATCTATAAATAGCATTAACCCCAAATTTGGTTTTGTGTTAAATTTTTTAGATTTATTTATGTTGTGCATGAATGTTTTGCCTGCAACTATATATATGCATCACATTTATGCCTTGCACCCTCAGAGGACAGAAAAGGGTGGTCACATCCCCAGGAACTGGAGTTATGGGTGATTGTGAGCTGCCACGTGGCGCTGCTGATTGACCTTGGTCCTCTGTAAGAGCAACAGGTGCTCTTGAGCACTGAGGCCTCTCTTTAGCCCTCATTTTGTGTTTTTGAGACCCAGTTTCACCATGTAGCCCAGGCTGGGCTCGAACTTAACTATCCTCCTGCCTCATCCTTCCAAGTACAGAGATTACCGGTATGTGCTACCACACCCACTTTCTGTAATGTTTAAATCAGTTTAAACCAATGATTATTATTAAACCAATGCTCAAATGCTTATTGTTTATTTATGGTGAAAATATTCAACATTCTTTCTTTTTCTTTTTTTTTTTTTTTTTGTGGTTGGTTTGTTTGTTTTCCGAGACAGGTTTCTCTATGTAGCCTCGGCTATTCTGGACTCACTTTATAGACCAGGCTGGTCTCAAACTCACACAAATCTGTCTGCCTCTGCCTCCCTGAGTGCTGGGATTACAGGCGCATGCCACTGCACCCAGTTCTCTTCTTTCTACTTTTTAAAAGTATACCACATATTATTGTTATCTATACTTGCCCTACCATGTAATAGCACACCAGCATGTCTTTCTCCTTTCTATTTTGAACAGTCTCATACCTCAGGATGGCCTGTAACTTATTGTATGGCTCAGGCTGCCCTACAATTCTCCATCTTCTTCTTCTTTCTTCATTCATTCTCCCTCCAGTGCTGGGATTGACATAGTCCACCAAGGCAGCCAGTCACCTGTTATTTAGTGTCCTTCTCTTTCCTCATTGTAGTCAATGTCATTAACATACTATTTTTGAGACAGGGCATCTCTTTGTAGTCCAGACTGGCCACTACACCTGATTCATTGATCAGTCTTTGCCCTTCCTCCTTACTCTCACTGGCTTATGATAACCACCATTCTCATCTCAGCTTCTAGGAGAAATGATAGTCACATATTCAACATGTGATGGGTGAGATGGTTCACCACTTAACGTAATTCCTTCTAGTGCTAGTCATGTTGTCTCAAGTGGCAGACTTTCCTTATGGTTGAATAGTAGTCTGCTGTGCATATGTGTCATGTCTTCTTTATCAGCTTATCAGCTGATGGACATAGGTGCTTTCTATTTCATGATTCTTGTGGCCAGTGATGAGATGAACATACAAGTACAGATGTCTCTTGGACATACTGATTTCATTTCCTCTTGGTACATACCCAACTGTGAGATTGCTGAATCATCTGATAGTTCTACTTTTACATTTTGAAGAACCCCAAAACTGTTTTCCATAATAGCTCTGTTAATTTACATTCCCAGCAGTGTTTGAGGGTTTCCCCTCATTCTGCATCCTGACCCTGATTACACCCGTAACTTCATGTATCTTCATGACCTTATGGGTAACTGACTTCTGCTAATCTGCAAGCTCCCTGAGGCCAAGATCATGTCAGTACTTCCCACAACTGTGTCCCAGACCCTAGAACAAGGCTGGGTATATATCACCTTCTCACCAAGTACCAGTGAGATAAGGGGATTGAAAAAGGACACAGAAGAGGGGCTTGATCTGGTCAGGAGTGGAGGGTGTCCTTGAGCCTCATTCTCTTCTTTTGTTCATTTTCTGAGGCCTTATTTATTTACTTTTCTATTGCTGTGAAGAAATGCCATGACCAAGGCAACTTATAAAATAAATCATTTAGCTGGGGGTTATGGTAGGGAGCATGGCAGCAAGCAGGCATGATGCTGGAGCAGTAGCTGAGAGTTTATATATCCACAATTTGGAGGTAGAGGAGGATGGGGCTAGCTAGGATGGACTTCTGAAACCTCAAAGCTCACCCTCAGTGACACACATTTTCCAACAAGGCCACACCTCCTTATCTTTACCAAAAGAGTTCCATTAGCTAGGGACCAATCATTCAAATATATAAACCTGTGGAGGCCATTCTCATTCAAACCACCACAAGGTCCCATCTCGCAACACAGCACAGAGTGTCCTCAGGTTTACTATATAGTCCAGACTGACCTTGAATTCCCAATCCTCCTCCTTTAGCCTTTTGAACATCTGGAATAGTAGAAGTAAGTCACTATGTCCCCTGAACTCAACTGAGCCCAAACATGTCACTGATGGTGGGGAACGTGAAAAAGTGTGAATTTGAAGGAATTTGAGCAAGGCATCTTGACAGGAAATCACATGAGTGTGGTTCTGCTTGGATGGGCAAGGTCAGTCTAATCATGGTAGGAGGCTGCAGGTCTGGGACTTGAATACTGTAACAAAGGCAGTAGGAGAGGGCTTAATACAGAGCTATTCACAGGCAAGGGGTGAATTTGTGATCTGGAAAGGTCCCACTGATGCTGTATTGAGTCCACCCCAGGGCAAGATCCACATGGTCAAGCCCTAGGAGTGGAGACAGTTGAGAGGATAGGTGCTTCGGGGGCGCGCTTGATGGCTGTGAGATGTTTGCTCTAGCAAACGATTGTCAGAGGTATACAGTAAAGGCCACATTGATTTATTGGGTGATTACTAGGTTTATTGAAAACCCCCATAGTACACAGTTAGATAACTCAGTAATGGTGAAGAAAATGGATGCCTCCTGTGCCCAAGCAGCACCCCCCAACCCATCTGTCACAGAGGAACTACACAGAAGGGAAGTGAGTAGAAGGCACTTATATAAATTATCAGATTTTTTTCTTTAAATTTCCAGTTTATAAAAAATGATGGAAGGTCTCAGGGAAGATGTCTCATTCACAAAGCTTCTCTTCTCTAAGGGTTACGGGGAGGGGGGGGGTTACATGCCTTTGTCCACCTCTCCGCTGCCATGGAACTTGTCAAGATCACACTAGTGTGTGAAGTGGTCAAAAGCCAGCCCCAGGTCATCTGGGGTGGGGAGCACAAAGATGTGGAGCTTTCGAGCCCTGCTAGACTGGGAGGTGCTACTCATGGCTGAAAGTGTCAGAGACCTACTTACTGCATGCTATCCCCATGTGACAATGGCAGTGATTCCCTGAGGCACCATCTTTCTGATGCATTTTCATTTGCTTTTTGACAAGAGTTCACATAGTCCAGGCTAACCTCAAACTCAATATGATTTTTTTTCTCCAAAAATTTATTTGTTTGTGTATTTTATGCATATGGCTATTTGTTTGCGTGTGCAATTTTGCCCATCACAAGCGTACATCGAATCCCATAGGACTATAGGTATAGATGACTGTGAACCACCATGTGGGTGCTGGGAATTAAACTCAGGACTTCTTAACTGCTGACCCATCTCTCCTACCATGATGTTTTTCTCTTCTGTGTGTAACCTCTGAGTGCTGGGATTATAGGCAACATCACCATGCCTAATTTATGGGGTGCTAGGGATGGAAGCCGGAGCCTTGCATATGTTAGGCAAAGCACTCTTATCAACTGAGTTTCCATCTCCAGGGTCAGGTGTTTTGTTTTTGCTTTTGTTTGTCTGTATTATGGTTTGAATATGATCTCCACAAGCTCATATGTTTGAATACCTGGTCTCCAGTTGGGAAGGATCAGGAGCGTGGCCTTGTTGGAGGAGGTGTGTCACCAGGTGTGGGCTTTCTCTCTGATTTGTGGTTGTGTCTCCAGACATGAGTTCTCAGCTATTATTCCAGTACCATAGCTGCCGCTTGCTGCCATGCTCCCTGCCATGATGATCATAAACTCTAATCCCCTAAAATTGATTCTACTCCTTCAGCCTCCTGAACACTAGAAATACAGACATATGGAGTCATACCCTGCTCTCCTTGGTGCATACATTTACCTCAGCACAGAGTCAAGCCAAACTCTCCTCAGGAAGAAACAGATGTACAGTATATGGTAGTATAATTTGTCTGTTAGAGGGTTGGTGTCCTTCAGTTGAAATACACTCCCTTTAGGGCCAGGACAGATAAATGGTGCAATTCTCATCCCTCAGTGGTAGCTGAGAACTTTTAAAGGGGAGTTTCTGCTACAAAAAGAATATCTAGTGCCCGATGAATGCTAGGCAATTCACAATTGAGCTACACCCCCTAGGTCACTAGAAACATCTTTGAATATGATTCATACTGAGAAACTGCATTTTTCATAGTGGCCCAACACACACACACACACACACACACGCCCCTCATAACATGACAGTATCATAAAAGTTTCAAAATACTTCAGGGCCTGTGATGGCCTTCCTCCCCAGGTGCAGCCTGTGCATCTGTTTCAGCGTTCCTTTTGTGAAATGGCTTTCTCTGCTTTTGTTGTCCATAGAGCTGGAATATAGAGCCTTCAGCTCACAGTGCACCCAGTTCAGTTCCAGCCACATCTGGACACTGTATGGTTCGTAGTCCCAAACCCAAATTTCCAGCACTGAACACTTGACTGATTCACCCTGGGTTAATGCAACTGTCCCCTTCTGTCCTAGTAGCCATGGCAAAGAAAAGAGCTCTGGTGGGTGAGTTAGAGCCGAGGGGCCAAATTATGATTGCCTGGGGTTTGCTAAGAATTAAATTGTACCTCCTTCCCCACTTAAAAGGTGTGTCAAAGCCCTCACCTTCATTAGTGCAGAGTGTGACCTTATTTGGAGACAGGAGTCTTTAGAGAGGTAAAGTTCAAATTAAGCCCTCATCTAGGATGACCAGTGTCTTCATCACAAAGGAGAACTTGGGATCCAGAGACAGACATGCATAAAGGGACAGTGATGTGAAGACACACAGGGAGAAGACAGCTACATGAAGATGGAGGACTGGAATGATGCATCTATAGACACAAGGATCCCCAAAGATGCCAGCATAGCATCCCAAGTCTTGAGAGGCAAGGAAGGATTTCCGGGGTAACAAGGTCATGCCATTATCTTGATTTTGGACTTTTAGCCTTCCAGAACTGTAAGACAATAAATTTCCTCTATTTTCTGTTATTTCAGTGGGTCTGTAGTACTTTGCCACTGCAGCCCTAGCAATTGCTAGGAAATGCTTCCCCAAGAATGGAAAGGATGACTGCAGAGCAGGCAGATGCAAAAAAAAAAAAAAAAAAAAAAAAAGTCCATTCTGCTCAGCAGACAGTCCTTCACTGTCAGTCACTCCTCCTTTTGGAATGAACTCATAATGCTTAGTGACACACTATCCTCTGCAAGTGGTCCTCAAGAGGACTCGATAGAAGATGGCTGTTTCCAGAACGCCAAGGCCACTTGAAATCTACTTCCAAGTGTTTATTTAGTGCCTCCAGCTCCTTGATTGTGCACTAGGCTCAGGGGTTTTAAGACAAGGGAGTATGGGGACCAGGGAGGATGGCGGGGAACTCACAGGTGAAAGCACTTGGTAATGGCCTGAGTTCAATTTCCAGAACCTATAATAGAGAGAACTGACACCTCTGCTTTGGCACTCACATTGTGGCACATGCACACTCTTACTCAAATATGTCATACACTTGCATACATACACAGAATGATAATAAATATATATTTTAAAGCCAAGAAGAGCTATGTGTGATGGCACATGCTTTTAATCTTAGAGCTCAGGAGGCAGAGGCAAGAGGATTCTGTGAGTTCAGGGCCATACTGGTCTATGTAGTGATTATGGTGGCAGGCAGAGCTACATAGTGAGACCCTATCTCTCTACATCCAGTTTCCAAGTGTACACTTATCGAATAATTGTCAGCTCTTGATTCATTGTCTGCTAATTGCATACATGATATTCTGTTAAGGGAAATGAAAACTTGACTTTGGAGAGACACTATGTTCAAGAGAGGGAAAAACTAGGTCTCATAAAGCTGTCATCTGGACCATATAAAATTAAGTGTCTGGACTGAGGAGATGCCTCAGTGGGTAAAGTGCTTGCTACGTAAGCATGAGGACATAAGTTCAGATCCTCAGTACACCTGTAACCCTAGTGGAAGAGGCAGTGACAGATGGATCACTAGAGACTGGCCAGTGTAGCCAGTTAGTCAGCTCCAGCTCTAGTGATGAGCCATTGCTTAAAAATCAACATGGAGAGCAAAAGAATAAAACAGTCAACATCAGCTTCTGGCCTTCATGCTTATCTGCTCACACCTGCATGTACACCTGAGAGAACATGTAAACACAAGACATGCAGAGGGACATACACTAAACACACCCATATCCAAGAAAACCTCTTCTCTTTTATTCCTTTTCTTTCCTGAGGCAGGGTTTTATTATATAAGACAACTGGCCTTGGACTTGACATGTAGCTCAACTTAGCCATTTATTTATTTACTTGTTCTGCATACAAAAACTCATACTCCAGTGCATGCTACAGCATATATGTGAAGGTCAGAGGCCAACTTATAGAACTTGCTTCTTTCTTTTTACCACGTGGTTTCCAGGACCATGCGTGCGTGCTCTTGAAATTTTTTAATTAACTTTATGTTAATTTGATTATGGGTGTTTTGTCTGCATGGATATCTGTATACCACGTGCATGCATGGTGCCCACAGAGGCCAGAAGAGGGCATCAGATTCCCTGAAAGTGAAGTTGCATATAGCCTTTGTTGTTGTTGTTTAAACAAAGACTTGAGGGTTTAATACCAGGCTGATCTAGAGCTTGTAGGTGGTTTCTCTGCCCAGCCTCCTGAGTGCTTGAGAGTTCAGGCATGTGCTACCATGCCCAGAAAAATTTTAATGCAAATGGAAGTTATTTTAGGTCTCTGTTGGCCACATACTCTTCCTACCTGCATTCACTTGACTCGTTTTTGTTCACTATTATTTTTATTTTATGTGTATGAATGTTTTGTTTGCATGTGCATATGGGTACCACTTGTGTGCCTGGTGCTCACAGGGGCCAGAAGATGGCATCAGATGCTAAGGAAGAAGGAGATACAAAAGATTTTGAGCTGCCATATGGGTGCTGGGAATTGAACTAGGTCCTCTCCCAGAGTAGCTCTTAACTGCTGACCCATCTCTCCAGCCCCCTATTCATTTATTATTTCACATTTACTATATACATGGCCTTGTTTTAGATGCAGTGAGTACATAAAGAATTTAAATACGGTTTGCTTTTACGGATGGGTTTTCTTCTTTTTTTTTTGAATTTTATTTTTTTCTTATCAGTTACATTTTATTAACTCTGTATCCCAGCCGTGTCCCGATCCCTCATTCCCTCCCAAACCCACCCTCCCTCCCTCCTCTCCACCGTGCCCCTTTCCAAGTCCACTGATAGGGGGGACCTCCTCCCCATTCATCTGACCCTGTTTTATCAGGTATCTTCAGGACTGGCTGCAAAGCTCTCCTCTGTGGCCTAACAGGACTGATCCTCCCTTGGGGGGTGGGGAGGCCAAAGAGCCAGTCATTGAGTATGGATGGGTTTTCATGGCCCATTCCTATACTCTTGGAAACACTGGGAGGCCGAGGCAGGAGAATCACAAGTTCAAAGCTAATCTGGGCTAAAGAGTTTAAAAATATGATCTAGTTTCACAAAAAAATATGGTTTTGTTTCTGTTGATTACCAGTTTTATATCTGAGTAAGAGAATAGGGTACCCTTCCCTCAAAGTAACAAAATTAGTACATGATGGACATGATCTGACACTTAAAAAAATGCTTTAGGAGCAAAATATTTTCCAGGCCTAAAGCAGAAATAAGAAATTGACTGCAAATGAGCTGGTGGCACCAAAATGAGTTCAAAGCCAGCCTGAACAGCTTGATGAAAATGTCTCAAAAAGTCAAAGAGAGCTCAGTGGTGGACAGAGCATATGCCAATCCCAAGTACCACACACAGAAAACAAAAGTCCTAAGCTAGGGAAAGAAGTCATCTCACTGAAAGCTCACAGTCACCATGACACTGAGAGAAATGGGAAATTGAAACAAAAAGTAAGTAGGGTCCACCCAGTATAGTACAGAGCAGGATCCCACCCAGTTTATCAAAATGTTGAAGTTACACTCATTAGAATTATGTCTTAATCCCCACTGTGGGATTAGGTGGGGATTGGATATGGAGAATCCTGATGTGAGAGTTGGATATGGAGAATCAGAAGAGTAGGGGTTGAGGTGCTACAGTTAGAGAAAATTGGTGACATGAGTCACTGGCTCAGAGAGAGGCTGTAAATAAAGTCTCAGGGACATCAAGGGCAGATGCTAAAATAAAGGTTCAGAAGCCAGACCATAAATGGCTGTAAAGCTTCATTGTGGAGGCACAGGTTTGTAGTTAGCTAGAGATGATAATGGCTGAATGAAATATACAAGCAAGGAGAGTTCAAGGCAATGCATCAATCACACTTGGATGGATTCCTGGTGGCATTAGATGTTCAGTGTCTTATTTTTTTGGTTGTGAGCCCAGCCTTTAAGAGCTGAGCCATCTTTCCAGCCCAATGTTGAATATCTTAAATGCCATCTTTTAGTTGGCCATGTAGCTCAGTGGTAGAGCACTTGCAAGGCATACTTGAAGCCTTGAGTTTCACAAATAGTACTACAATAATAACAAGAGTGAATGATAATGAAAGAAAGAAAAAAGGGCTGAATACAAGGCAGGCAGCTTGTCAGTTCAGTAGAGAAGGTGTATCAGTTTCTCCTTGCTTGCTATCTTCAGACTTTGGAACATTCAGATAAGCCCTCTGCTCTGGTTCTATGTTCAGTAAGCAACCTCCTGATTAACTGGGTTCTACCCCACCCCACTCCCACATGGATCTCCCTCTCAGGGACAATGGGTTGAGTTCTTCTCTCTCGACTTTTATTTCTCAACATTTTTTTTCCAAAGTGGAATGTACTTGATTATTCACTTACTACAACATTAATATATGATAATTATAGAAGAAATAGACATGCAAAAAAGAGAGCATAAAGATCACGAATAATCCTTCAACCCAGAACAGCTACTGTCAAGAATTTCATCTGAGTCCAGACCCTCTTCATGTGTCTGTATGCCTACAATACATGCACGTGGGTCTATGCACATTTATTTACCATTTGTATCTAGAACTTATTTTTCTGTGTTTTCTTAAGTAATTTATTTAATTATATAAATTATATCAGTTCATTATCATTTGTTTTTAATGGTACTGGGCACTGAACCTCATTTACTTATTTATTTTGTTAGTTAGGTAATGTATTGCTATATAGTCTAGGTTGTCTTTCAACTTAGTAGACCAGGATAGGCTAAAACTCATGATAATCTTCCTACCTCAGCCTCCTGGGTGCTGAGATTGTAGGTGTGTGTCACTATGCCCAACTTGGTTTGCTTGTTTGTTTGTTTGTTTGTTTGTTTGTTTTTCTAATCATTTAGATAGTAAGGGTTGATGAGATGGCTCAGTGAGTAAAGGTGCTTACTGCCAAGTCTGATGTTGTGAGTTCTATCCCTAAAACCCCCAGGTCGAAGAAGAAAACCAACTTCCCTAAGTTGTCCTCTGACCTCCGTATATTTGTTGTGGCAAATACAACTCCCAAACCCACATACAAAATAAAAAAATGAAATGACAGCCACATTACATACTATTAAAACAGAATTTAGTGTTCTTTCATCATTTTGGTAGCTATTTTTCTAATTTTATCACAAATATAATAATGAATTCTATTTATTATTATTATTATTATTATTATTATTAATCTTGCATGTATGAGTGTGGGCACATATGTGCTTTGGCATATTTGAATAGGAGAGGAGCAGACCCTGGGTGTCAATCTTCACTGTCTCACAAAATTACACTGCAATTATAGTCACATACTACCATGCCCAGATTTCTGTGGATTCTGGTCAGGTCCTTGCATTTTCAAGGTAAGTGCTGTAGTCACTGAGCCACAGCCCTATATGACCAATTTTAATGGTCATACAGTATTGTGTTCAATGAACCCACTGTGACTTAGAGTCTTATTGTTGAACATCGGGGTCTTATTGTTGAACACTGAGGTTGTCTCCAGTGTTTTCCTATTGCAAATAGTGCCTCAGTCAGCATCCACCCAAGTAGATCATTGTATACATGAGTGATCATTCACTTGAAATAAATTTTCATGGTAAGAACAGTGAGATCAAACAGTGTGAGCATTTGAAGGGCTGATTGGCCTCCATGCAGGAGATGTCAATCTGCACCCCACCACCTGGAGGAAGAGAGTGCTCATTTGCTTCAGTGCTTGCCCACAGTGGGTGTTTTCAGTCTTTTTAGTCTTTGCCAATCCGTGGGCACAATAATAGGTTATTGTTGCTTTAATTAGCATTTAAAAATGTCCCTGAGATTTATTCATTTGTTTAAGGAATATAATTCAGAACCTGCTGTGTGTCAAACACTGTTAGGCATCAGAAATACAATGGGGAAGACAAACGGCCACAGATGTTGATCTTACAAAGGTTTAATCTAAGGAAAGAGATAGACAGTAATGAAATGATCTCATAAAGAAAGGTCAGACCACACACACAGACACACACACACACACACAGGGTAGGGGGACAAGTACAAAAAGCTCTCTGAGCATAAAATAGGAGGAGTCAGGCTTCTGGGAAGGCTTCCCTGAGAAAGTGATGATTAAGTTGGTGAGGGGAGAAGAATGGGCATTATCAGGGAAAGCAACTGTTTTTTGAGATCTAAAAAAATGTATGTGTATGCCTGTGAGTCTGTGCACCCATGTGAGGTGCCCTCAGAAGCCAGAAAAGGGTGATGGAATCCCTGCATCTGGTGTTACAGATGGTTGTGAACCCCAGCATAAGTGCTCAGAATCAAACCTGGGTCCTCTGGAAATCTCTCCAGCCCCAGATGAACTAAAAATTTAAATACAAAACAAACATTAATTGCCAGCAAGTTTTGACCTATCTCTATTCTGAATTTATCTCAGTTTAGCTCAGGTTAGGCTCTCTTCTCCTGCTCAGGCCAAGCACTGTTCATTCCTATGACATACATTCTTTTTTTTTTTTTGTATTTTTTATTTTTATTAATTACAGTTTATTCACTTTGTATCCCCCCTGTAGCTCCCTCCATCTCTCCCCTCCCAATTCCATCTTCCCTCCCCCTTCTCTACCCATGCCCCTCCCCAACTCCACTGATAGGGGAGGTCTTCTTCCCCTTCCTTCTGATCCTAGTCTATTAGTTCTCATCAGGAGTGGCTGTGTTGTCATCTTCTGTGGCCTGGCAAGGCTGCTCTCCCCTCAGGGGGAGGTGATCAAAGAGCAGGCCAATCAGTTCATGTCACAGATAGCCCCTGTTCCCATTGCTATGGAACCCACTTGGACACTGAACTGCCATGGGCTACCTCTATGCAGGGGTTCTAGGTTCTCTCCATGAATGGTCCTTGGTTGGAGAATCAGTCTCAGAAAGACCCCTGTGCCCAGAGTTTTTGGATCTGTTGCTCTCCTTGTGGAGCTCCTGTCCATTCTTGCTTTCATGGAGTTTTTATAAAATAGCAACTTTATTAAGATAGAATTCATATGCTACACAATGCACTTTTTAAAAATGCACAACTCAGGGCTGGAGAGATGACTAGGCAGTTAAAAGCTCCAGCTGCTCTTGTAGGGACTCAGGCTCAACTTGCAGCATTTACATGGTGGCTCAGAACTTTATATAACATCAGCTCCAAGGGCTCTACTGCCTTACCTAGTCTAGCCTTTGTAAGCACCAGGCAAATCACAGACATACACATAAGCAAAACACTTATACACATAAAATAAAACAAAAGTTAAATTGCACAACTCAGTGGCTTTTAGTATTTAAGCATGTATGTGTGACTTTGACCATCATTTCTTCTTAGTATTTAAGCATGTATGCATGACTCTCACAATCACCTATTTTTAGAAATTTTCATCAGTTAAAAAAAAAAAAAGCCCATAACCATCAGCAGTCAACTCCCTATTTCCTTCATGCCCTTCAGCTCTTGGCTATAATTACTAATTACTACAACGAATTTGTAATTAGTGGTTACTAACCCACTGTCTATCTCTGTAGAATTCTCTATTTTAGGCATTTCACAAAATTAGAACCATGCAGTGTTGGGGGTCCTTTTTATTTCTTTTTCAGTTTCTTCATTTAGTATGTCTTCAAGGGATGCCGTGTTGTAGTGTATATCAGCACTTCATTCAGTGATGGTTGCAGAACATACTGTACTTTGTGGGCATACTATATTTTATTAAAATCATCCATCCATTGATGGAATGTGTTATTTGCATCTTGACTACTATGATTAATGCTGCCATGAACCCTCGAGTACAAATTTTTTATGACTTTTTGGTATTCTAAATAGTGTATATTTGTTATACATACTAACAGATTATATTTTAATAAGGCATATCATGTACTTTGTTCATCTAGTCCTTCACTACCCTTTCCTGTCTCCACATTTCCTGCTGGTCATCTTCCTCTTCTCAAGTAGTCATTCTATTTTCATATGATACGTATGTTTGTGTGTGTGTATGGCTAATGATATGATATTGGGCATCTTGCTGTAGTGGCCACATGCCTATCATCTTTTTTATTCACATGTTTTGATTTAAAATTAGTTATTTGGTTTGTGTATTTGTGGTAATTCTTTATATATTTTAATTCAACTGTCATCAGATATATAGTTTGCAAAAAAAAAGTCCTCTATTCTTTAAGTTGTCTTTTCAATTTCTTGTATCCATTAGAACACAAAATTTTAATTTTTTATGAAGTTGAATCTATCTATATTTTAACAATATTAGATATCATTTTATTGATAAAAATGAAAAGGTGGGTTTGGAGACATAGCTTACTTGGTAGCATGTTTGTCTGGCATGAATAAAGCCCTGGTTTGTTACCCATAGAGCAGTTGCATTGTTGTACAGTTGTAGTCTGAGCATTCCTGAGTTTGAGACGTGAGGATCAAGAGTTCAAGGTCATCCTCAGCTACAAACTGAGTTCCAGAATAGCCTGGGACACATGAAACCTGTCTCAAATGGGGGGGAAAAAAGATGATTGTTGTCAGGGATTATGCTGTGTTCGTAAATTAGTGGTCATAAATTCTTCTCTAATGGCCACGTCTAGCACTGATTGGTTAGGTAGTTTTCCAGTAAATACACATGGTATCCCTCTTGTTGGTCTTAAGTCTAATTAGAGAGCAGTTGGTTAATACAAAAGTATGTGTTCCACTAGTTCATCCATCATGTCATACTGGTCATTGGTGTGGTTCATAGACATCATAACATTCTATAAATATTTGTCTTTATAACCACAGGTAAATATAGTCATCCAAGAAACTTCTCTTTGCTACAGAGACAGTACAGTAAACCACAACCAATCAAAATGCAGAGTTGTGGAGCCCAGTCCCAATGGATACATTTGCAAAACACTCCCACACCTAATGCTCAGGGAACATTGCAGAAGAAGGGACCAGAATGACTCTAAGAACCAAAGGATCGGGGAGTTTTTAGGGAGTTGGCTGTGAGACCATATCTCCCAGTAACAACAAAAGCTACACACATAAAGTCTCATCAACATGACCACCCAAATGTGAGCTAAACAAGGATAATACCAAAGATCATGCCAAATTAGACAGGACCTTGTAAAAGGTCCCAACCCTATACAAACAAGCAGGAGAGGTGGTCTCCCCCAGAGAAGAGCACACCAATTGATTTTCCAGTGCCAAAAAGTCAGCCCTGAAAACATACAAACAAGTAACCTTATATGGGCTGAACAGGTTATAGTTATGAATATACATATACACACCTATACAATGTAGTAACAATGAAAAAAAGAGACCATGAATTTGAAGGAGAGTGTGGAGGGATATATGAGAGGTTTTAGAGGGAAGAAAGGGAAGGAAGAAATGTTATAATTATCATCTCAAAAATTTAAAAAAAATATTTAAAATTACATGTAGGACTGGTGAAAAATATAAAAAACAAATCGTTTTCACTCAGGTATGGTAGCAATCACATTTATTGTAGATAAAAACAGGTTTTGTCAAAGCAAATAAGAAGACATGCCCCAACAGCTCTATAAAATAGAGGCTTTGTAAGGATTATACTTTATAGTATCATGAGTGAAAAGTAAGAAAATGGAGGGAAACAATGATTACAAGAAACCTAGCATAGCTGTGTGATAAATGTTAAGATGAAGAATAATATTAGAGGCAAAAACAGTTAATAATAAGGAAAGGGTTAATTCATTAAGACATAAAAAAATAAATATATGTCTATCTGATAAAAGTTTACAAGTCCGTGCAGCAAAACTTGACAGGGCTAAAAAGAAAACTGCACAAATCCAGGATTGATTTTCAAGCATTAAATAAATCAACCTTGTATCTCATTCCATGAGAAAATCTCACTTAGTTATATCATTTTTTTTCTAAATACGTACACGTTGATGTGTTAATATTTTGTTAACTACTATCTATGCTTTTGGTGTCATATCTAAAAATCCATTGCCTAATACATTATCACAGAGATTTACATTTATGAGTTTTATACCATTAGTATTTACTTTTTTGTTGTGTATGTATGTGTGGCATGCATGTGGTATGTGGTTCTGTGTACCTACCTATGTGTTCCATGCAAATGAAAGAAGGGAATTTTAGATATGTTCTTTTATCATTCTACCTAATTCCTTCAAGACAAGAGTCTCTTCTCTGAGTTTTAGGCGAGACTGGTCTATAGAGCAAGATTCAGGAAAGCCAGGGCTACATAAAGTAACCCTAACTTAAAAAACAAAGCAAAACAAAAACCAAAAAAGACAGAATCTCTCAGTGGACTTGATGTTTGGCTGTGTTGGCTACCCAGTGAACTCTGGAGACTCCTCAATGCTGGAGTTACAAACATGTGCAGTTGTGCCTAGCTTTTTACATAGAGAGTGTGGATTTGAACTTAGATCTTCATACTTGTACAAGAGCTCTTACCTACTCAGTCATGCCCCCAACATAGTATTTACATTTTAAATTTAACATTTAAGTCATTTACATTTAATTATTCAAAAAATATTTTATCTAAGGTTTGGATAGATGGCTTAGTAGTTAAGAGTACTGGCAATTTTTACAAAGGACCTGGTTCGATTCCCAAAATGCATATGGCAGCTTAGAACTGTCTATAGCTCCAGTTCTAGGGGATCTGACATAGTCTCCTGACCTCCTTGGGTCATTCACGTGGTGTGTATACACACATGAAGGCAAAATACTTACACATACAAAATAAAATCAGTACATTTCAAATTTTTAAAAGTTATCATTTTTAAATTGTATGCATATGTTTGCCTGTGTGTATGTGACCTCTGCCCACAGAAGCCAAAAGAGGGTTTTTGATACCTGAGACTGGGATTACAGATGGTTGTGAGCCACTGTATGTGTGTGTGCTCAGAGTCCACCCCAGCTTTTCTGTAAGAGCAGCAAGTGCTCTTAACTGTTGAGCCATCTCACCAGACCTGTCTGTTTTTGAGATAGGGTCTCACTGTGTAGCTCAGGATGGCCTCAGATTCACAGCTATCTGCATGCGTCTCAGCCTTATGAGCACTGGGAATATAAGCACAGAGCACGGTAACAAGTTTGCATTTTGGTGCATGAGATGTGGTAGGAATATAACTATTCTTTTACATGTGGCTATACATTTGTCCTAACATAAAATGTTTGAAAGAGTAATTCCCCATTGAATTATCTTGACAACTATTCTGGTCCCTCCCCCAAATCCACATGTTGAGATTATAACTACTAGGTGATAGTATTAAAGGTGGGGTCTTTGAGAGAGAAGCCTTGTCATAGAAGAAATAAGCCTTGTATTACTATGTCATAAGGACAGAGCAAGAAGGCGACACCTATGAGCCAAATAGAACCTGCCATCACCTTGATTGTGGGTTTCCCAGCCTTTTCGAACCAAGAAAAATAAATTTATGTTGTTTATAAAATGCCTGGCATATGATATTTTGTCAATAGAAACCTGAATGTACAAGACAGCACTCTTGATGATAATCAATTGACTATAAACCAGAGGGTTTATTTTTGTACTCTAATCTATTCAATTGATCTTTATGTCTATTCTTAACCTAGGACCTTTCTGTCTCTTCCCATTCTGTGTGTGTGTGTGTGTGTGTGTGTGTGTGTGTGTGTTATGTGTGCATGATTTGCATGTGTGTAGGTACACATGTGTGTGCATGTGAGGGCCCAAGGTTGATGTCAGGAATTATCCTCTATGCTTTTCCACCTTATTCACTAGGGCCTAATCTCTCAGTCAAACTCATAGCTAACGCATTTGGAGTGTTCTGCTAGCAAGTTTGCTCTGGGGATCCTTTCTCTGCACCTTTTGTGGCTGAAATCATAGGCTAGCTGCCATGCCCCTAACTGAACATTTGCCTGGGTTTCTGAGGAAGAGGAACGCTAGTCTCACGCTTTTTTTCTTTTTTTAAACTTATTTTAAAAATTTTTTTTAATTAATTAAATCCCACCCTCCCTCCTGCATCTCCTCCCATGTCCTTCCTCCAGTCCACTGATATAGGAGGTCCTCCTCCCCTTCACTCTGACTATAGCTTATCATATCTCATCAGGAGTGGCTACATTGTCTTCCTCTGTGCCCTGGAAAGCTGCTTCCCCCCTCAGGGGGAGGAGATCAGAGAGCCAACCACTGAGTTCATGTCACAGACAGTCCCTGTTCCCATTACTAGGGACCCCACTTGGAGACTGAGCTACCATGGGCTACATCTGTGCAGGGGTTCTAAGGGTTCTATAGGCTATCTCCATGCATAGCCCTTGGTTGGAGTATCAGTTTCAGAAAAGACTTCTGCGCCAAGAGTTTTTGGC
Source organism: Psammomys obesus (assembly GCF_907164565.1). Taxonomy (NCBI): domain Eukaryota; kingdom Metazoa; phylum Chordata; class Mammalia; order Rodentia; family Muridae; genus Psammomys; species Psammomys obesus. The sequence goes on from NW_026589137.1 coordinate 237,732, forward strand.
TCTGTTGCTCTCCTTGTGGAGCTCTTATCCCCTCCAGGTGTTCCTATCTCCTCCTTCTTTCATAAGATTCCCTGCACTCTGCCCAAAGTTTGGCTATGAGTCTCAGCATCTGCTCCCATACTCAGATGGGTAAAGTCTTTCAGAGGCCCTCTGTGGTAGGCTCCTGTCCTGTTCCCTGTTCTCTCCCTCTTCTGATGTTCATCCCATTTGCCTTTCTGAGTGAAGACTGATCATCTTATTCAGGGCCCTCCTTCTTGCTAAGCTTCCTTAGGTTTTCAGATTTTGGTATGTTTATCCTATATTATATGTCTAATAGCCACTTATAAGTGAGTATATATATATATATCATGTGTGTCTTTCTGCTTCTAAGATACCTCACTCAGGATGATCTTTTCCAGTTCCTACTATTTGCTTGCAAATTTCATGATTTCCTTCTTTTTAATGGCTGAGTAGTATTCCATTGTGTAAATGTTCCACAATTTCTGAATCCATTCCTCAGTTGAGGGACATCTGGGTTATTTCCAGATTCTGGCTATTAAGAATAAAGCTGCTAAGAACATGGTTGAGCAAATATACTTGAGCATATTTTCGATATATGCTTAGGAGTGCTATAACTGGATCTTGAGGAAGCCCTATTCCTAACTGTCTGAGAAAGGGCTAGAGGTTTCTCCATCCCTGATCTCAAGCTGTACTACAAAGTAATACTAATAAAAACTGCATGGTACTAGCATAGAAACAGAATGGTGGATCAATGGAATCGAAAAGAAGACCCAGAAATAAACCCACACATGTACAGATACTTGATATTTGACAAAGCCGCCAAAACCATTCAATGAAAAAGACATGGCATTTTCAACAAATTATGCTACATGGATGTCTACATGTAGAAAAATGCAAATAGATCCATATTTATCATTTTGCACAAAACTAAAGTCCAGGTGGATCAAAGAACTCAATATAAAACTAGACACACTAAACCTCTAAGAAGAAAAAGTGGGGAAGAGCCTAGAACTCATTGGCACAGGAGACAACTTCTTGAACAAACACCAACAGCACAGGCTCTAAGAGCAACAATCAGTAAACTGGACTTCATGAAACTGAAAAGCTTCTGTAAAGCAAAGGACACTGTCGTCAGAACAGAGGAGGACTTTGCAGCCAGCCCTGAAGATACCTGATAAAACAGGGTCAGATGAAAGGGGAGGAGGTCCTCCCCTATCAGTGGACTTGGAAAGGGGCAGGGAGGAGACCAGGGAGGGAGTGTGGGGTTGGGGAGGGAATGAGGGAGCGGGATACAGCTGGGATACAGAGTTAACAAAATGTAAATAAAAAGAAAAAAATAATAATAAAAAAAAAAGAAAAAAAAAAGAACAAAACAAAAGCCTACAGATTAGGAAAGGATATCCACCAAACCTATATCTGGCAGAGGACTAATATCCAGAATATATAAAGAACTCAAGAAGTTAAACAGTAACAAATCAAGTAATCCAATTTAAAAATGAGGTCTAGAGCTAAACAGAAAATTCTCGATAGAGGAATATCGAATGGCAGAGAAACAAAGAAATGCTCAGCATCCTTAGTCATCAAGGAAATGCAAATCAAAATGACCCTGAGATTTCACCTTACACCCATCAGAATGGTTAAGATCAAAAACTCAAGTGAGAACACATGCTGGAGAGCATGTGGAGAAAGGGGAACCCTCTTCCACTGCTGGTGGGAATGTAAACTTGTACAACCAATTTGGAAATCAGTCTTCATGTTTTTAATGCTTAACCATTGAGCCCTCTTCCTAGCTCCTCACTGTCTTGATTACTGTAACTTTGTGATAAGTCTCTCTTTCTCTGTGTGTGTGTGTTTGTATGTTTATGACAGCATCTCTCTACAGTCCAAGCTGCCTCAATCAAGCTTCTTGCCTTGGTTATGATAATTTTTTTCTTCTTTTGGATTGTTTGAGACTGGATCTTGCATGTTGTAACTATATAGCTCAGGCTGGCCACAGACTCACAGAAGTCCTCCAAGTGAGCCAGTCTTTTTAAATTTTATTTTATTATTTTATTTTCATCCCAAGGGTGCCCTGTTCCTACTTCCCTTCCAGTCCCCCTCTCCCTCCATTTCCCTTTCCCTTTTCCTTTCTCCTTAGAAAGGGGGAAGTCCCATCCACCCATATCAGCCCTCCCCACCACATTAAGTAACATCAGGACTGAGTATATCTTCATCCCCTGAGGCCAGGCAGGGCAGTCCTGTCAGAAGGAAGTGATCTAGTTAGCCTTTCCTATATCAACTTCTGTAGTGTTAGGATGACAGGCATGTACAGCCACACTTGGATAACATTTTTTGATTCTTTTTTATGTTTTGCACTTCTGGGAATCAAATCTAGTGTCCTACATATGCTTGGCAAGTGTTCCTCCACTATTCTTCTCCTTTAGTCCCCCTCTCCAAACTATTTTCACTATTCTGGATCCTTTAAATTGCCATATGAATTTTGAGATCAACTTTCCTATTTCCAGAAATAAAGGTAGCTTTGATTTTGAGGTAGATTGTTTTAAAGCTATAGGTTGATCTGGGTATTTTGGACTTTTAAACAACTTTAAGCTTTATTCCAAAAAATAACTACAGATACATTTAACAAGAGAAATGCAAGAGTTTGGAGAGATGGCTCAGTTGGTGGAGTGCCTGTCACACAAGCCTAAGGTCTTGAATTCTGATTCCCAGCATCCACATAAAAAGCTATAGTGCTAAAGGTACTGTGCATCTGGAACTCCAGCACTCAGGAGGGTGAAGATTTTGAGAGAGGCAGAGACAGACTCCCAAAGCTCATCCAACCACCATCCTAGCCAAACTGATGAGTTTCAGGCCTGGTGTGAGATTTTGTCTAGAAAATAGCAAAGATGAAGAATAGTTGAAGGAAGACACCCAACATTGACTTCAGGCTTTCATTCTCACCCATACTCACATGGACACACATACAGACCAAAGTAAATGCAAGATTTATATACTGAAAGTGAAGACCTAGGGTGTGGTTCTGTTGGCAGAGTGTTTGCCTAGCACCAAGGAGGCCCTTTATTTGCTCCCTAGCACAGTCCCATTTGGGAAGGACACATCCTCATGAGCTAGAAATGGTGGTCCAAGCTTGTAATGCCAGCTACGGGGAGGCAAAGGCAGGAAGAAAAAAGTTCAAGGTTATCCTTGGGCTATAAAGACAGTTTGAGGCTCAGCTGAGTTTCTTGGAACCTCTCTTTCAAAAAAAAAAAAAAACAGAAACAAACAAACAAAAACAAAAGCAATTTATAAAACATTATCGGTCTACAAAGCAAGTCCAGGCCAGCCAAGGCTACACAGAAAAAAAATCATGGAATTCATGATGACTGACTGAAAAACTTTGACTTGGTATCCATCTCTTTCAATTTCTTATTTTTTTCTAGAGCAATTTCCCTCCATTTGATCATTTCTATGATTTTTAAAATTTTCACCAGAGTTGTCCAATAGATAACATTCAGTTGTTTGTATATGGTCATTTATAGTATTTTGTTATAATCATTTTCATTTCTGTGACAATTAGAATGACTCCTAAAGAGAATCCAGTGCTCTTAACTGAAGGACCATCTTTACAACCTCCCATTATTTTATTCTTGGTGGTGTGTATACATGTGTGTTAGTTTGTATACTTGAGCCTGGTGTCCACGGAGGAGGCCTGAAAGAGGTTGTTGGATCCCTAGGAGCTAGAGTTGCAGGTGATTGGGAGTCACTGGCATGGATCCTCAAGAAGAGCAGAATGAGCTTTTAACTGCAGAGCCATGTCTCCAGCCTCTACTGTTGGTTTTATTTGACCTTGCTTTTGTAGTCTCGTGCTGTGGGATATTAGGCTATCGATTCGAGAGATTTCTTTCCCTTCTTAATGTAGACATTTACAGCTACATGTTTCCCTCAATGCACTGCTCTAGCTTCACTCCTTAGCTGCTGATGTAGTGTGCTGTCCTTTCCATTCATCATAAGAATTTTCCTCATTATATTGTCATCTCTTCTTTGGCCCATTGCTGCTAGTGAAACTGGGATGCTGACCTCTTTCCTGGTTACAGATCTCAGGCTTCTGGTTTTTGCATGCAAGGACACTAGTCCCATTCAAGGAGCTAATTATCTCCCAAACATCCCAACTCCAAATGCTGTCACACTAAGGGTTGGGGTTCAGCATATTAACTTAATAGCTAAATAAACATGTAATGTATATTGGTAACTCAATAATTTACTTAATAAATATATAGATGGGGCTGGGGAAGCAGCTGAATTGATTAAGTTCTTGCCTCTATCATTTGTGAAGCCCTGTGTTTGATCCCCAGCACTACACAAGCTGGGCATAGTTGTTCAAGACTGTAATCTCAGCATTTGGGAGATGGAAGCAGGAGGATGATAAGTTCAAAATATATATATATCTGCATTGCAAGTTTGGGGCCAGTCTGAGACACTTGAGAGCCGGTCTTAAAAAACAAGAAAACAAACAAACAAACAAAAAACCCAGTTAACAAAGCTTTAATTATATGACAGTGTTGTTCTGAGGATCCTACCAATTTTGGAGTTATTTTATTTTCAGATGACCCTATACTATAGGTTCTCTTCTTATCACTATCTCAATTATATAAGAAAACAAGCTATGGCACAAAGAGGTTTAGCAAAAGCTTAAGGCCACATAGCTAGCAAGAAACTCTATAAGGCTTCAACCTAAGAGGTCTGGCTTCAGATTCTAATTTTTAAAAAATGCCAAGCCACATCAAAGCGTGAATGGATAAATAGGTTCTATTAGCACAAAGAGAAGCCATTAAAATTTCTAAAATGTTCACTTGCTGTTGATGGTGTATGTGCATCAAAAAGCAGGCAAGATTTTAAAAATGTATTTAAGCCAAGAGAAATTGGGTGAGTCCAGCTGTCATTGCCTCATACCATGAACTTTGCAAATCGAATTTAATACATGATATGGTGACAGAAGCAGCAAAGAACATGCATTTTCTCATCCCTCAATCTTTAGCCCTGACCAGCTTATGGGCTTCTTGGAAGAGCTGATACCAGTTATGAAGATGTACTGAACTGCAGCCACTAACCAAGGACTTTGGGGGAATGAATCCTCAAATCTAACTTGCTAGATCTCCAGTGATTTATGAGATTGTGTTTTCTCATGAAAATGACAATACATCTGAACACACTGAACTTGAAACAACAGGAGACAAACAAGAGCTCTGCTGATTTGTTCAAGGAAATGCAGACTCCAGCTGGCCATGTGGATTAGGCAGATGGCAACTGGGAGTCTCTCATCTCCTATTGAGGACTAACTTGTGCCAGTGCATTCACAGATTTTGGAGAACGCTGTGCCATATTTGGTGTAAAATAAGTCATGATTGCATGAGGAGTATCTTCCTTGAGTGTAGGCTTGGGATTTGGGTGGGATGGGAAGGATGAAAAAGAGGGTGTATACCACAGGGTCCTAAGAGTTCAGGCCTGGCAGGAAAAAGTCTCTCTCACCTTAGGCTAGATGTAAAGAGCCAGGAACTCACAAGTTCAAAAGACCAAGAGTCATAACAGCAGGGACAAAGCCAGCCTTGAAATTTTCCATGCCCAGCAGAGGTCTGGCACATTTGATTGTTCCAACTTTTTTGTGGCAGCCATGGTACGGTATAGAGGCCCAACTGAGTATAAGTCAGTGATGAAATAGGCAGATGAGGTTCACAGACATTTAAAAATATTTAATTATTTTTAGTTTTTATGTGTATGAGTGTTTTGCTTTTACATATGTATGTGTAACATGTGCAGTCAATATCTGAGAAGGCCAAGAGGAAGGTGTCCAATCCCCTGGCACTGGAGTTATAGATGGTTGTAAGATGTCTGGGAACCAAACCTTGGTCTTCTGGAAGAACAGCAATTACTCTTAACTGCTGTGTCATGTCTTCAGCCAAGATAATTTTAGAAATGTAATATAAATGCTTATTATGGTAGAATTTATAGTCTACACATGTAACCTGTTCATTGATTTTGTTTGTTGCTCAGTTTTATGGTATGGAGAATAAAAGATAGATCCTCATGCATTCTAGGCAAGACTCTACCACTGAGCTGTATTCCTAACCTTTGGTGTTTTGAGGCAAATTCCTGCTATATATAGCCCAGGCTAGCTTGGAACTCACCATTATCCTGCCTCTATCTCTCAGGTGCTGGGATGTCAGACATGGATTAATTCACATGTTTTGAAAAAATATAAGCAACTGTTTAATAAATGAACAAAATACAAGTTTAAAGTCATTTTTATAATTGCTTTAGGACTTACAGACAGTTTATGTATATCCTACCTGACTAAATTATCAAAAGCTGTGTCAGAATTTTACAGATGACATCAGGTATGGTAGAACATAAAGTCATCCCAGCACTTGGAAGGTGGAGGTAGTAGGGTCATGAGTTCAAACCAGCCTCAGCTACAGAGCAAGTTGAAAGCCAGCCTGAGCTACCTGAGGCCCTGCCTAACTCTCCCTTACCACCAAAGAATTTTTCGTGTGAATATGGTCTAAGCTTTTCAAGATGAATGATCAAGTTCTAAGTAAAGTTGGGGGTCATCCTAATGTCCCTGAATTGTATCTTCCTTCCTTTTCTTTACCTTTCACCTTCTTTCTGGTTTTATTGAGACAGGGTCTTGTTATGTAGCCCTGGCTGGCTTATAACTCACTCTGTAGAGCAACATAGCCTCATGCTGTGATAATCCTCTTGCCTTCACCTCTCAAATGCTAGAATTATGAGCACATAGCACCAAGTTCAGCTTTCAAATTAAAAGTGAACTTTTCTGTGTTTGTGGGTGTGGCAGGGTGCAGGAACCTTGTGCATCTAGGGAAGGCTCTCTACTACTAAGCTTTATAACTAGACTTCTTTCTTTGTTTTGTTTTGTTTTTTCAAGTTATTTTATGTGGATAGGTTGTTTTGCCTGTGTGCATGTCTGCACAACACGTGTGCAGTAGCCAGAGAGGCTAGAAAAGGGATTTGGACCCCATGAAACTGTAGTTACAAATAGTTGTAAGGGCCCATGTGGGTCCTTTGTAATAGCAGCAAGTGTTCTCAACTGCTAAACCATCTCTATAGTACCCCTTCATTTGTTTGTTTGTTTGTTTGTTTTGTTTCATTTTGTTTTCGAGACAGATTTTCTCTGTGTAGCCCTGACTGTCCTGGAACTTGCTCTGTAGACCAGGCTGACATCAAACTCACAGAGCTCTGCCTGCATTGATTTTCCCAAGTGGTGGGATTAAAGGTGTGTGCCACCAGGCCCTGTAGTCAGAATTTTAGATTTTTTTTTAAAGAAAGAAATATAAGAATATGTTTTCATTCTAATTCCAAGTGTGAGGCTATGGGGCTGCTTTGCAGCAGCTGATTATGATTTGCATCATGGTCTAGTACAGGTGTGATTTTGCCAGCTGCAGATAATTTCTGTAGTTATGTGATATTTGGAGTTCTGAGGATTTTTCAGAGGATATATAAATGCTAGAACCCCCAGTAGGTGTGTTGCCTGGTGGTTGTGGATTGCTCAAGGTGGTGGTTGCACTTTGTTAAGTAGCACAAAGAAAAAAACCACAAGAAGAAATTAGATATCCTGAAGGCAAGATCAAACTTCCCTCAAGGAACTTGATACTCTTAATCAGCAGGAAGTAATCTAATGATAATGTTGCCCCCTTTCTGACCCCTGACTTCATTCAGGGATCTCTTCCCTTTCCTCTCTATCCTTTTTTTCTCTCTTACCTAGTGTTACAGGGCTGAAAAGGAAGAAGAAAAGTGGTGGAGAAGGGTGGAAGAAAGAAGAACCCACAAAGTAGCTAAAGTCCAGTTACAATGCCCAGGAGAGGAGCACCTCACTTTCTTAAAATTGTCAAAGCTGAAGTCCCCATCACAAATCTGTCAATGAACATGAATCATCAAGAGATAGGGCCAGACTAAATAGCTCCTACTGGCCTAGTTCATTTTGTTAAATAGCAGTGTTCTATTCATATTATTGGGTCAATCAATATTGATCAATGACCAACAAAGTAAGCCTGGAAATGTGCCCCGTTGAGTTCATAGAATTGATTAAACTCTTGTATTAAACTATCTTTTATCAACAACTTATTCATATGTATTTATCTGTATTTTTTATTAGATGACCAGCAACAGCAAAAAATCTGAAAAGTATGTCTAAAAAAGCTTTCCTAAAATTTTAGGTATCTTGTTTGGATTTGTTATCAGAACCCTGACACTTATTTTTTTTTAAATAAAATTTCATTAATTCTTTGGAAATTTTGTACAGTGTGTTTTGATAACATTCACCTCCCTTCCCCCATTTCCTCAGTTATACCCCCACTTTCTCTACCCTCCCAACTTTACGCCATGGCAATTTAATTCAATCCATAATTTCTGACATGGGATTTGAGAACTATTATTTTTATTGCTATCACTGCTGAAGGCTGATGGATTCCCTTTGGGAACCAGGAGAGGAGATGGTTTGTAAATATTTTATTATGAATGTTGAGAAGCTTGACCTCTGGTCTCACTTCAGCAGACAGTAACAGGACCTACATTGAGGTAGGCTGGGAAGTCATTTGTAGTGAAGCCCATATCATGCGCAGGAAGCAGCTTTAGCTTTTTTGCCAACTTGCCACAAACTGAGGACGTCAAGTCCCCAAGTTCTACAATAAGAAGTATATTCTCAGGTAATTTGCATAGTGGTAGATGAACCTCCCTGTCATGCAGCAGCGCAAAGGTAACCAGAGGACCTCTCCGAGGAGCTGGACTGCTGCATACTGTATGAAGATATGGACGGCATTTACTTATTGTGTCAACTTGACACATGCTAGAGTCATCTGAAAGGACAGAACCTCAAGTGAGAAAAATAACTCCGTAAGATTAGACTGTAGGCAGGCTTGTAGGGCATTTTCTTGATTGTTCCCATTGTGCATGGACCCGCCACTGGGCTGTTGGTCCTGAGTTCTAGAAGAAGACAGTCTGAACAAGCCATCACTAGCAAGCTAGGAAGCAGCACCCCTGTAGGCATAAGATTATTGTATAATTCAAATGCTGATTTATAGACCCCGCAGATCTGATTGTAATCTTTGTATTGAGAATCTCCTGTCTCAATGTTGTATAAACCCTGCTCCCCAATTGTCTCCTGATGTGCCAATAAGGCAGTTTACAGCCCATCAACGAGCAGGGGAGAGAACAGGACTGGACTTCCTGCCAGCCAGTGGAGGAGGAGTTAGAGGAGAAAGTAGGAGATTCAGCCACAGGAGAGGTCCAAGAGACATTAAGACAGAGAAGCTGGAGCAGGTAATCTACAAAGCGCGACTATCCCTGGGATGTGTGCTGGAAGGAAGACAAATTCATTTAGGAAGTTCAGAATAGAATCATAATTGCACAGTTCTTGTGTTGTGAACCTTGTTTAAGAAATCATATAAAAGAGTCAATTATTTGTGTGATAGTCGGCTTAAGAGAGAAACTAAGAAACAAACACAGTTTTATAAAAATAACTTTAACACACCCCTCTATGAGCCTCCGCTTCAGCTTCTGTCTCCACATCAGTTAGCGATCATGACACTACACCCCAGGCAATTCTTCAGTTGAGATTCCTTTTTTTCCATGTGACTCTAGCTTATGCCAAGTTGACCATAAAAACAAACCAAGACGTCAGTCACCAATTACCCGAGGTACTTAAAGTGTATTTGCTAGAGAAGATAAAATATCTGATCAGGTGACTGAAATGTAGATTCAACTTTGAAAAGAAGGGAGCAGGCTATTTAGAAGTGCTTTCCGCACCACTGTGATATTTGAAATACTTAGCCAAGGAACTAGGGATGTTTGATTTAATGCTTGCCTATTTTGCACGAAGATCTGAGTTCAGTGCCAGCACATTATAAACAGGGCATTTTTACACATATCTGTGTGATCCCAGCACTTTGGAGGTAGAGGCAGGGCAACTAAAAGTGCAAAGTCATCCTCAGTTACATAGAGTTCAGAGTCAGTTGGGAATACATGAAATTTGGGTCGGGGGAGGATATGAAATATTTAGTTAGCCAAATACACACTAATCAAAGCAGTTTAAAAAAAAAAAAAAAAAAGCACAACACCAGGGGCAAAAACCTTTGAGCAAAATGGGGATAGATTTGTGCATATAAATATTTCAGTCTCTTTACACATAATTAACTATAAACAAAATTAATGACTTTAGATGAATATCTACATGGAAATGCACCATAGGACTTAACACAATAAAGAAGAGAAAGAAAACGATTTCAGTGTAAAGTAGGCAAAACGCACATACGGGAATTTCAGAAAACAAAGAGCTACAGCTGGCCAGTAGCTGAACATCTCAGTCCTTCTTTCTACTGCCAGCTGCGTGTGGTGTGCTTTTACCTGCTTACCAAGCTCAAGATGTCATACTGATAACTTGAAATCATTCTCGGTGAGAGTATTTCACCACAGAAATCAGCAAGTGACTCAGAGCAGACTTGTTGTTTTTTTCTTAGAGAGCTAGGTATTAAATATTTACTGGCTTGCTACTGTGCCTATCATCTGAGACTTTCCCAAGTACACTGAAATGTATTCACGTGTTCTGCCCTCTCAGTGTCTTTAAAGAAACTCTGACCTCTACATATTTCTGCTTTCCTTCAGAATCAATTGTACATGTTGAATCCCTTTATTCATTTCCTAGTCATTCTTCAACACACTTAATTAGTTTAGGGGTTACCATTCCATCTCTGAAATAGCTGTTGCTGATCTGGAAGATCTCCAAGAAGCCAGACTTTTATTTTATGGATACATTTTATCTTCATTGACCCCAACCCCGTGTGTGTGTGTGTGTGTGTGTGTGTGTGTGTGTGTGTGTGTGTTTCTAGGTGTGAAGCCCAGGACTCTCTCAGACTAAGAAAGCACTGAGCCACAATCCAGACCTCCTAGGCTTTTTCACAGCATTCAATTCTATTGACTATTACTTTCTTCTTGAAATTCTCTCACACTTCCTCTTGTATCTCCCTTAATTTCTGGACATAGACTTCAAGGCCTCACACATGCAATTCATTCTGTCAGCTTAGCTTTATCTTCAGACCCCATTTCCACTTCTAAGTATAGTATTTTCCAGAAATTAGTCTTCAACCTTCTCTACTATCCCCATAGGTAATCTCATCTATTCACATGGGCTTAGCTACAATGCATACACCAATGTTTTCCATATTTATATCTTCCCTCCAAGCTGGAATTTCCTACTTGATGTTATCCCTTCCAGTATCACAAGAGTCCCTAACCTGACATCTCTGTCTTCCTTAACTGTCCTCATCACCAAACCTGAGTTGATTTTACATTTATTTGTTTGTTTGTTTGTTTTTAAGACAGGGTTTCTCCATGTAGCCCTGGTTAACCTGGAACACACTTTGTAGACCAGGCTGGCCTCAAACTCAGAGATCCACCTGCCTCAGCTTCCTGAGTGCTAGAATTAAAGGTGTGCACCATCACTGCCTGATTTTACTTCCTAAATGTCTCCCAAATATGTTCTGTTATCTCCATGACCATAATTCCGTCCCAGCTTCTCTGATCAATCATTCAGCTAGAATACCTCAATAACCTTCCTGCTTGTAGTCTTCTTCCATTTAGTCCATCCCACCTGGAAGTCAATGATGTTCAAAACATGGCTGCTGTCATTTTACTCTTTTTTAAAGCCCTCCTCCCCATAGTTATGTTCCTGTTGCTTTCAGGGAAGGTTTTTTTTTCCCCCTTCAGTCCTAGGGATTAGACCCAGGGTCTCATGTGTGGTAGGCAAGCACTCTATCACTGAATATATGTATATCTCAACTCCACTCCAGAATTTCAGTATGAAAACAATGCAGATCATCCTGAGTGAGGTAACTCAGAAGCAGAAAGACACCCATAGTATATACCTACTTATAAGTGGATATTAGCCATATAATAAAGGATAAACATACTAAAAACTATAGTCCTAAAGAAGCTGAACAACAAAGAGGACCCTAGGGAAGATGCTTAATCCTCCCTCAGAAAAGCAAACAGGATAGACATCAGAGACATCAGAGGTAGTAAAACACAGGGAGCAAGACTGGAACCTACTACAAAGGGCCTCTGAAAGACTCTACCCAGAAGGGTATTGAAGCAGATGCTGAGACTCATAGCCAAACTTTGGGCAGAGTGCAGGGAATCTTACGGAAGAAGGGAGAGATAGAAAGAACTTGAGGGGAGAGCAACAGAGCCAAAACCCTGGGTCCAGGGGGTCCTACAGAGACCAATGCACTAACCAAGGACCATGCATGGAGAGCACCTGGACCCCCTTCTCAAATGTAGCCTATGGGCAGCTCAGTCTCCATGTGGGTTCCCTAGTAAAGGGAGCAGGGACAGTCTCTGGCATGAAATCTGTTGCCTGCTCTTTGATCACCTGCCCCTGGTGGGCCTAGGCCACAGAGGAAGAAAATGCAGCCAGTCCTGATGAGATCTGATAGGCTAGGCTCAGAGAGTAGGGGAAGAGGACCTCCTCTATCAGTGGATTAGGGGAGGGACATAGTGGGGAAAGAGGGAGGAAGAGTAGACCAGGAGAAGATGAGGGAGTGGGCTACAGCAAGGATACAAAAAGAATAAATTGTAATAAATATTAATAATAAAGAAAAAAATTAAAAACTGACCTTACTGGCCCTCCTCTGGTCCCTGCTCTCAGTATAAACAAGGCAAACAGGGAAGTGAGCATACCAAGTTCTAGGTTAGGGAGCCAGAAGGGAGTCTCAGAGTGGGAACTGAATGTGTCTAGCTCTGTTGAGCCAGATGGTGATAAAGGAGGAGTAATCATTCTGTCCAGCTACAATTGCCCCTTAGTACTAATTCAGACTACATGGCTGACCTGGAACAGATTTCATAATATCTAGAAGCTAGAACTATACCTGCCCACTCTCCTTTTCCTCCTAGCCAACTGCTGTTGGTGGTCCTCTCTCTGAGGTGTTTTCCCATGTCCCCAGCCCTGAAGCCCAGGACTCCCCTTCTCTCTGTCTTGGGATTGGCTCTTTGTTGGCTCCACATGATTGATGGGCTTGGCATGATATCGTTTGCCAGAAGTCCAAGAGGGACACTCCACTTTTCAAAATGATAGGATCTTTGGCCTGTCTCTTGAGGAGGAGACAGCAGAAAAAGAGAAAGAATGTGGAGGGGGTTCCTCACACAAAGGCCAGGCCTAGAAAGTATGCGGAGGGAACCAAAGTCACCACAAAAGAAGTCCCCTGGTCCTCCATTCCACCTGGCAGTGAATGTTTCTCTCCTCTCTCTCTCTCTCTCTCTCTCTCTCTCTCTCTCTCTCTCTCTCCTGTTTATGTAACTTATACACCTTGACAGCAAAGACTCTGTGAAATATGTTCCCAGTGCCTAACATGTATTCTATTAGGTGATTCCAGAAAAGAAGAAAGTGGCATAACGAGAAGGTAGCAGGAAGAGCAGCCAAATAGAACTAAGTATTCAGGAGGCAGGTGACCCTTGTGTTCCATCATTGTTATAGAGACTCAAGGCAGTGGGCTAAACAGAAGGGCCTGGCACAAACAAAGACCACAGGATGGGTGACAGTATCAAGGAAGAGGAGCAGCTGTAGTTTCTGAGACTCTCATGAACACTTGGAGATCAGATAGGCCCTGGAATTGTATAGCACAAACACATAAAACCAAGGCTAAAATTGAGGAACTGCTTTAAAGCTAGGGCCTCAACCGGATGGGGGTGGGGAATCAGAGGTGCTGGCTGCTTTCAGTCTAGGCTTCTAGTAGGTAGTCTTTGATTATTCCCTGACAAAGGCTAGGATGTGGTAGACAAAAAAGGGCCATGCCAAGCTCTGATATTGGCATGGGATTTCACTGAAAACAGACTTGCGGGCTGCTCCCAGGAGGGTTGAGCTGTATGGAGACCATAATGGAGTTATGGGGTTCCTCAGGAGTGCTGCCAGCCTCTACCCCCAACACACATGCGACTGCCTCACAACGCTGGGGACACTTCAGCACAGACACCTATGGATGTGCCACCTATCCCTTGAGCAAGAACCTGAGCAAGATCTCTTAACAATGGTGGACCTCCCAGCCTGGGATACAGTGTGTAATTCAAATCCCCTGCAATGTCATTGTTCCTTTCTTACTTACATGCTGTCTACTATACAAAGAAAGCTTAGTTCTTTAGCCATTTTAGAAACTGCTTGAGTCTGGGCTTGCCAGTCTTTAGTCCTGGTTATATATTCAGGCACAGAAGAGGCAGAAAGGCTGAGAAGAGAAGAGATATCGTAAGTGGTCAGTTGATAAGTTTTGTTCCTCCTCTCTTCCTTCTGATGGGTTGAAAAGATCTCGTTTCGTCACACACACACACACACACACACTTCAAGGGGAAAAAAACAGGTTAGAGGAAGAGACTGGGCAGTTAATTTAGTGGGTAGAGCACTTGCCTACTGTGCAGGAAGCCCTGGTCCTGATTTCCAGCAACACACAACTCAGGTGTGGTATAATCACATCATGCCTTTGCTCTCAGCATGTGAAGTGGAAAGCCAGAGAATCCCATGTTTAAGGTCATTCCAGCTACAAGTCAAGTTCAAGGCAAGCTTGGGTTAGGTGAGATTCCCAAGGCATGGGATGGGTATGGTTCTGTCTCCATTTTTTTTTTTTCGAAAGGAGGAGGAGAAAAAGGAGTTGGGGGAGGCTCTCTATGAAGAGGAATTTTGGGGCTCATAGGCATGACCATGAATGTATGTTCATGTGCGATGCGGTGTCCTTGTGACACCCTAGCTACCAATGCCCAGCCCTAAGCAATGTCTGACAGGCGCTCAGTCAATGGCTGCTGAGTAAAGAAATTAAGAGAGGCATGTAAAAACTATTTTTATATTTCTACTTTCCTTAAGGAAAATTGAGCAAGCCACAACTTCCTTAGGGTCCACAGGTGACTATTGATGGCTGTGAAGCCATAGTCTTCTATCTGGGAGGGGAAATGCTTCCCTGCTGGATAGGAATGGGTCCTAATTGGAGCCAACATTCATAGTCAAGCTTTTCAGAGATCACTGTGAGTGCTGAGGTGGGGTGCTAATTCCATATAGGATGGGAGGTCATAATAGTGACATGCAGCCAAAAGCTCAGGGAAAAAAAAAATAAACCCTTATCCTGAAATCATCCTGAAACAGAGGCTTTATGAAAGGACAAAATGAAGGCCAGTGAAATTGGTATCAAGTAAGTAGAGAAGGCTTTAGAATGATATAAGATGAGAAAGTTGGAGGAGAAAGCAAAAACAAAGTAATCAAGACAGCATCAACTGCATTAGAAAGTAGGTTAAAAACTGGAAGCCAGATGGTGGGAAAGAGAGGCAGGCATATCTCTGTGAGTTTGAGGCCAGCCTGGTGTATAGAACAAATTCCAAGGTATCAAGAACTACACAGAGAAACCCTGTCTCACAAAAGAAAGAAAGAAAGAAAGAAGAAATAAGAAAGAAGAAAAAATAAGAAAGAAAGAAAAGAAAAGAAAAGAAAAGAAAAGAAAAGAAAAGAAAAGAAA
>NW_026589137.1:253271-258571 GCF_907164565.1 Psammomys obesus
AAAAGAAAAGAAAAGAAAAGAAAAGAAAAGAAAAGAAAAGAAAAGAACAAACCGCTGGCATGGTGGCACATGTTATCTGATAAGTTATAAGAAATGCAGTCTGGGATCAAGAATGCAGCTCAGTTGGGAGAATGCCTGCATAGCATGCACAATGCCCTGGATTCTAGCCCCGAGCATTGCAAAAACCAGGCATGGTGGCATGTACCTGTAAATCTCAACATTTGGAAGGTGAAACAGGAAGATCAGAAGTCCAAGGTCATCATCTACATAGTGAATTCAAGGGCAGCCTGGATTACAGGACATCCTATTATTATTAGATAATAATAAGAATGTGAATAAGAATACTAAGGCCATCAGAGGTAGCTCAGCAGATAAAGGAAGGCTCTTCTAACCCTGAGTTCAATCCTTGGATCCACATAGTAGAAGGAGAGAACCAAGTTTACATTTTGACCTCTGACCTCCACATGCACACCATGGTGTACACACACTACACACATATGTGTGCACGTATGCATGCACTCAGGCACACACTAACAAATAAAATTTGGAAGAATAAAAAGAAAGAAAGGGAGGAAAGAAGGGAAGGAGGAAGGAAGGACTCTAGGTTGTGAGTATAGTTCAGTGTCTGCATGTAGGACGACTTGGATTTGATTCTTAGGACTGCAAAGATAGATAGATAGATAGATAGATAGATAGATAGATAGATAGATAGATAGATAGATAGATAGATAGATAGATAAAGGAAGGAAGAGAGCATTTATTTAAGAAAGTCTAGATCTTAGATACAAGGGGTGGGACAAGGAGACTGGCTATAGAGACTGCAAGGTAAGATGGAACCAGGTTTGGAAAAGCTGTGTTAGCAGTAACAAATTGTTTGTTATTTTATTTTTATTTTTATTTTTATTTTTATTTTTTTTGCTCCAGAGTGATGGTGCACAGGGCTATGCTGGCTAAGCAGAGAGACCATTCAGTGTCTGGATGTGTTCCTGGCACACATGGGATGCTCACAGAGCAAATGAAAAAATAAAGTTAATGTGTAGGATCTTCTTTTTCAATTTTTAAACTGTGAATCTTTCCTAAATCTATGAGAGCTGCTCCTGCTCATCAGCTAGCCAGCAACAAAATGAAAGAAGGAGTGGCAAACGAATATTAAACAGTCCCAGCACTGATCATGCTTAATTCAACAGTTTATCTTTTCATGGACATCTGTGCTTGTGGCTATGATTTTATATTGCACATACATAATGGAGACATATTTTCCACTCATAGAAGTATTCTTTTGTTTTTTTATTTTTTATTAATTACAATTTATTCACTTTTTATCCCAGTTGTAGCCCCACCCTTATCCCCTCACAGTCATATCCTCCCTCCCTCTCTCTTCTCCTCCCATGCCCCTCCCCCAGTCCACTGATAGGGGAGGTCCTCCTCCCCTTCCATCTGACCCTAGCTTATCAGGTCTCATCAGGACTGGCTGCATTGTCTTCCTCTGTGGCCTAGCAAGGCTGCTCCCCCCAGGGGGGAAGTAATCAAAGAGCAGGCCACTGAGTTCATGTCAGTTCCCTTTACTAGGGAACCCACTAGGAGACTGAGCTGCTATGGGCTACATCTGTGCAGGGGTTCTAGGTTATCTCCATGCATGGCCCTGGGTTGGATTATGAGTCTCAGAAAAGACCCCTGGGCCCAGATATTTTGGTTCTGTTGCTCTTCTTGTAGAACACCTGTCCCCCTCCCAGCTCTTCCTGTCTTCCCCTTATTTCATAGGATTCCTTGCACTCTGCCCAAAGTTTGGCTATGAGTCTCAGCAACTGCTTTGATGCCCTGCAGAGCAGAGTCTTTTAGAGACCCTCTGTGGTAAGTTCTTGTCCTGTTCCATGTTTTCTTCTTCTTCCAATGTCCGTCTCATTTGCCTTTCTGAATGAGGATTGATCATCTTACTCAGGATCTTCTTTCTTGTTTATCTTCTTTAGGTGTACAGATTTTAGTATGTTTAACTTATATTATGTCTAAAATCCACTTATAAGTGAGTATATACCATATGTGTCTTCACAGAAATAAATAAAATCATTTTATTTCCTATGGTGTAACTTAACATATCAACTATTACATGGCATTCTAGAAAAAACACCATGATATCAAGATGCTGTGCTACCTGAGCCTGCTGGAGAGATGGTCCCTTAGATGGTGAAGAGTCGGTGAGAAGTTGGGAGTAAGGAAGTGACCAGAACCCATTTGCAATTTGAAAAGGTCATTCTGGCTTCAGCTAGGAAAAAAGAATTCAGAGCAGAACGTGATTGAAGGAGTTAGTGACAGGTCTCAGGATGCTATTTGCTGTGGTTGGTCCCATCCAAAAACTTACATTGAAATATAATTCATTTTGTGAGGTATTGAGAAGGTGTGAATGTAATCCCAGTTCAGAGTTTAGAGATGAGACCTTGAAAGTGATTAGGAGTAGATGACATCATGAATTTGAAGCCTCTATGGCTGTGAACTTTTCATTAGAATATAATACAATTATAATATTGAAATTTTAAAATATTGATTTCATTTATGTGTATGTATCTGTGTGAGTGTATGTCATATGTGTGCAGGGGTCCTCAGAGGCCAGAAGAGTGTTGGATCCCCTGGAATTGGAGATAGAGGTTGTTAAACTTGGGAACAGAACTCAGGTCCCCTGAAAGAGCAATGATTGCTCTTTACTGTGATCTCTCCATCCTGATCATGAAATTCTGATCACTCTGTCTCTACTTGAGTGCTGGGATTGTGAGCATGAGCCATCATGTCTGGCCTATTCATCTTTCTTTCTCTTTTTCCTTTCTTCCTTTCTTCTTTTCTTTCTTTGTTTCTTTCTTTCTTTTTTCTTTCCTTCTTTCTTTCTAGGCAAGGTTTCTCTGTGTAGCCTTGGCTGTCCTGTACTCTATTTATAGACCAGGCTGGCCTCTAATTCACAGAGATCTGCCTGCCTCTGCCCCCCTGAGTGCTGGGATTAAAGGTGTGTGCCACCTCACCAGACTCTATCCATATTTCTTAATGGGCAATGCTTAATGTGCATTAGAATGGGAAGTGAGGATGCAGAAAAGCCAATAAGCTGGGTACTAAGCTATAGTTAGATAGAAGAAGTAAGATATTATAAGACAGATATGCAGTACATGCCTGTAATCCCAGTGCTTGGAAGTGAAAGCAGGAACATCAGGAGTTTATGATTACCCTTAACTACACGGGAGCAGAAAGACACACACAGTATAAACTCACTTATAAGTGGGTACTAGACCTATAAGATACAGTAAACATACTAAAATATGTACACCTAAACAGGCTAAACAAGAAAGAGGACCGGGGGTAAGATGATCAATCTTCACTTAGAAAGACAAAGGGGATGGACATTGGACATAGGAGAAAACAAGTAACAGGACAGAAGCCTACCACAGAGGGCCTCTGAAAGACTTTACCTAGCAGTGTATCAAAACAGATGCTGAAACTCATAACCAAACCTTCGGCAGAGTGCAGGGAATCATATGAAAGAAGGTGGAGTTAGCATGATAGGAGCTCCACAAGGACCAAATCTATCAGGGCACAGGGGTCTTCTATGAGACTGTTTCTCCAACAAAGGACCATGCATGGATAGAACCTAAAACCCCTGCTCTGATGTAGCCCATGGTAGCTCAGTATCCAAGTGGGTTCCCTAGTATGGGGGACAAGGATTATTTCTGACATGAACTCAGTGACTGGCTCATTGATCTCCCCCTCCCCTCTGAGGGAGGAGCAGCCTTTAGAGGCCACAGATAAGGACATTGCAGCCAGTCCTGAAGATACCTGATAGGCTAGGGTCAGATGGAAGGGAAGGAGGACCTCCCCTATCAGTGGACTTGGAAGAGGGCAGGGAGGAGATGAGGGAGGGAGGATAGGATTGGGAGGGAAAAAGGGAAGGGTCTATGGCTGAGATACAAGTGAATGACCTGTGATTAAAATAAAATAAAATAAAATAAAATAAAATAAAATAAAATAAAATAAAAACACAATGACCAAGACAACTTATAAAAGAAAAAAAAATCGGTACAGAGCTAAACGGAGAATTCTCAACAGAGGAATATCAAATGGCAGAAAAACACTTAAAGAGGGGGCTGGGAAGATGGCTCAGCGGTTAAGAGCACTGGCTGCTCTTCCTGAAGTCCTGAGTTCAATTCCAAGCAACCACATGGTGGCTCACAACAATCTCTAATGAGATTTGGTGCCCTCTTCTGATGTGTAGACACATATGCAGGCAGAACACTGTGTACATAATAAATAAATACATCTTAAAAAGAAAAAAGAAAGAAAACCACTTAAATGCTCAAGGTCCTTAGTCATCCGGGAATTGTAGATCAAAACGACCTTGAGATTCCATCTGACACCTATCAGAATGGCTAAGATCTAACGCTCCAGGGACAACACATGCTGGAGAGGATGTGGAGAAAGGTGAACCCTCCTCCATTGCTGATGGGAATGTAAACTTGTACAACCACTTTGGAAATCAATCTGGTGCTTTCTCAGACAATTAGAAATAGTGCTACCTCAAGATCCAGCTCAGGCATATATTCGAAAGATGCTCAACCATACAAGGACATTTGCTCAACCAAGTTGATAGCAGTTTTATTAATAATAGCCAGAATCTGGAAACAACCTAGATGTAACTCAACTGAAGAATGGATTCAGAAATTATGGTACATTTACACAATGGAATACTACTTAGCTATTAAAAAAAAAAAAGACATCATGAAATTTGCAGGCAAATGGATGGAACTAGAAAAGATCATCCTGAGTGAGGTCAGTTTTTATTAGGTACAGTATTCATCAGCCGGGCTGCATGGAAATTATAGCTTTCTGCAAGGGCTGCTTGGAAGCTCAGGACACCAGAGGTGTCCTCCACAAGTTACAGCTCAGTTGTGGGGCTGCAGTGCGGCTCCCCCATTAATGCTTCCTTTCTGAGCTATAATGTGGTGGCGCTGCAGGTGCCTCAACCCCAGCCCTGCCACAACCCACCCCCCAACCCAAGGAGATAACGTGGTTAGTTAGGATGGACTAAAGTAAAGCATTGAGACTCCAGAGGCCAGTGCTCCCATGCAAGCACCGGGTTTCTCAGTGGGGAGCATGCGGGTTACGGGGGATGAGAAAAGAAAGAGGAGAACTGCAGATTTCAGCCTAGGAGCACAGAGGGGGAGGGGCTGGGACACCCTTCCAGCCTCAAGTCTGGGGGCTCAGGGATGTAAGAGAAAACAGGTGTGTGTGTGTGTGTGTGTGTGTGTGTGTGTGTGTGTGTGTGTGTG
>NW_026589137.1:258581-269809 GCF_907164565.1 Psammomys obesus
TGTGTGTGTGTGTGTGTGTGTGTGTGTGTGTGTGTGTGTGTGTGTGTATGTGAATTCAGCAGAGGTCGGGAGGTACCACGAAGCCCAGTAGCGGCAGGGAGGTGGGGCAGAGGACGTGGTCACCGAGGGGAGCCCCCGCCCCCTTCCTAGAGGCAGAGGCTAGGGTTGCAGAGAGAACTGGAACTGGGTTCGCCTTAGGGGAAGACAGTGCAGCCAATCGGTCCCCTCCCACACCCTACTCCGAGGGGTTGGGCAATAGAGGAGAGGTTGGGGTTGGAGCAGCAGTGAGGGGGCCCCTCCCCGCATCTCCCCCCCCCCACCAGACTTGGTCGCGCCCGAAGTGTAACACTTTCTCTTTGTCGGAGGAGCTCCTCTGTTTCCTGTGCAGCAGCTGTAGCAGCCCTGGCGGACGAAGGAGCAGGAGAGATGGCAGCTGCGGATATAGCTCGCCAGGTAGTGAGTGCTTACTCAAGCCCCTGGTCTAGGGGGTGAAGGTGGGGGGCTGGGGACGGCCGAGCAGACTTGACCACGAGGAGGGCAGTATGGTAACATCCAGAAGCAGAGGCAAAGCAGGACTTTTTGTTCCCGGGGTCAGCGGCTAAGTCCACTATACCCCTAGGGTGTCCTGGAGACCTGTGGTGGCAGGAGGGTGGGGGGCTGTTGGCAAAGCATACTGGCGGGCAGCTGAACTTGCAACGCGGGAGAGAGCTGCAGTGAGCGCCTCCGCCTCCCTTGCTGCAGCTGCGGCCCTGCCGTTGGGGCGTTGCCGAATGAATGGCTGCATGAGTCCAAAGCCCTCCAGATCCCCGTCCCCTTAGCTTGGCAGAGCCCCTATCACAGCTGCCTTCTGGGACTCCAGCTTGTTCAGAAAGAGGGGGCTCGGAGCTAGGGGTAGCCTGGACCGAAGGCATAGTGTGGTGAGGGGGGCGGGGAGATGACTGGCTGGAGTAGGGTTTCTCCATATTCATTACATATGTGACTGCATCTGTGTGTATCAGTGTGTGGGCATATATGTGCATGTGTGCCCTCCTGCCTTCTCTGTGGCAGGGTTATGTGACCCTGAATGAGTTGGCCTGTTTCTATGTGCTCACCTCTATGGTGTGTGTTCCTGTGTTCGAATGTTTCTGTGTCCACTTGTGCCGTGTCCTGCAGGGTCCCATTTGTGAGTGGAAGGGCAGGAAGGGTACCGTACACCCTGGCCTGTAGGTGGCTGGCTGCATATTTTGGCACTTTTCTGAATGGTTCTCTGAGGGTCTGTCTTGGGTTCAGTGTACATGGGCTTACATGCTAAAACCTGTGGAGCTGACATCTTTCTCGAAAGACCGAAGAAAACACTGTGAAACTTGAAGAAGCAGTGTTCA
Source organism: Psammomys obesus (assembly GCF_907164565.1). Classification (NCBI taxonomy): domain Eukaryota; kingdom Metazoa; phylum Chordata; class Mammalia; order Rodentia; family Muridae; genus Psammomys; species Psammomys obesus. The sequence goes on from NW_026589137.1 coordinate 259,943, forward strand.
CTCTGTTTTGGTGGTGACCAACTCTGTAGAAAAAAAAAATCATTTTAAAAACTAAAGTTTTCCAGCCTGGGCTGTGCAGAGGAATCATATCTAAGAACTCGAGGCTCCATGTTTGTTCTCGATCAGAAGTTTGGTTACAAAGGAAGATGCAATTTGGGGGGGAACAACCTAGTTCTTCTATTCCACAAGCAATAAGCTGAAGCAGAATGAGTTAGAAGGCGGCCAAGCATAGCCCACTACCCCAAATACTGCTGGATAAATTAAAAAAAAATGATAACCCTGTAACATCACATTTATTTAGAGAAATATCCTGTGCAATGTGACTCCAGTGCAAAAGGAGGGAGTGGGAAGCAGCCTCTAGGTATTTGGTGTAATTGCAATTCATATGTTTTCTAAATGTGAATCCAGAATCTGATAACATTTTTCTCTACAGGTAAAGAAATTTATTCCATTTCCTGTCTGGCTTTGGAAAATCATGGTGGTTTATTTGAAACCTAATCTATTCTGTGTACATCACAGCACATAGTTTCTTATGCAGTCATGGTATGGAAGGCAAGGGCAGACAGGAGACAGTGCCTGATGATGATAGAATTTGAGAGATTGCTCAAAATTGACACTGTAATATTTATTGCTTATAGTGTTTTGAGGACAACCAGGGTGTTTTCTTATGTGCATTTTCAAGATGTCATAGTTTTAGTAGATGAATCAGTTTCCTGGATTGCACTTATTCTATCCTTCATGACCCAAAAAACACCCCAAAACTAAAGATTTCTTTTCTTGTCATAATGAGTTTGCATTGACCTGCCTTCATCAGTCTCCCTTGCCTGGATTAGGATTACAAAGTTGATGTTTTATTTCATATGGTTGTTTCACTTTAGGCACAACTAAAGCAATCCTGAGACCACCTTTGTTCTGCAAATTGGGGCAGGGGCTGCAAGGTGTGGTTTGGGGTCCCTTGATTGGCTTTCAGTGATTTCAGTTTGCTCTGGCTGCCCTTACCACATTGTATTCTGAAAAAACATAATTGTATGTCAAATTCTGGAGCAGCCCAAACACTTGAGACTTTGTTATCATGATAAATGGGTTTCTGGGAAAAGTCACCATGCTTCCCTCCCCCAAGCCAGTGAAGCTCTTATTTATGTGTCATTTGTCTCTCTGCTTTCCTTTGTGTCTGCAAGAAGTTGTAATTCACCAGGGGAAGCTGGAATTAACTCAAGAGACTTTGGGTGACTGGATGCTTCCGGTTTCTTCAAAGGAATATGTGTCTAAGGCTTGGAAAGAGAAGACCAGAGAGCCAGGCTACGTGTTGCAAGCTTAGAAGTTCTTCTTAGTAAACTCTGAGGCATGGTGCCTTATGACTAGTGTCTTAGTGTATGTGTTTGGGTATCTTCACAGAGTCCCTGGAGGATCACTGTGGTCAAATATTGTTAGTGGTAAAACTGGCATGGGAATTGTTGAGTAGGGCCTACATTTGAGTATGTCTTCACCTTGGAATTTCATAGTTCAGCTGCATCCCATTTGAACGAACAGCAGAAAAGGATTCTGGATGGCAGCACTATTTTTTCCACTGTTGCTCTGAGTACTTGCTTGACTGATGTAAACAATACTATGACCAGCCCTTATCAACTATACCAAAATAACAGTAGAATACATAGTTCGTGACTTTCAAGCTTCTATCCTAGTTGGAGACACAAATTGTGGAAACAGACACAATTAAAGAATTAATAAAAGATCTGTAGGGTGCTTCCTACCTGTGAGGTGACCTGAACTGTCATTGTTCTGTGTTTAGAGAGGTTACATAACTGACTCATCTAAGGTTACCTAGGAAGACACAGTGCAGTCTCCAAAAGCTCTGTCTCTCAGCTCAATGTTGCAGTTTTGGTTCAGACTGTGAGTTTTGTCCTTCAGAAAGCACAGTGTGGTTGAGTCTAGCTTGAACAAATCATACCTACAATGTGAACACTGTTGCTTTTTTCAGATACAGTCTATCAAGCCATTGACCATAAGAAAAGATCTTTCAAGGACTGCAAGAGTTGTCATAGTCAGGGTTGGCCTGGAGCAGCTCTGCTAAAGCTGCCACCTGCCATCGAAGAGAAGATTGCTTCTGCATTCTGGTCTCACAATCAGTGACAATTATCCATTCCGTCTTTGTTTTTAGACAGACTTTCACCTGTCAGTGAGACAAGGTTAGCCTGGAACTTCTGTCTTAGATGCTCTGACAGCAGTTACCTCATGGTTTCCGTCTTGAAGCTCCTCCTTAATCCTTAATCAATAAAACTAATAATCATACTCAAAAAATGGGAGGGGAGCAAAATCCCATAGATCTACCTGAAGATATATTGCTGGAGAAAGTTTACATGGCACCAAATAGTGAAAAACTGTTGAATCCAAATCAAGGGAATATGGGCAATTATTATACAGTTTCACAATTTTTCTGTGCCTATAAGTGTTGTCAAAAAGATTAGAGAAGCTGGATGTGGTGGCTGCATGCTTTTAATCCTAGCACTTAGCTGGCAGAGGCAAGCGGATCTCTATGAATTTGAAGATTCGAGGTCAGCCTGGTGTGCAGAGTGAGCTTTAGGACAGCCAGTGTTATACAGAGAAACCCTGTTATGTTTGTGTGTGTGTGTGTGTGTGTGTGTGTGTGTGTGTGTGTGAGAGAGAGAGAGAGAGAGAGAGAGAGAGAGAGAGAGAGAGAGAAATATTAGAGGAGTGTTACAGTGCTTACCCTGCATGTATGGCCTCTTCCTTCAAAGGAGTTTCCTCTTTAATGGCAGAGGCAGACACAAATCTTTATCAAATCTTTATGTAGCGCTGGTAAGAGAGCTCAGTGGATAAAGAACACTTGCCATGAAAGTCTGACATTTCAGTTTGATCCCTAGAATCTACAGACTCAACAAAACCCTCTACCCTCTGCATGAATGCCATGGCATGGAAATGACCCCTCCAAATACTTGCACAATGATGAAGTTTTAAAAACTCTCTAATTATCATTATTGTAAGTGCTAAAGGGGAGCGCTACTGCCCTTTAATGAGAAGTCATTGCAGCAGAAGTAATTCAGCTATGGTTGAAGGTTGTAAGTGATAGGAGAGGCTTTCTGAGGGCTTCTGGATGGGAAAAGGGTAGGTGTGAAGATGGGTGAGATCACACTTCTGCTACTTGCTTGGGAACAGTTCATTTGTCAATTCACCCACTGCTGTTTTCATTCATTCAACATTTATTTATCGGGCCCTGACTCTACTAGGTCTTGTGCCAAGTGCTGGGAAGGTAGTGGTGACCAAGGCATGGAGGAACTCTGCCCCCTCTCAGAGCTGCCAGATGAGGCAGGAACAAGCCCTGTTTCCTCTTGACATTTTAGATCCACAAAATGTGAGTGTTACTGACGTATTTATTACAAAACTTCATTACAGTAGACTAATAGGTCTGCATAATAAAATGAGAATTTGATCTGCAGTCATATGCATAGCGTTTACTTTGTGGAGTGGCTCATATAAATGTTTCTATTAATTGCTGGCTTTGTTTCCAGCGTGGCCCCACACCTTGTGCTTTAACTTGAGCAAAACTACTAGGAAAGTTAGTCTGCTGGAGGAAAAAAAAAAAAGCACTATTAGAAAATTATATAGCACTGACTTCCAGACTTCCTGGGATTTTTGGATTGTCAGAGCCATAACTTAATATTTGCATGGACCCACTGAAAAGGCCTTTATTTGCATATGCACTGAAACTACATACAAGACAGTTGGAAAGAAGAAAGGGGGATAGAGAAAGGAGGAAAGAGGAAGAAGAAAAAAAGAAAACCATGCGTAGATATATGATGTGTAGCTCTCTCAAAATGCTTCCATCTGTACGATTTCATTTTCCCCAACAATGTCCTGAACAGATATTCCTTCTCTCTTCATTTTATGCCTGCAACAAGCAAAAGACTCGGTCCAAAGTGTTATTGCTGGTCAGTGGATAAAATAATGAAACACCTACCAGATCACACAGAGCCCCTTTTAAAAGGTACTAGTAGCCAGGTGTGGTTGCACATTCCTTTAATCCGAGAACTCTAGAGGAAGAGGCAGGCAGATCTCTGTGAGTTCGAGACCAGCCTGGTCTACAAAGTGAGTCCAGGACAGCCAGGACTACACAGAGAAACCCCGTCTCAAAAACCCAAAAATAAATAAAGAAAAAGTATTAGTCTCTCCAAGATGTTTCTAAGAAATTAAAATTATGCCATGTCCTTATTTCCCCCTCTTCTTGTATCTGCCAACATATCCTCAAAGTGATCAGAGAAAAGTGAACCTAGGGGACATGGAGACTCTGATGTTAAATCCAAGATAGCACAGTCACGGATTGTGTGGGTTTTCTTTTCTTTCTTTTTTTCTCTCGTTCTCTCTCCATATTGCTTTAAATAAAAATCTTGGAGCCACCAGCCATGTAATGATGGATTATTTTTAAGTAACAACTGGAGGGTGTACAGAATAAATTAGAAACACAAACCCTTCCTCCTCGGTTTGGCAGGAGGCAGCTTCTGCTGTGGGGATTTGAAACCGTGGGTTTCTCGGCTGCCTGCACAGAGGAAGGAGGCCACATGCTCAGGAGGGTGAGAAATAATGTTATCCTCTTCTCCGGTGTCTTCCCACTAGAGGCAGCCATCTGCTGAATTATGCAGCAGGCTTTCAGCTGGCCCTGGAGTTGGGTCATTCCCATGACCAGGAAAAGATTTCCAGGCTTTCTCAGGGACAAGCCTCGGGGTTCTGGTTCCCCTTGCCATGGCTTTCTCAGACCCCTAAAGAGTGCCCTGGTAACAGGAGCAGAGCTCTGCTCTCCCAGCCCTGATGAGGTGCTAGGTAGTGTTGCGTTTCTTTTCATAGCCGAGGCCCGAGCTCTGAACACTGGCGCAGAGGCAAAAAACTTTTTTTTTTCAGATCCCCATTAAATGAGACCAGATGGAGGCAGAGGCAAATTCAGGCTCCCCAGAGGGCAGTTGGGCATTCACCCAGAGGCCTATGGGTAAACCTTTTCTTTTTTCTTCTTTTTCTTTATTCTTAAAAATAAAAACAACAATAACAAAAACAAAAACACATTGGATGTTACGATGACCAGAACACCTAGAAAACTGTTCAAATTGCCTGATTTGAAGGAAATGTATGCGGCTTTTGTGGGAAAGTTGACCCACCCAGAACAAAGGTCACCCCTGGTCTGAAGTGGAGATATTTTACCTAGATAATGACTCGTTGAGTTAGGTAGACTCATTAGCTCTTGAGTAGAGCTGGGCATCTGGCCAAGCCTAGGATCAGCCTGGAGTCAGAAGAGAGAGAGGAAAGAAGAGAGAAAAGTAGGAGAGAGAGTTGAAGCATAGATCTCAGAGGCACTGGTTGCCTGAGTTGCCGTCTGCTGGCAACTCAGGCAACCAGTTCACTTTCCTTGTCCTTTATCACATATACCTGCATCAGACCAGGAGCCTCATGGCCTGGAATTTCAGCTGCAGGAAGAAATACATCTGGTATTTAAGTCAGCTTTTCCATCTGAGAGAAGCAGTCTGCCTGGATCCTAGCATCGCCCTCTGCCACTAAATCACAGGATGACTTGGAACAAGTCACTTCCCTGACTCCAGGTCTCCATTTCCCCCTTTGCAAAAAGAGCCCTTGGGTTAGGTGATGTTTAAGGGAGTTTCCAAATCTCAAGTTGTGCTGCCCTTATGTTTCCTTGTTCTCCAGACTCAATTCTGTTAGTGCCTTGCCTGATTCTGCTTCTGAAGTGGCAGAAATGAGTTCCACCCCTTTCCTCCTTCAGCCTTGAGCTGAGTGAGACGAGAGCTTTGGAGAAGGAACTTACACTTTTAGCTCAGCAGGGTATCTGGGAATGAACTAGAAACAATCATTTGAGCACTGCCTTCTGGATATATATTGACATTTTATAAGGATACATGACAACTTAATGTTTGTCTGTGGAATCCCACTTTAAATGCACTATGAGAGCTGGCTACTTAATGGAGTCCTCCTGTGAATCCTTTTATAGAATGAGAAGCCACTTTGGAATTTGGTATTAAAATCTTTGGTATTAAAATGCATTGCATCTATCAGCTTTGCCGAAGAGATTCCTTCATCCTTGGTTAGTAAAGATGGTCTCCTTTGTGTTTCCTTGAGGTGCCCTAAACTACTTCCCCACTGAGGCTTTGGCAAACCTAATTTCTCCTTAGAATGGTTTCCAAATTTCTCTCCAGGACATTATAGTTTTCTCTATACCCCAAATTACTCAGCCCGTGAAAACTCCTGGCATTTGATGTGTTGGGTTCATTTTGTTTTTACTTTTTTGTTGTTAAAATTTTGGACCTTATTAATCTTCTGTGGCTCTCAAAGCTGATGGTATAGTACTTTTCATTCCTTTGACAACATTGAAGGCTGCATATGGGGTTTTATCAGGACTTCTGACATGTTTCAGGACACGTGATTTGTCTTATGGTTTACACAACTCTATAATTATGTTATACTCTTTAATAGTAAGTTATATATTATATGTAGTAATACATCATAATAAAGGAAGATAAGAATTTATTGTATTGTTGGTAAAACATATGTTTTATATATAATAAAATTGCCCACATGCTAAAGTCTGTACTTAACCAAACTTGCTGATTGAATGTGTGTGGAGCATTTTCTGGTTGAAGTTGAGGATTTTTTCTAAAATATCTGAAGCCACTTTCTTGCCTAGGAATGTATCATCATAGAGTCTTATTTCAAAACAAAACAAAACATTTTTTCCAGATTATAAAACTGAAGTATGCCTATTTTAGAAAAATCAAAAAACAGAAAAGCTACCCCCAAATTAATCCATTGTATTAGTTTTCTCTCCTCACTATCCACTCCTGTGTATACAGGGGATTTGTTTTGTTTTGTTTCACTTTACATAACAGTTTTTGGCAAGTATTTCATGTCATTATACAGTCTTATAAAATATTTTCATCAGTTGCTTGATATTCCATCATATATTTTTGGATGCATAAATTGCTTTTGCAAGTCAAGGAGATTTGAGTTTCTCAGTGCCAGAACAATGATGGAGTGATGGAAGGGGTGAAAAATTGGGCTCGCCACTAAGCAGTCAACGAGGCTGCTGATGAGAATCTCATTTCAGCATTTGTCTCCTTTGCTAATGTTTAAGTGCAAAAGACCAGAGGAGAAAGTTAAGAGACAGCCAAGTCATAGGTCATGAGTTCCCAACGTTTCCCCCTTATCCTTCAGGATGACATGTGCTAAATTAGCTACCTTAGGTTTGAATAGAGCCAGGAAATTCTCTATTGACACAGGTGGGCCCTTAGTTCCCAGAGGCCTCACTTAACAACTTGCTTTTTCTGCCAGGGATATTAGAGAAGAGGCAATGGGCAGCAGAGGACAGCAGCTGTCTATCGGGTGCTTCTTGGACTCTTCACTTTCCAAAAACAAAAGAAAACAAAACAAACAACAACAACAACAAAACCAGTAGCGTGAGAAAGAGACACATCTGGAAGAGCCATAACTCATTTTTCTTAGTATGCATCATACGAATATTCAATTAAAAACTGAAACTGGTGTGTCCTCAGGAAGAGGCAGAAGAGAAAAAGAGCGGTGTTTCTGCCTCTGATAAAAAAAACTGTGATATAATGTATTTCAAAACCACATGTGACTGCACATTAGGTAGCAAACAGGAAATGGAATTGGGGGCAGGGAAATGAGGGCTCTCACAGTTCTCTGGAGCACCTCTTCATTTTGCCTTCCTTTAGCTTCTCTCAGACTATATCCTAACTAATTATCTCTACTGCAAAGCTGAGTGAGCAAGAACTTTCCTTTTTTTTACTTAAAAAAAATGATCTGTAAAGTATACAGGTAACACATGAATGAGTTCAACTGCTTTCTAAAAGAATCAAATGCTACGAGAGCTGACAACATCTCTGACTAGGCCCCTATTTCCATTTCCTGTCCTCTGACGTAATTCCTGGTATCTTTTGGCTTGGTGCCTTTTCATGCATCTGTCTAGGTACTGTCATATATTTATGTGCATAAACACATATACCACACCTTTTGTACATAGGTGTGCTCATTATGAATATTGTTTTACAACTTGAGTTTTCTGTTTTATACTATGTGTTGCAGGTATTCACATCATTACATATGGCACTGCTCATTCGGGCTGCAGACTTCCAGATTATTCCTGTTTATAATTTATTTTTTGGTTGTCTAGCATTTAAGGAGTTTCTAGCTTTTCATTACTATAAACAATGCTTTAACACAGTTCCTCATACGTGAATCTTTGTACAGCTGTGTGAGGTTCCAGAGAACAGAGTCTAAAGATGGTTGTAGAGTTATAGTAGACAAATGATTTTGGGGATTGTGGCCATGAACATGGTGCCACCTGCTCCTCAGGATAGCAAGGTAATGTTTCAGTGTCAGATGTGTTAGGCAGGTTGCTAGTTTCATTTCCTCTTCACCTTGTAGTCAAGTGAACATTCAATTAACTGCAATCAGAGTAATTAGGATCTCAATTAATTACACCACCTTAAGAAGGGCTAAAGAGATAAGGCATCAAAGGCTTTGTAAGAGAAAAGGAAAAGACATTTCCAGGGGTTGTCCTGGGGTCAGTGTACATTTAGCTCAGGATTTTGTTCATAATTTGCATGTATATATTTTACTCTGAACAATGATGATCTTGATATAAGATTTATCAGAGCAAGACAGCTCTAGACAATTTCCTTAATTAAGAAATATATAAATAAACCACAGAGATTGAGACAAAAAAAAACCTGGCTCTTTCAACCCAGTAAATATCAAGAAAAACATACAAACAGGTCCTTTGTTCTGAGTCTCCAGGTTCTCTAGTTAGTTTAGGTAGAATGTACCCTGAGTAAAAGACAAGATTCCAAGTCACTGGTGATGCCACTAAATGCAAATCTATGGCTACTTCTCTGTCATTCTTAGTACTTTTATTTTTTGCTTCAGATGACAGGAAACTGTTGGGTCTTTTTAAAATTTTCTGATCATTTCCCACTATTGGCAAAATCCCCTTTGATGTCTCATTATTTGTGAGTGTTTCTCATATTCATTCCTTAGCTCACCCCCTTACTACATCTAAGAAAGCATTCCATTTTTATATCTTTCACTCCTAAAATTTATCTTAGCCTTAAATGCTCGCTACACCTAAAACCTCAAATTGCTAACTACTTATTGACTTTGTTCTTTTAGCTATCTCACCTTGAAATCAAATCTTACACATGTAAGACTCTTCCAAATCAAAGAGAAAATCAAACATATATTTTTAAATGGTCAAAATCATGACTAGATAACTTACATACACAATACATATACACAGTTGTTTTTGTGTTTGTTTTTGTTTTCTGAGACAAGGCTTCTTTGTGTGTAGTCTTGGCTGTCCTGGACTTGCTTTGTAGACCAGGTTGGCCTTGAACTCACAGAGATTTGCCTGCCTCTGCCTCCCTGAGTGCTGGGATTATAGGCGTGTGCTACCTCACCTGGATCACAGTTGAAATATTTTAATGTTCATTATCACTAATAAAACACAAATTAAAGAATGTGATACCATTTTCCAATGAGTCAGTTCACAGTAAATAAAAGCCCATGAAACTTCATGGATACAAAGACACACATAGTAGCAATGGAAACACACATTAGTACTGCCCTCTGTTAAGTGATGTATCAGTGTTTTAAATATGTTAACGGCAAGATGGCTCAGTGGATAAAGGCACCTGCTACCAAGCCTGACACCTTGAGTTTGGCTCCCAAAGCCCACACAGAAAGAGAGAATTGACTCTTGCAATTTTTTTCTGACCTCCTCATATGCACTATGTAGATAGATAGATAGATAGATAGATAGATAGATAGATAGATAGATAG
>NW_026589137.1:269819-322574 GCF_907164565.1 Psammomys obesus
TAGATAGATAGATAGATAGATAGATAGATAGATAGATAGATAGATAGATAGATAGATAGATAGATAGATGTAAAAATATGTGGACCCTTTGGTCCAGTAGGCTTCAATTTTAGGAAATAAAAGACATTTGCAACCCTAAAGACTGTTGTATTTTTATGTAGAAAACTTGGAAACGCACACTAAATATCCAACAATAGAAGATATTTTAGGAAAAGGTGACAGATTCCTACATGAGTATGCTAGATGGCCAGTAAAAGTAATGTTTTGTGGCCTAGAAAGATGGCTCAGTCGGTAAGAGCTCATACAACTCTTGCAGGGGATCTGCATTTGATCCCCATTATCCATAGCAGGTGGCTTACAGCTCCTTGGAACTCTAACTTCAACAGATTCACTGTCTTCTCTTGTCTCTGACAGCACTTGCACTCATGTGCACATACTTTTACACAGACAAAGACAAGTGCACATCTTTGAAAATAAAACAGATCTTTAAAAAGACACTGTTCTATAGACATGATTTAGACATATGCTTAATTACTTAGGAAAACATCTGTATTAAGTGTCAGTGTATTAAGTCAGATTGTGGAAAAGGAACAGATAATAGCATCCGTATTTTGTTAAATAAAAGTGTAGTGACCGGCAGGAAAGACATAGACATGTTGATCATCATGGGAGAATGATAATATAATTTCTATGTTTTCTAAAAATTTCTGCTGGATGTGATGGCATAGGCTTAATCTGAGTGCTTGGGAAGTAGAGGCAAAAAAAGATCAACAGTGTAAAAGCATTCTTTGCAATACGTTGAGTTTGAGACAAGCATGGGATACATAAGACCCTTTCTCAAAATGAAAATTTACCAAACACCATGTTCCCACCATTATCTTCCACAGTAGTATAAAGAGCCCCAAACAGCGAAAGGATGGGTATAGGCTTTATTCCACAAGCAATGTGCTTGTGTGATTTGGGGTATTTTGAGCAGGGAGTGCCATGATATTTAAAAAAAAAATTAGATTTGTTTTATGAGTGTTTTGCGTTCATGTATGTATACATACAATGTATAGACCTGGTGCCTTAGGAGGTCAGAAGAAGTCATCAGATCCCCTGGAACTGCAGTTGGAAATACTTGTGAGCCACCATTTTGAGTGTTGGGAACGGAACCTCTGCAAGAACAGCAAGTGCTCTTAAATGCTGAGCCATCTCTCCAGCCACACATGCAGGCGTTGAAAAGCTCATTCTAGCTATAGAGTACTTGAGTGATTGCCAGAATAAGGAAGTAGGGACAGTGGTGTTGAAGTGGCAAGGTGACATCCACACATTAAGGTCACCTAACGTCACTTGTGACTCAAAAGTGGGGAACTGGGACTGACGGTAGAGCTTAGCAGTAGAGTGTGAGGATTAGAGTTATGCAGCACCATGCCCCATTTATGTGGTGCTGCAGATTGAACCTAGGGCTTTGTGCATGTTAGGCAAGCATTCTCCCAACAGAACTACATCCTAAGCCCCATGTTTGATAATTCTTTCACCTTGGAGTGAACTGTTAAGGTAAGGAGCTCTCTCCACTCTGCTACCTTTAGTTTGAGAATCCATGGACTTTGGGGCATTTAATGTTTCATAGTGCTGAATTTGGAGACAGGAAGAGATGATAAAATATGGCTCTGGAAACCTCAACTGTGAGTCTGTCCCAATTTTGAGGCCTGCTATGTAGGAGGCTCCCCGGAGAGAGCATATTGGCTCAGAAGTCTCTTCTCTGCTTTGCTGAGGGCTGAGAATCAAAGGTGGTAAATTTCCAGCTTACTGTTTGCTTTAAGCAAGAAAAAGAATGGGAAATGGGGAAAGGAAACTGGAAAGGGCTGAAGCGAGTACACAACAATGTGATGCGGATACCTCATGCAATTTCTTTAGGTGAGCAAGGAATGCATCAACCTGACTCAAGGATGGCAGTCTGTCAATTGCACTCTTTTGGGAGTTTCCTCAGAGAGATGTGAGCGAGGAATGAACGTGCCAGATGGTAGTCACCAGCACAAATCCGATGACATGGATGGGAGCAGGGACCCACACACACTAGGTTAAGGGGTTGTCTGACTACATCATTTGCTGAGCAGCTCCTCCACTATCATATCTCATCCCTTTTGGTGTGCCGCCTAGTCTAGCAGCAGGTCTAGTCAACACAGGAGTTGCCTGCTAGCACAACCTGGGATGCTGGTATGGTCCTCCTGGCACAAGCCATGGCCTTTGGGGTTGCTTTTGGCATCTTGGTGGTTATGGAAAGTGTGGTGCAGCCTCACCCCACAGAATCTCTGCCTGTTTCCATAACCTATCATTTCTTGGGACACTTATTTGCTTCCAGCTTCCATTCCCCACCCTTCTCCTGACACCCCACCCTCTGCTGTGACCACTGACAGTAAACATATTTCATGAGCACACGCAGGCCCTTTTCATCCTTTCCCATGGTTCTTTGGAAGTCTGCCTGAGTTGAGACTCTCCTTGTTCTGTAAAACACCATTAACTGTAAGAAGCTTTGACCCTGTGCTTCCCAAGGCTGGGAGTGGCTTGGCTGAACCCTGTGGAGTCAAAGGAACCTGAGGAAACCCGGAGACAGCTCCCTCTAAGGTAGAGGGAGCTATAAGTGTTTTACTACATGATGGGCGAGTTTGGGGTCCAAAGATAACCTCACAGTATGGTGATAAGGGCAACCGCTATTTGAATGCCTCCCACATGCCAGGCTGTTTGCTATGTGTGAGAGTCTTGTCCTATGTAATCTGCACATTAGCTACTAACTCCTGGCTTTGTAATGGGGAGACTGAGAACTTAACTTGTTACTGCGAACTGCAGAGGTTGCCTCTGACTCAGACCTGCCTGATTTAAAAGTCTGTTCTTTAAATTTATTTTTACATTTATTTATTTGTGTGTGTATTTACTTACTTATTCCCTTATTTGTTTGTTTTGTGTGTATATGTGGGGGAGTGCCACATAATTGTGGGGGAGTGCCACATAATTGTGGAGGAGTGCCATATAATTGTGGAGGTCAGAGGACAACTTTTGGGAATTAATTCTCTCCTCTACCACATGAGTCCCAGATTTTGAACTAAAGTCATCAGGCTTGACAGCAGGTACCTTTACCCACTGAGCCATCTTGCATGCTTAAATATGTGAGCTTAGCTTCTTTGCTGTGCCAACTTTGTTCTAGGTTTCTGGAGTGTCCTAGAGAGAAGGTTCACTGCCTTATAAGGGCTTTGGAACATTTGTTGCACGGGCGTGCACACATTAAGATCATTATAGGTACTAATAAACAGACAGGAATCCTCTGGTCACCTCTAAAGTACATCATATTGTCTCATGTGACAGATGTAGAAGGGAAGTGAGTGTCAGAGAGGTTCCCTGGCCTGTCAGTGATTTAACTGAGATTTCATCCCAAGTTTGGATGAACTGGATAAGCTGCCCATGTATTTTGTTGTGTCTAGAACCACAGTGGTATTTATGACTGAACCTATTGACTACCTGTGTCTAAGCACTCATGAATTCCATGCTGATGGAATTCTTTGAAGTGTCTGTGTTGTGGGGTGACTGGGGGAAGAAATGACACATTGAGCCTTTGTGGTCGTTACTTCCTGGCACATGATAGAATGCATAGAGACGGAGTATGGAGATCCAAATGGCTTTTAAGCACATTGTCATTTTTCTCCTCTCCCTCCTTCTCCAAATTAGGGCGAAGGTTGCCGAACTGTCCCCCTGGCTGGACATGTGGGGTTTGACAGCTTGCCTGACCAGCTGGTGAATAAGGCAGTCAGCCAGGGCTTCTGCTTCAACATCCTGTGTGTGGGTGAGTATTTCCATGGCAGGAAATTCTATTACAGAATATAGATCCTTAATGGCTAGATGTGGCTTTGCAGGTAATTAGGTTAAATACTGTGTCATTCTCATCTAGTTGCAGGCTTGCTACCCCCCAGCCCTCTTCTGCTCTTATCCCTTTGTTTATTTTTGTAAGTGTCCAGCTGCAATTATATTTTTTCCTCTGTTCAGACCAGAATCTGGGCCCACACCTTGGGGAAAAACAGAGCTTTGTGAGACTCAGTGGAAAATTTTGTTAAAGGGGGGTGGCCTACTGGGTTACTGCTGTCAGGTTCTTTTTGACTTCCAAAAATGAGAACCAGGACAGAAGTGGGAGCGAGATAATGGCTGAGGAAATAAAGATGCCTGCCTTCCAGTTGTGGGCAGTCGGCTGGGTCTCTGCAGCTGTCTAGGTTTGGTACATTTGGTGCTTAAGCATAAGAACCCCAACAGCTATGTGCAAAGATCTTTTATTACCAGATCTGTATCTCTGCCTGGGCTGTATTTTGTTTTGTTTTAAGAGAGAGTCTCATTATGTGGCCTAGGATGACATGGAAATTGAAACGTCTCCCAGGCTAGCCTCTAAATCTCGGTATCTGTATCTTAGCCTCTCAAGTACTGGGATTATGGTCATGCACCATCACACCTCTGTGGGGAGGCATTGTTTTAGTCCACTTGCTATGCTAATCATGGCACAAGGAGAGTTTGATGATATTTCTAACGTGAATGATGAATGAGTTAAGTCCATAGGGCCATTTATTATACTTCTCAACAGTTTCTCACATTAGTTGTTTGGGCCCCCAGTCTGCAAAATGAGCCTTGGCAGTAGTGTTTTTATCCTCATGGAGAGGAGAATTGAGGAGGACAAGGGATCTACCTGAGACAACCTAAAAAAAAAAAAATAATGACAGAGCCAACAACAAAAACAGCAATGCAGGCCTGACTGGCCTCCTATTCTTTTCACTGCCTATACTGCCAGCAACATCCGTTGAGACCATGAAAGTGCTTTAGAAACAATTGAGTACCATCAAACAAGTGTGAGGGACAATGGTACCTTGCCATTCTTTAAGAATGTGTTTTGAAACCTTAAAAGCCCGACATTCACAAACACAGTGGTAACATATAATTTCAATACCATGGTGCAAGAAAGTATACCTGCATATTTTCAGGGGCCCCCCTTCCAGACCTTAATGGTTGTATAAATACCATAATAATGCCAATTTTCACACTGGCTGGAACACAAACACTTCTGATTTCCTTTTCTTATTTTTGTATAGAGCATATGGAGAGCTCATTCACAGCATAGATTCAAACTACCACTGAATTAGGCACTTTACTCTTTGATGTATTGGAAAAAATTCTATTGGATGTGGTGGTATAGCTCTGTAATTCCAGCACTTAGCAGACAAGAAGTTTGTGAATTTGAGTCTAACCTGGGCTGCATGATGAGACCGTGTCTCAATAACTAACTAACTAACTAACTAACTAACTAACTAACTAACTAACTAACTAACTGTCTTCAAATTATTTTGAAGTCATTCATTTTCTTGGGATTTGTTTTTCTTCTCCATCTTTAGGACTTTTTACCAGGTCATTTTCTATACGGAATTCACTGTACTTGTAAGGACAAACAGAGTAATAAGGTTATTTCTAAATATGGATGACAGGCAGTCAGCTAGACTCACTCACTAACAAAAGTGACTCATTCTCCTGTATCAGCTTCAGAGCCTATGAGACAAAAATATGTGTTTCATGGGATTACACAGAAGAGGCCGTAGAGTCTGCATAGAGGTTGCCAAGTCTTTGAATGCTATAACTCTAATGCACAGTCATGTGTAGGTGCTAATTAGAATGGGAATACAAAATAAATGCAAGACAGGGTAATCAATCTCAAGAACAAATGTCATCACATCTAATATTGGCACTACCAAATTTCTGTTTAACTAATAAGATCAATCTTTGGCTAATGGCCAACTTATTTCACACAATATTTGATGACTGAAATATTCCAGTGCACACACATACCAGATTCCCTTGGCATTCTTCCCAGAGTGCCATATGACCTGGGCTGAAGTTGAGATTAAAGCAAAATGACAAAGCCACTGTCAGCAACCTTTCAATCTAGAGCAAGAGACTGGACTGGTAAAGCCCTGTGAGTCAGAATGACACCCGATGGCAAAGTGCAGGGAAATTTGTCACATGAATCTTAAGATTCCCCAGCCCCCCCAGAAAGAGGCAACTAAGATCAAGACAAGGTGAGTGGGATAGTCAACTCATGTTCCTACCAGGGTATTATTGCTCATCTCCTGTACTCCAGCATGTACCTGATGACATGAAGTTGCTGAAAGGCCTGGGGCAGAAAGGGACTCGTGTCTCAGAAGGGACAGGAGGGAAGAAAAGAAGACATTTTCATCCATAAGAAGTCATATATCTTTTCTTTCTCTTTCTACTTGTCAAGTTTCAGGAAATGGCTCTCCTCCTATAATATCCATAGACAGGACCATTAGATAAACCAATCCCTGTACTGGATCCAAAAATGCTTGCAGTGCATTATCCCACTCTCTTGCTGAATTCATGACCTTGCCATTGTTCAGAGAACCCTCGCCTTGCAGCAAGGTCACAAGTGGCTCTAGGACTGCCATCTCAGCCCAGCCATAATGCTAGGAACTGTCAATGACATGGCAGAGTCCGCAGTGATGTTACTGAAGGTGATCTTTGCTCCTGCAGGAATTTTAGTGCTGTGTTCTTATGTCTCATACCTGTATGGGGCTATCAAATTTACCTCCTTGATGACTTTTAGTGTTGAATTATAGCAGTGCTAGACTTGATTATTATTATTGAAGAGCTAGGATAAATTTTTTGTTCACATTATTGTTTATTTTCATGTTGGCCTGCTGATCTTATGCCTATACCCAGCAGAGTAAGAACTGAACATTTATGTATGCCTGTGTACACGTGTGTTTGTTGAGATTGAGAGAGAAGGGAAAGAGATTTTTTTCATGAATCCAGAAACTAATTTATACTACATTAAATTAACTATACCAATAATTGCTCTCTGTGATTATTATGTTTTCAGCTAAGCACATGGACATAAGCACATTATGATTTCAGTCTGATATATTCTCAGGGTTGACAGTAGTTACCTAGCAAGGTGATTTCCCCTTTCCCTACCCCATCAAAAATCATATCCCTAATCCCTTAGCTTTGAAAATTTGAGGATCCAATGACTGTAAATAGCCATGTAGGAGGTCTCAAAAGAACAGCCTGAGCCAGCAATACCAATGTTCTAGGGCTCAGTACTTGTGGGAAAGAACCCCAAAGAGACTTGCCCATCCAAATATGCTGGCAGCGCTAATGGTCATGAGAAGCATAAAGGCTCATAATGATAATATTTACTTTGAAGCTGCTCAGGATTCCAGGCTCAACTGGGCTCTGTTGAATTTGGAAAACACACTCAACAAGCAGGATTGAGGCTTTACTGTAGGAGGCATGCAAATGGTATCTAGTATCCTCTGAAGGTCAGAAGCTAATGTTTACATCCCTCTGCCTCTGGGAGAGGCAGTTGTCAGCATAAAGTGGCCACAGTGGTTGGTCACTGGCTAGCAAGGCACGACAGGAGAAAATGGGCCACGATTTGGGCAGCCACTGATTTCTATGGTGTCATGACTTCCACCACAGCTGATCTGAATCTGTTGTCAGTGTTAGTGCACACTGGCTTGGGAAGAGATGCGGGAAGCTGCCTGGCTGGCTGAAACACACCAGTCTGCCAGGCCCCTGTAAGAACAGGAAACAGAAAGGATAAGACTGTACAATCAGGCATGACCTTGTCTTTCTCTGTGGACTCCCATGGCTAGCTGTAGTTCCTCGAGAGTTTCCTTTTGGACACCTCCCTGTTGAACTCAACAGCCATTTCTTTTGGCTTGCTCCACCATTTACAGCAGAGTGATACTTCTCTCCAAGTGAATAGGGACTGTGGCTATCTTGCCCTTGCTTTGTCTTCAACCCCTATAACTATATCTGGCAATTATCAGAGGTTTTGTAAATACTTGAGTGATTAAATGAACAAATACATCATGTTTGTGGGCCTCACTGGATTGTATTGGTTTTAAGCATGGGCTACAGAGGTAGCCTTTCTTGGTGAAAATACTGGCTACAAACCAAGCATGCTGGTAATTCTAGCACTTGAGAAGGCAGAGGCAGGTGGATCTCTGTGAGTTTGAGGCCAGCCTGGTCTACAAAGCAAGTCCAGGACAGCCAAAACTATACAGAGAGACCCTATCGTGAAAAATCAAAACAAAACAAAAACCCACAAACAAACAACAACAAAGAAAGAAAAAGAAAATACTGGCTATGCTACTTATTAGTGGGTGGCCCTCCTTGGACTGTTACTTCTTATTCACACCCTTAATACTACAATTTGCCCTTAATTTGTAGTTAGGTTAACCAAGTCACCCACTAGCTTCATGAATTTGCAAGTTCCTCCTCCTCTTTATACCTTATTTTCCTCTTCTATATACTGTATACTATAGTAGCAAGGGATTGGCTACTTTGTAGTTCAGTGGTAGAGCTCTTTTTTGTTGCTTCTTCTTCTTCTTCTTTTTTTTTTTTTTAGAGGCAGGGTCTCACTCTAGGGCTGACCTGGAACTCACAAACATCTGCCTGCAACCCTAATACCTGCCACCTTGCCCAGCCAGAGGTAAAGCTCCTGCTTAACCTGCTCAACTTGAGTCCTCAGGCTCCATTACCAGCACTAAAAATAAAAAGGCATAGTGTCTACTTTATCAGCTTGCTGTGAGGAACAAATAAAATCCATGGAAGCTGAGGGTGTGGCTCAGGAGTTGAGAGCTTGCCTCCCTTGTGTGAGTTCCTGGGTTTCATCTCCAACACTACAGAAAAGAGAAGAAAGTATGTATTTATTCACATCAAGGCCTGACACAGAGCACATGAATCTGTTACACTTGGGAGGCTGAGGCAGGAGACTTAGGAGTTCAAGTCCTTGTCTTAAAATCAAACCAAAACCAAACCCCAAAATCTTTGCTGTTTCGACGTCAACCTTCTTCCCTTTTTGTAGGAAAAATGGACTAGGACCCAGACTGGAAACAGGGCTCAGATTTTGTCATATGACAATGTAGTGGTAACATATCTAGGACTTGTCTGTCTGTCTTTCTCTCTATCTCTCTCTCTTTCTGCTTTTGTTTGTTTGTTTGTTTGTTTGTTTGAGACAGGGTTTCTCTGTAGCACTGACTGTCCTGGAACTTGCTTTGTAGACCAGGCTGATCTCAAACTCAAAGATAAATTTGTCTTTCTTATCTTGCAAGGACTTAATTGTCCAAGGAAGCAGAGACTGCAGATATTGACATCAACTAATGAAAATGGCTAAATTTTGATTATAGTTGTTTTTAACTCAAGGTGGGAAAGTCACCCAAAACTATAGTTTGAAGACAAAATGCATGTTTTATATAATAAGTTTTAAATTTAAATTATTTTTAAAAGAGATTTATTTTATGTGTATGAATGTTTGCCTATATGTACATATATGTACTGTATGCATAACTGGTGCCTGCAGAGGCCAGAAGACAGTTTCAGTTCCCTTGGAACTGGAGTTACAGTCAGCTGTGAGCTGCCATGTTAATGCTGGAAACTAAACCCAAGTCAGCTAGCGATTGTAGCCACTGAGCCATCTCCATCCTCTCTGTTATTTTTAAAAATTTTTGTTTTCAGTATAATGTCAACAGGAAGCAAAGTGAAAGGTAGAACATCAGTTCAGAGGGTTAGAAACCTCTGTTGTCCATTGTGACATGTTCTGGAAGGGCTGAGGAGAACAAGAGAAATTGAAAAGGAGAAATTGAACCCTTGGGACTCATTGAGTTTCCTGCTAGAAGCCACCTGCCAAGTTCCTACCTTCTTGCTGAGGCATGATGGAATCTGCTGACCTGATCCTAGTCAGGATATGTGTCATATCCCCACACACATTCACTATTGGTCCCAAGGCAGCTCTAGGAGGAGACAACATTCTAGTCTCTGGCTGAGTCTGTGCTAGCCATTGAAAGAGGGAGTCCTTTCAGCTCCAGGTCCCATCGTGATGGCAACTGAGAGCAGAAGCACTCGAAAGCCCCTGGAGGAACTGGCTTTATTTTCTGCTGCCTTCTAATGCTGTGTTTATTGCAATTCCCTAGACGTGGCAAGTTCTTCTCTTCCAGACCTTCATTATTTAACATCTAGTTGCCACAAGCCTTCTGTGCTGGCAGGTATCTGGGTGGTCTGTTTCCTTGATGTCCTTCCCTGCTGCTTGCCCTACTCCACCCAGCCCCCATTTCTACAGCTGTGCAAAGTGGGTGGGTCTCTGGTTTTGTAGAGCTGCTCCTGAGACTGTCTATGTGAGGCTTTCTTCAGGCACACTCAAGTAGATAGAGGACTCTGAGAATTCTTAGGATGTGGAGGCAGTGAGCCCTTTCTGGAGAGCTGGGGAGATTGGAGCCTTCCACTGTCTAGAAGGCTAGCAACAGGCATATTCAGTAATAAGCCCAAGGGACAAAGAGGGAGGAGGTTGAAGAAAATCCATTATATGTACCAAAAAAAAAAAAAAAAAAAACCAAACAAACAAACAAAAAAAAAAAACAATGGTTAAAAGGTACCTGAGATAATGAGCATGGTGGCACAAGCCTGTAATCCCAGCACTCAGGGAGGCAGAGGCAGGTGGATTGCTCTGAGTTCCAGGCCAGCCTGGTCTACCAAGTGAGTCCAGGACAGCCAAGGCTACACAGAGAAACCCTGTCTCAGGGTCAGGGGGTGGAAAAGGAAAAAAAAAGTTATCTGAAACATGGCTGTCCAGAGAGAAGTCAAGTTAGAGTACTGTACCCACCCTTGCATTCTCACCTCAGAGATTCTGGCCCTCGTGAGTCTCAAGATGTCTTTCTTTCGGGAGGGAAATGGGTGGTATGTTCTACTGCATGCCTGAATCTGTCACCTCCCGTGCCAAAGACCCCATTGCACCAGATTTTTCCTGAGACCTGAATACTTTCTTTAGGGGAGGACAAAGGGGCCTCTTCTTAGACAGTCTTTGTCCTTGATGGATATAGCATGCCCCGACTGAAAATACAGTCTGTGTTAGGATTTCTGTAAACCCTGCAGTTCACCTCACTGGTCACACCTAGCTGTGAAATAGGGTTGGGGACCTTGGTAACCATACTAAATTGGATGTTTTGTTTTGTTTTTCATCTGTTCATAGAAAAACTCATCATAGGTAAATTTTTATAGGTCATTGTTTAGGATAAAAGAAGCTTGTGCAAAGCTATACACAGTGAGAAGGTGGGGAGAGAAGAAGAATTTTTAGTTCTCCATTTTACAGGTTTTTTTGCACTGCCTTGTGTACTGTTGGTCTCAAGGGCAGATTTGCCAGGCCAAGAATTACTCAGAGTAAATCTAACTCTGAGGAAAAGTCATAGGTCTTTCCTTGGTTGGGAAGGGGTAGGAAGAAGAGGGACAATGCTACTAAAACAATAGTGTGGTCTAAGGTACACAAAGAATAGTTCAGGGTCATTAATTTTGTTTGTCTGAGATGGGGTTTCACTGTGTAGCCCTGACTGTCCTGGACTCGCTTTGTAGACAGAGGCTGGCCTCGAACTCACAGAAATCTGCCTGCCTCTGCCTCCTAAGTGCAAGGGATAAAGGGCATGTACCAACCCCCATTCCCAGACTGTCATTAACTACTGACTTAAAGACCATGCTGGTCTGACGCTATGTCTCCAGGTTAGACTGCCTTTTTATGCCTAGGATTTCTGATTCCTTTGGGGTAGGATGAGGAGCCAGATACAACCTGAATCCACAGAAATTAAAAGTGGCTTTAGTGCTGAGCCCAGCTGTGGCTTCATATCAGATTCCTGCCTAACTCCATGTCTCTTGCTTCTCTCCAGTGTGTGACTATGATGTCTCATTCTCCAAAGACCCCTTGGTTCTAGGCAATGGTTTGGTAACCTCTAGTCTCCCAGGAATAACCTCCCCAAACCTTGACCAGTTCACTATCATCCTTCCCCTATTTATCCCCCAAGTGTGAAATTCTAGTGTTTGGATTTATTATTGTCACACAGCCAGCATGTTAGTTAAACAAACAAATGTCTGTTTGTTTGAATTTTAACAAGAATAATTTCTGGCTTAAGTTCATTCCCCAGCAGACAAAAAAAATGGTTTCACTAAAAGGTCATCTAGGCTGGGAGAAGCCAAGGGTAGATACAGTCTCTCCAGTGGGAGATGGCTGTGACATCTGTGGATTGAGCATTATTTAGGCCTGGCAGAACCTGAGGTAGGTGATGAGAGGAGAGGGTGTTTATTTGGCAATTGGTATTTAAATAGTTATACCTCTCTATCTGTACGTATAACATTTCTTTCTCTGCCTCTAAAAGCAGTATATGTTCAAGGTAAAGGTTCAAAGAACAGGAAAAAAAAATATGAAGGCTAAACTGGAAGTTAGCCCAATTCTCTAATATTATGAGCTCTCTGCTGCTGGCAGGTGCGTGCTTTCCCTTTTCATATAATTGGTCATATATATTCTATGTACTTCTGCAGGACTTCTCATTCAGTGTTTTAGTATATACACTTCTCCCTTCACACGTTTGTGAAATATGATGCATAATGGCTACGAAGTCACTGTGTGCTATCTTTTGCTTTTCAGGGGAGACAGGTTTGGGCAAGTCCACCCTCATGGATACCCTGTTCAACACCAACTTTGAGGGGGAGCCAGCCACCCACACACAGCCAGGGGTTCAACTCCGATCCAACACCTATGACCTCCAGGAGAGCAATGTGGGGCTGAAGCTCACAATTGTGAGCACCATGGGCTTTGGGGACCAGATCAACAAGGAGGACAGGTAAGGAAGGCAGTGGGTTGAGGGGTAAACCATGGAAAGGAGCTTACCATGGGAATCTTGGAGAGAACACAGACTCTGGAGCCCATCCTATTTAACTAGAGCGATATGGGTAGGCAGCTGGTAAGCATGGCATCATTGCAGGGTCCCTATCTACAACAACTGTGCCACTCTATCTACTTTGCCAAAGAAGAGTGTCTTTTTTTGAAACAGGGTTTCTCTATGTAGCCTTGGCTGTCCTAGACTCACTTCATAGACCAGGTTGGCCTTGAACTCACAGAGTTCTGCCTGCTCCTACCTTCTTGAGTACTGGGATTACAAGTGTGTACCACTGCAACCAGCTGACAGGTATCTTTCTAATACACATGACTGGAGCCTTGATTCTGTTCAGCCTTATGCCAGGCCCTCCTGTACTCTTAGCAACCTAAAAATCTTTGGCTTAATCTCTGCTCTTGAGGCATTCATGATAAAGGCCTGTCTTAAGCAAATAATTTCCATAGAGGGGAGTATGTTGTGTGAAGGATAATGCAAAGAGGTAAAGGGCAGATTGCAATGAGACCACAAGGGCAAGAACAGTCAATTCCATACAAAGAAGGCAGACAGGCCTTCATAGAAGAGCCTTATCTAAGCTAACTCTTGATGGGTTGACAACATAGACAGGTGATTAGAGAGAAAGGCAATCCAGAAAGCAGCCCTATTTTTCAAGGGCAAAGTGATGCAAAGAATTGGTATGGTCTAGGGAAGTGCAGCTTGGTGTGTTTCAGTAGAGAGGTAAGCTTCTTGGGAAGCCAATGAACCTTAATTTTGGAGGGTCTCACGTGCAGGAGCCCCTTCCACAGCCCCATAACTATTAGTGATAATGTAGTCTTTTTCTTGGGTTCTCCTTTGACTTCTATAAGCATCCGGCCCCATTAAACTTAGAACTTCCCCTGGACTAATAGTTGAAGTGAGCTAGGGAGAAAATAAAGGAGGTAAATGGAGGTCAGATCCCAGAGAGGTTTAGTGCAAATATGGAGCCATTCAAAAGTTCAAGAAACAGAATGTAGTCTTACTGGCCATCGAGAACAATCCTTTGGGCTACTGTGGAGATACACTGTAAAAGTAAAACCAATCAGGAAACATTAGACCAATGAAATCGAGGCAAGAAATAGCATAGGAGCTGAGATAAGGAAGAGGGGATGGATTCCATATTGGGTAAGTAAAACTGACAAAACCTAACAAAGATTTGATATGGGGCTGAGAAGGCAGAAGTATCCATAATAGGGTCCAAATTTCTGGTTTTGGAGAATAGCTCAGTTATGATGGCCTCCTATGAAATATATAAGAGAGCCAGACTTTAAAATACCAGAATCAAGGCATTCCCATTTGAGCTATGTGTAGAATGTCTAGATGTTTCATAAATATCAGCAGCAGGCAGTTGACCATACAGAGTCACAAGTCCAGCGACGTTCTAGGCTAGAAACATAGATAAGTGATCTGTTCCAACCGTGTACACATGTAAGATTACCTAGCAGCCACCGCAGGAAGCTGTGCTAAACACAGAAACCTCAGGGTGTCAGTGAGGCCAGCAAACGGAGGAGAGGATTGTAAAAAGAGACCAAGAAGGTTCAAGCAGAGAGGAAGAAGGAGAGCCAGAAGAAGCTGTAGTACGGGGGAGCATGTGAGGGCTGAACGAGACTCTCGGGTGAGGCTGTGATAAAGGCTGGTGTAGGGAAGGAAAAGCTGGTAGTACACTCACAGAAAGGGCCTCTTAACCTTCCTTTCAAAAATCTTCGTGTTGTATGTGTTTATGTATACAAGTGTAGGTACACATACTTCAGCGTATGTGTCATGGTACATGTGGAGATCAGAGGACAACCTCTTGGTTGAAAGTCATTGCCTTCAACCTTGTTTGAAAGGTTTTGTTTGTTTGTGTCTTTTTGTTCTATGCATATGCCAGACTAGCTGGCCAGGAAGTGAATTCTCTTGTCTCAGCCTCCCATCCAATTGTAAGACTGCTTGGATTACAGTTGTGTGCTACTTTCTCCAGTTTTACATGGGTTCTCTTGACCCTCATGTTTATGTGACAAGTGCTTAACTCACTGATTTTATTATTTTATTCCAGGCCCTTTATTTTTGTTAAGATTTATTTATTATTTATACAATGTTCTGTCTTCATGTCCACCTACATGCCAGAAGAGGGCACCAGATCTCATTGTAGATGGTTGTGATCCACCATGTGGTTGCTGAAAATTGAACTCAAGACCTCTGGAAGAGCAGCCAGTGCTCTTAACCTCTGAGCCATCTCTCCAGGCCTTTATTCTATTTTTTTTAAGATTTATTCTGTTTTTAAGCACAGGCACATGTGTATGTGTGTGTATGAGTGGGGCTGTGAGTGTATGAGTATAGGTGCCTGTAGAGGCCACAGGAAGGTAGGACATTCCCTGGAGCTGAATTTGCAGTCATTTGCTAGCTGCCTGATGGGGTTGCTGGGAATCAAATTTGGATTCTTTGGAAGAGTACAAGTTGTTAACTGCTGAACCATTTCTCCAGCCTCCTGGGTTTGATGTTGTGTCCTTGGCTGACCTCAAGCTCTCTTTGTAGACAAGGTGGCTTGGATTACAGGTGGGCATCATCACATTCGGCCTCTGTTCTGCATTTTCAGAAAAGTATATACTAATTATCCTCAAGGATTCTCTTGCTGTTTAGATGGACTGTATCTAAAAATTTCTATTTCTCCCTTGTCATTGTCTATTGCTGCAAAGAGATACCAAAATCAAGACAATTCTTATTTTAAAAAGCACTTAATTGGAGACTTGCTTAGAGCTTCAAGGGGTGTGTCCATGACCAGTATAGAGGGTATCAAGATAGCAGGCAGGCAGGCATGGAGCTGGAGCAGCAGCTGAATGCTTGTATCTTATCCACACGCATGAAGCAGAGAACCATGAGGCTTGGCATGGGCTTTTGAAACCTCAAAGCCCACACCTATAGATACACCTCTTCTAAAAAGGTCACAACTCTTAATGTTTCCCAAACAATTTATGAGCTGGGGAACAAGCATTCAAGCAGATGGACCTATAGGACCATTCGCATTCAAACCAGCATAAATTTATCTAAAACAAATTTTACTTCTTCCTTAAAGTCATATTCTTGCCCTTATAGAGAATGAACATATATAGCTTCTTTAAAAATATTTTTAGCCTGGGAGGTAGTGGCACATGCCTTTAATCCCAGGGCTCAAGAGGCAGAGTCTGGTAGATCTCTGTAAGTTTGAGGACAGCCTGGTTTACATAGTGAATGAGTTCCAGGACATCCAGGGCTACACAGAGAAACTCTGTCTCAAAAAACTCAAATTTTTTTTTTAAAAATTATTCCTTGAAAATTTTATCTATCTATCTATCTATCTATCTATCTATCTATCTATCTATCTATCTATTTATCTATCTATCTATCTATGTATATAATGTATATCTTCAGCATGTCCATCCTTCACTTACTCCTCCCACTCCCACACATCCCTCCCCATGTCCTCCTCCCGTCTTTTTTTTTTCTCTTTATATCACACTGAGTCTGATTGGTACCACCTACATGCATACATCCACTGGGGCATGGACAACTTATCAGCAGCTGAACCCGTAAAGAAAATTGGCCCACTCTTTTCTAGCAGCTACCATCTGCCAGTATCTCCTCAGCTAAGGGAGGGCCCTCATCAACCCTTCCCATCTATGCTGGAATATTGTTGACTGGCTTGATCTTGTGCAGGTCTTGTCTACGTAACAGTAGATGTTTTGGACTTGTGAGACCAATGGCTATGTTGTATCCAGAACACATCTTTCACAGCATTCCCTGCCATACTCCAGCTTTTACATTCTTGCACCTCTTCTTCTTTGATGGTCCCTGAGCCATTGTTAAAGGTTGCGATAGACGCGCCACTTAGGGCTGAGCACTCACAGTCTAGCACGTTGACCAGTTATGGATCTCTGTATTAACTGCTGCCCACTGCAGAAAGAAACTTCCTGAGCAAGGATGAGGGCAGCACTGATCTATGGGTATAAACATAAATGTTTAGAAGGAGGTTTGACAACAGGACCGCTCAGAAAAATAAAAAATAAAAAAAACACACAGCATGTGTCCCCCAACCTATTAGTGTCCCAGTTATATGCTTTTGGGCAAGTGTACAGTAAACAGTCATGAATTCCCTCTTATGGATCAGCCTCAAATTCAATAAGAGAGTACACTCATGCGTGCATGCGTGTGTGTGTGTGTGTGTGTGTGTGTGTGTGTGTGTGTGTGTGTGCCCGTGTGCCCATGTGCGTGTGTGTGAGTGTGTGCGCGCGCACTGGGGAATAAGCCTGAAGCTTTATGCCTTTGAAGATAGAAGATAGTATCAGATCCCCTGGAATGAGAATTACAGGTGGTTGTGAACTGTACATGGATACTGACACCAAACCCAGGTCCTTTGCAAGAGCAGTGAGTGTTCTTAATCACTGAGCAATCTCTCCAGCCCTAACTTTTGTTTAAATTGCTTACAAATTAGTAGGCTTCTATAAGGCTTTTCATATATTTTTAGTTTGGGTTACCTCACTTCCTCCCTTCTCTCCCCCACTTTCTACCTTATCCCTGCTTAGACTGTTATCCCCTGGTAGACATATAGTTTTCTAGGAACTGAAACAGAGCCTATTTTCTTTCTTTTTTTTCTTTTTTACATAGTGTGTTTTCTATATAAAACCCTAAAAGGAAGACACCTCTTTTTAAAATAATTACCTTGACTTATACATTTTACATATTAATTCATTGCTTATTGTGTGTATGCATATGCGTACATGTGTACTTGCGCCATCACATACAGTAGAGCTCAGAGGTCTACTTTGGGGAGTCAGTTTTCTCCTTCTACCCTGTGAGACCCTGAGCTCAAACTCACATTTTCAGGCTCTGTAGCAAGTACCTTCATCTGCTGCATCATCTCACTGGCCTCAATCACTCTTTTTTTTTCTTTTTTATTAGATTGCTTACTCTCCTTCCATTTCATTAGATTGCTTGTTTGGTTGAGTATCACTTACACCGGACTCCCATCAATTGAGTAGTTGGGCCACAATCTGAGCATTACTGTGACCTGCATTTTTTTTTTTTTTAGAAAGTCTTCAATGAAATTTCTTACAGTCCTTCCAGTTGTAGACATTCCACATATGGACAGTGTCTTGATCATGATGGCTTGAAAACACTAAATTGATACTGTCTCTTAGATGCTAATCTACTTTTGTTTTATTTCTAGAATATTCTTAGTAGTTTTTATGATTATAAAATTGATAGCTGGCCATGGTGCCACATGCCTGTAATTGTAACACTCGGTAGGCTGATGCAGGAAGTTTGAGTTTAATGCCAGTGTGGGTAATAAATATACTCAGGGTTGTCTTAGAAAAAAAAAAAAAAACTAAAACAAAAACATAAACCTAACTAACTAAATGAATAAACTAGATGATACATATATATTTTTAAAAAATGAAATAGTGCAAACCCAAATAGGAAATGATAAAGCTTCCCTGAGATTAGGGTAGGGAACAAGAATGAAGTAAGCTGAAATCTGTAATAAAAAGCAGTTTGTTTTTCTTAATGAAGTACTGGAGCTTCAACCTAGGACCTTTTGCATGCTAGACAACCACTTTAATACTGAGTTATATTCCCCACCATCTTTAAATTATATTTTGAGGCCTGGTCTCACTAAGCTGTCTAGGCTAGCTTCCGACTCTCTCTGTCTGTATCACAGACAGGCTTCGACCTCGTGGTCTCCCTTCCTCGTAACCCTCCCTCAGCTTCTTTACTAGCAGGCCTATAGGCCAGTGCCATTGGGCCCTATAAAAAGTGTCAGGGGTCTTTTACCACACATGTATCAGTGCAGCTGCATTGAAGCAGGTCTTCAGAACACCCTGTACTTTCCATGGCATATATTTCAACAAGGACAAAACAACCCAAACTGGTGGGACTCACATTTGATGTTACACCCTTGTAATTCCAGGACTTGGTAATTTAAGTGCTCAAGAGGCTGAGGAAGAAAGACCAAGAGTTTGAGGGTATCTTGGGCTACACAGTGAAGCCCTGACTTAAAAAAAATATTAAAATAGAGACTGTTGTAGCTCAGTTGGTAGAGTACTTGCCTAGCATGAAAAAAAAAAAAAAAAAAAAAAAAACCCTGGGTCTGATCATCAGCACTACACCCAGGCATGGTGGCACACACCTGTAATCCCAGCATCAGGAAGGTATAAGCAGGGGAATCTGAAGTTCAATATGATCCTCACTGCATTGTGAATCTGTGGCAAGCCTGGGATACTTGAGACCCTGTCAACAAACAAACAAGCAAATGAATTTGCTGTTCGTAGTGTTGCATGCCTAGACTCCAGCATATGAGACACGGAGGCAGGAAGATTAGGAATTCAGGGTCAGCTTCAACTGCAGAGTGAGTTTGATGCCAGCTTGGTTGCATCATAGGACATTGTCTAAAAATCACACATACACACACACACACACACACACACACAGACACAAACACACACAAACAAGACTTGCTGGCCATGATGGTACATGTCTTTAACCCCAGCACTTAGGAGTTAGAGACAGATCTTTGTGAGTTCTAGGCCAGCCTGGTTATACTTAGTGATTTCAAAACTAGCTAGGACTACATAGTGATAGTTTGTCTCAAAATAAATACCACCAAAACCAACCAACCAACACATAAAAACCCTGACTACTACTAATAATTGAAAGAAGAAAATAAATGAGTGCTGGATAAAAAAGAACCCAAGAGTGAGAATTTTCAAGACAAGCTAGAGGGAAGAGTAGCTAGAAATCTAAGCTTTGGTCTCAACAGGCCAGGGTTCAGATCACATATTGCCATTTACTAGACCAAGGACCTTTTGCAAGATAGTTCAATTGTCAATGCATCAGTTTTTAAGTCACCTGTAAAATGGTATGATAACCATAATAATCTTTATGCTATCAGGTTATGGTTTAACATACTTAACATAAATGACAAAAACATGCTAAAACCATACCTGGCACAGAGTAACTATCTAGTAAATAGAATGTATTATTATGATCATGATTTTATTGATAAGAATCAAAGGAGTGTAGCATTATGTAGCATTTAAGATGAAATGATAAATGGTATCTAAGAAAAGCAGAACTAAGAAAAAATCCATTGGGTTTGGCAGCATGAAAATTCTCAATGTGTTTAGGACTGATCATTCCCTTAGATTGTAAGGTAGAAATTAGGTTGCCATTCTTACTTGTGAATGGGACATAGGGGCATGAGAACAGGGGGAAAAAGGAACAGAAGAGAAAGTTGAGTACAACGTCAGATTCACATTTGCATGGAAATTTCACATCTATAAGTCAGCAGGGACAGAAGTGTTGCTGGGGAAAATAGGCCATCCATTTAGAAAAACATAAAATGAGACCCTCTCACACTAACACTGCTTATAGAAATAGATTCCTGTTGGACTAAAAACAAAATCTAAAAATATAGAGAGAAAATGTGGGAGATTATTTTTATAACTTTGGGGGTAGAGAAGGCTTTTTGAGTTGGAAACAAAGTCTAAAAATCACAGAAGAAAAGAGTGTTAGGTCTACTAAGGTAATTACAGGAAAAGTAGTTTGAGGCTGGAGCAATGATTTCATGGTTAAGAGCACATACTGCTCTTCTAGAGGACCTGAGTTTGATTCTCTGCACCCACAGCAAGTGGCTCATAACTACTGTAACTCCATTTCCAAAGGATCTGATGCCTCTGTGGCAGACACTTGCACTCACATGCACACACCCAAACACGTACATGTAAATAAAAATGATAAAAATAAAACATTTTAGAAGTATTTTATGCTTCAAAGTGTAAAATACCATAAAGCAAAAGGGAAAACAAGCTACAGATGAGGCAAAAATATTTGTAATTTATACAATAGAAAATTATTTTAAATTCAAGGAGGCCTTCTGTAATTCCATGAGAGATAAATAATTGACTGGAAAGAGAAATACAAATGGAACAATCAACATTATGAAATGGTGCTCATTCAGCTTCCCTAGCAATTAGGGAAATGGAAAATAAAACAATGATTTATTTTCACTCTCAGATTTGCAAAAATGAAAAATGGTATACTAGCCACTATTTACTAGAGAATTTCATTCACGTGGGTGTGTGAATTGATACAGATTTTTTTTTTTTTTGGAGGGCTAATTTGGCAGCATCCATTACATTCTTGAATGTGAATGATTCATGACCCAGAAGTTCCACTTTCCTTTAGGTTGCCCAGAAAACAGATGCACATGCTTACAGGAAACAATAGTGCTCACTGCAGCACTGGCTATCAAATTAAAAATCTTTAACCTGCCTATGTGTCCATCAGTAGAGCAGCAACATTAGCTGTAATGGGACCATACCACATGGGATTGTATTTGCAGTTTATATTCACACGGATTCAGCTCAGATCATGTTACAAAAATGAGAAGTTGTGTCATAGTGCCATTTATGAAAATTCCCCCTCCCCAACACAATGAATTACCCTCTCTATATCTGCATATAAATATATAGGAAAGCTCTGGAACAATATTCAGCAGACAGAAAACAGTGATTACTGATAAGACAGGAAGAATGCATTTATAGATTGTGTGATTGAAAGGAAATTTAAAGGATGCTGCTTTTAAAAAGGAAATAGATAAAGTAGGTATATACAGTGGGTTTAAAAAGCTGGGAAAAGAGATAAGGCAGTGTGGGAAGAGAGATAAGGAGGGCAGGGGCAGTTGTAGAGAATGGGACAAATGATGAATGCTTAAACAGGAACAGAAAGTTATAGGCTGGGGAATAGGAGTAGACTTGAGAGAGAATCCACAAAACTTAGCATCCAAGTGGGTACAAAGGATCTTATTCAGTTTATCAACTGTTAAATATCTATAGTGTGCCAGTAACAGTATGTGAAAGGCTAGTGTCACTAAGAAACATTGTGTTTATTTCTTTATTTATCCATTTATTTATTTATTTATTTATTTATTTATTTATTGTGTGCACATGTGAGGACAGTATTATGTGACAAGTGTTAAGTGGGGAGACATGGCACAAATCTCTACTTACCCCAGATAGGGAGCCCACAACAGATAGTACAGATAACAGCGAAGTCCATTTTGGTGAACCAATGACTTTTATTGGGGTTACTTACAGAGTACAGGTGAGGAGTTACTTAGAGCAGTAAAAATGATTCAAAGACAGCTGTGTCACCAAGGTCTACCTCAGCATAGGTGAGAGCTCATAAATCTGGGAACTTGGAGCACACTGCACAGCCTGCAGGCACCTCAACAGGTTGGAGAGTGTCCTTTCCAAGTGGCTCAATTGGTCTAGAATTTGCTTAGCCTGTTTCTGCTTCTTCCATGCAGCTAGTTTGGTCTGAAAGTATTCTTTTAAGCTTGGCTTGTTCCCGTGTCTACTTTGCAGATTGGCTTGACTGAAAGAAACAATTAGCAGTCTTCATGGCCTGGTCTTGGAAGTGAGGAGTCAAAGTGAGTTTGGTCAGTTTCAGACACTTCCTGAAGCCATTTTGAGTTGTTTACCTTCTGGCTTAAGTAACTTCCCTGCAGTTATGGTGTGTTTCTGTCTCTGAGGAAACCACTATACAATAGCAGCTGCGTTAGTGAATTCATGTCAGGATATATGTCTGGACGTCAGAGGACAACCTGTGGGAGTTGTTTCTCTCTATTCACCATGTGGGTCCAGGGCATCAAACTCAGCTGCTCAGGCTCAGCAGCAAGTGCTGAGACCCTCTGACCCATTCTGCCAGCCTACTACTAAAATATAAAGCACAGTGTTTGGTTAAGGAGCTTTCATTTCAGTGGAGGGGACTGATGTGTATGCGGATTCTGCTCAATGGGATTAAGTACAGTATTCAAGATGTGAGGGGTTCAGAATAAGGAAACAAAGAGGATAACAAGTGACCAGGCCTTACTGTGAGAATCCAGACTGTAGACTGATAAGAGGGATGAGCAGGTGGTCAAGAAAGGCGGGGCTAAGTCTTGAAGTCATCAAGGATAAGTACAAGTTAGCTACCCTGAATACAGTTGGCATTCAGTATGTGTTTGATGAATGACTGCATGAGCTATAAATTGGTAGGGAAAATAAAGAGAATACCCATAAGTTTTCATCACTTAATGACAAAAGTGCCCATTAGATATATTAACTAGGATACTGACATGGTGTAAAAAAAAAAAATCTACACTGAGTTGAAGAGTGAATTAGAATTTCTTTCAAAAAACTAAACAGATTGTTCTTTCAAGAAACTTCTATTTGAATCTTGGCATGGTGATACATGGCAGTAATCTTAGCATTTAGTAGATAAAGGTAGGGTCATAGGGCTAGAATTAGAGTCCATACTGCATTTCTGGAAAGCAGAGTTAAATTCCCATCACATATGTCAGATAGCCCATAATCATCTGTAACTATAGTTCCAGAGGATCTGATACCTCTAGTCTACGCAGACATCCATGCTCATCAGCACATATCACCTCTACATATACACATGATTAAAAATAAAATGAAGGAGCTGGAGAGATAGCTCAGAGGTTAAGAGCACAGGCTGTTCTTCCGAAGGTTCTGAGTTCAATTCCCAGCAACTGCATGGTGGCTCATAAGCATCTATAATGAGGTCTGGTACTCTCTTCTGGCATGAAGGCACACATACAGGCAGAATACTGTATAAATGATAAATAAAATATATCTTTAAAAAAAGAAAATGAAGAAGGATATTGGAAAAATGGCTTAGCAGTTAAGAGCACTGAATACTCTCCCAGGGGACCTAGGTTCAATTGGAAGCACCCACATAGCAACCCATAACCATCTGTAACCAGTACAAGGGGTATCTGACACCTTCTTCTGGCCTACATGGGTACTGCATCCACATGCTACACATGTGAATGCAGGTTAACACCCATGTACATTTAACAACACATAAATATATATTTTTATTTTTTTATACAATACATTTTGATCATAGTCTTTTCCTTTCAAAAGTCTTCACAGATCTTGCCCACTTCCTTACCCACCCAATTCCATGTTCTTTCTCTCCAAAGAGAGAAAAAAAACCCAAGAACATAAAATAAACAACAAAAAGAAAACCTAAAGTGAAAAGAAAACATCACCAAACCATAACAAAAAACCACACAGAAAAATATGGAGTCTGTTTTGTGTTGATCAACGACTCCTTCTGAGCATGGGCCTGCCTTGGTGTATGGTTGATCTAGCCACTGTCAATCTATTGGAGAAAACTGATTTTCCCTCTCTCAGCTGGTATCAATTACAAATAGCTTTTGGTTAGGGGTGGAACTTTGCAGGCACTCCGTCTTCTCTATGCTGGGGTTTTGTTTGGCTCAAAGTTGTGCAGGTCTTGTGGTTGCTGTTACAGTCTCTGTGGGCTCATATGTGCATCAGCCCTGTTGTGTCCAGATGTTCTTTCCATGAAGTCATTCACCACCTTAGGCTTTTAAAATCTTTCCATCTCTTCTTCACAGATCCCTGAGCCCAGAAGGGAAGGACTTGATAACAATATCCCATTTATGTTTGAATGATTCAAGGTCTCTCACTGTTTATGTTGTCCAGTTGTAGGTCTCTGTGTTAATAACCATCTACTGAAAAAAAAAGTTCAAGGTCATTCTCTGCTACATAGTGTGTTTGAGGCCAGCTTGGGCTATATGAGACCCTTTCTTTAAAAAAAAAAAAAAAAAAAAAAAAAAAAAAAACCTGAGAAAGAAAGAAAAAGAAAGCCATCTATCCACTTATTATTTATTGAGTACCTGTGCTAGGTACAGATTCCAAATGTGACAGCTTAAGGAAGGGAAGGCACAGGAACATGGTTGGGGAAGTTCATAGTTGAGGAGGATTGGGTTGGGTTAAGAAAAGTTCTCTTTTGTGATGATAGAAGACTTAAGTATGCTCATAAGTTGAAGGGAAAGAGTCAGTAGAAAGAGAGGAGATGGAGCAAGGATTGCAAAGCGTCTTCAAGGAATGAGAACATGTGCATAGGGATAACAAGCCTTGAAAAGATGAGAGATACTTCATCCTTAGACTAGAAGGAAGCAGAAGGGTGGGTCCATTTTTAAAGCACAGGGCGTGAGATTGTATGAGTTTTGTGGCCTCAGAATTGCTGGCAAAGCAAGCTGTCAGACTATCATGTGAGTGACAGGGTCAGGAATCATATTGGAGCTTGAGAAATCAAATGAATGTCTGGAACGAGCAATGTGAATAGTGGGAAAGGAGCCAATGAAGACCAAGTAAAAGGGCTATTATAGTACTCTATAGGCTCATCTGAAGTTAGATGGTATTGTAGAGAGCAGAGAAAACCCTAAGTGAGTGAATGTATATATGATATGGACATGGCCATATCAAGGACATCCCAAGGCCTCGGACCCATGGGACAATTGGAAAAGCTGTTACCCAAATGGTTGAGGCTCAAGAGAAATGGCAATCTCCTTTTGGGACTCTGCGTTTGAGTGTTTATAATTGATCAGTGTGTGCAAACACTAGCAACTGCAGCTTCCTCCTCCCAGACATTTCACTCTGTAGCAGGTCACTTTCACAGACTTGCTACAGAGACTAGCTAACCCTAGTCCCTGTGCTGTACCTGATAAGCACACTGAGGTTCGAGGTGGTTAGGGTACAGGTAGCAGAGCCTACCCTAATCCCAGCTTCACTGTACCTGTGTCTATTCTTTCTTTATTACCTAGCCACCCCTAGCCAGGGTTTCAGGACCCAGGACACATGGGAGTTGTCAGGCCATGTATTTATAAGTGTTGAGACCCACAGTTTTTTTGTTTGCTTTCTTTCAGCTTTGACAGCTATAGAGTAGTTGGAACCTGAAATTTATTCAGTTTTTATTATTTTACTGGGCCAGCAAGATGGAAGGACAGAGCTGGAACAGAGCTGATGTTGTGGATAAGAATGTTTCATGATCCACACAGTGTTGTACATCTGTAGTCCCAGCTACTAGAAAGGCTGAGGCAGGAAAATTGCTTGAACCCAAGAGTTCAAGGCCAGCCTGACCAACATAACAAGACCCTGTTTCAATAATGAAAACATGGTTCAATTGACCAGCCATGTGATTCATCTTTGGCAGAGAAGGAGGTGAGACCAGGAAGCCATTGATATTCTGTGAAATAAGGAAAGGGACCAGATTCCTGAGCATCCTGAGGGATAAATCATATTTAGAAGGGTCAAAGACCTAAGACAGCTAGTAGATACCAAGTTTCAGTCAGAGAGTTGGGTGTTTCAGGGAGGATTTCTTGGGTGGTAAAAGAGAAAGCCAAAGTTATGAAGTCAAGGCAGTCACAGCATGTGGATCCCGAAAATTGATGAGTTGTTAGCAGGTACATTGTAATCACCTAGAGTGATTGACTGGTGAAAGATTGGGCCAAAAGAAGATGGACTAGGTCAATGAAAGGTGTTCTCCACCAACAAAATGAGCGAATTGAAGCCAAATTCAAGAGTACATAAAGGCAGGTTTATTGGGGACAGCAGCTCTTGGGTGGGTTGACTGATCTCACAGGTGAAGGTCAAGGAAGTCACTGTGAAGACAGGGAGAGAGAAAAGTGGGGGAGTCAGGGAGAGAGAAAAAGAGAATTCACAGAAAGAGAGAGAGAGAGAGGAAGCGAGAGAGGAAGAGAGAGAGGGAGGGAGGAGAAAGATACACACAGAGAGAGCCAAACTGTCTGGATTTTATAGTGAAGAGCCTCCCAGAGAGAGGAAGCCCTGCCCCTAGGCTGAAAAGTTGAGGTTGGGACTAAGGGATACTGGGAGAACCTGGAGACCAGGTCTGCTTTAGTATGCTAATATAGGCACCTCACTTTGCCATCCCCCCCCCCCCCCGTCTGAAGGTCTGAATCTCAACAGCCTCCAATGAAAAGAGGATTTACATTGACATGGAGGAAGAGGAGTTGCCTAGAGGGATTGTCTAGGAAGGCTACATACTTAACCATCTTATCTCACCTCAAGGTGCATGAGTTGTAGAGAAAAGAAACATATCCTGGAGATGGCTGCTGGGTGATAGTGTCTCCAAGTGAAAATTAGGTTTCAGTCAGGTAAACAGGTGGATGACAGATGACAGCATTTCTCAGACTAATGTGTACCCAAACCACTGAGACTCTTAACAAAACTCAGGTAAGATTAATGATCCAGTGGCATTTAATACCCTGACAACCAACATCTGTTGTTCAACCGTCACCTCTGTTTAGGTCCCACACATTTGCTTCACCCCCAAAGGAAACTCACTGGACAATTCTCCATTCCTATCTCACCTCAGCTTCTGGTAAACATTGCATTTTCTGTCTCTGTCAATATCACAGTTCTAGGTGGCTCAAATAAATGAAATCATACGGAATTTGTATATGAGTGCCTTCCTCCCTCCAACCTTTCCCCTTTCTCATTGTTGGGGATTGAACCCAGGGCCTCACATGTGTTAGTCACATTATATGAGAATGTCTTTATAGCTGAAGATATTTTATTGTATGGGTGGTCCACATTTTCTTTATCCAGTCATCAGTTGATAGGCATGTAGGCTGTTTCTGTTATGTAGCTGTGGTTGATAGTTTCTCATTCCTCTTTAGTGCACTAAATTTTAGCTCCCCGCCTTTCTTCCCGTTGCTAAAACGCTTTAGGTTAGCTTCTGCCTCAGGATCATTATTACATGCTTACTGCTTGGACTGCCCTTCTCCTGGATCTCACTGTGCTTGCAGCCCAGATATTGTACCCTCAGGGAAGCTGTGCTTGATCATGGCATCAAAAGTAGCCGAATTCCCAGTACTTTCTATTCAGTACTCTGTTGTAGTGTCTCCACAGTGTATCTCACTGCCAGAAATGAAGAAGTATTTAGACCATTGTGCCATTTAGATCATTTAGTACTGTTCTATGGCTCATGGCCTCATTCTCAAAATAACTGTAAATGCCTAAAATGTACCAATTATAATAAAAATAAGCTAGCAAAATATTTTTAAATTATGATTTAGTAACGCATATGCTTCTCTATTAAGTTCCAAAATAATGATATCCATTTGCAGGCTTAATAATTACTAGAATACAGAAACAATGATGGATGTAGATGTTATTTTGACATGTGTACAACCACTGGACTAGGAAGAAAAATATGAGTGACCTTTACTGGATAGAAAAGTCACCGGTGCTGCAGACAGAAACTGGTAAACATCAGTTAGAAATGTATTTCATTCCTAAGTTTGTAGATTCTCCAAATTCTATCCATAAACTTCTTGGAGGTCTGTGAGCTCCATGTTTAGAAATGTTTGGATAGGGATGGAAAGATGGTTCAGCAATTAAGAGCACTGGTTGCTCTTCCAGAGGTCCCCAGTTTGATTCCCAGCACCCACCTGTGGCCTTACAACTGCTGTAACTTCAGTTCCAGGAGACCCATCACCTTTTCTGGCCTCCACAGACACCACACATGCATGTGGTGTACATGTAGGAAAAACACCTCTACAGGTCAGAAAAGAAGAATTACATGGATGGTCCATAAAAGTCTCAGACTTGTCACCTTAATAGGGCAAATATTAATTGTAATGATGAGGAAGGATAGAGTCTCCTAGGGAAGAAAGTGCTAAATGAAAGCTGTCTTCTATGGCCCTCCATGGATCTAGGGTGTGGGTCATATAGAAACATCCTCTTGGAAGGGGCATGAGAAAAGCAGTGCCTTGAAAAAAAGAAATAAGAATTCTCAGCAGAGGGATCTTTAATGTCCAAGAAGCAATTAAAGAAATGTTCACCATCTTTAGTCATCAGGGAAATTCAAATCAAAACATCTCTGAGATTCCATCTTACACCTGTCAGAATGGCTAAGATCAAAAACTCAAGTGACAACACATGCTGGTAAGCATGTGGAACAAAGGACTCCTCCATTGCTGATGGGAGTGCAAACTTATACAACCATCTCTGTGTTTAACTTAATATTCTTGTGTATGTCCTTTGAAATCTATAAACATAACTCTAGCTTCCACAAATCCCAAGGCTACAAATGCCATCAAATAGTATCTGAGATCTATAGTTCAGATTTCTTCACATATGTATAACCTGCTTACCTAATGTTTTTTTTTTTTACAAGTATGTTACATTTCCCTTCGTTTATTGTTTTGTTAAAATAACTTCATAAAATGTGGCAATTTTGGTTAGCCTGAATTTGTGTTCCCATGCTATGGTCACACATGTTGGCTTCATAATAAACTATCTTATATTTCCTTTGGAAAAAAACGAAAAAAGAAATGATTGGTGATGCAGCCACATACAGAAGTAAGGATTTTCTTTGCCCCAGAGTAGAGTTCAGTAAGGGTAGCAACATGTGTCGAAGAGACGGCCATGTGGGGAGATGAGCTGTGGGGACAGAGGTGAGGGAACTTGGAGCGGTAAGTGGAGTCCTTACTGTATGCCAGACACTGGCAATACCAAGCTGACCTGCACAAAGATGAGTCATCTTTCAGATCCTTCTAAACTGAATGCTGGTGGCCGATTGGCTGGTTTGGCAGGTCTGGTCTATGCAACTCCGCAGAGACTCTGAGAGCCAGAAGCATTAGTAATGAGATTCATATAGCGTTTCAGAGATTCAAGAGGAAGGAAGGTGAGAAAAATCTGTTCTTCTGTTTCCTTTGTATGAAGCCAAAACTGAAGTAAAAATGAAGTTATGTAACAGGAAAGCAAAGCCATGCCCTGATCATATAATTCAAACCAGCTACCCATCTAAAAATTAGCTATGTCTGAGGGATGCTTCCTGTACTCTCACTATGAATTCTTCAGGAACCTTCTAAGACTCTTTGCTACCAAGGGATCACTTGTGCTTCAGAACAGTCTTGGCTGGGGAAGGAGTGGTCAAAGGAAGAAAGAAAGAATGATATTTTTAGATTTTTTTTCCCCTTTGGGGTGCTAGAGATACCCTGCACCTGGGTTTCTTCCTGTAGGCAGTTCTCAGGATGCAGGATTCTGTGGTTCTTTTTTTAAATGCTGCTTTCGTCTTCTCTCCTAGAGGGCTCTTTCACAGAGGCTCAGGTTGGGAGCTGCTGTAGGTGGGAGGTGTTGGTTGGGTTCATGCCTTTCTTTGATCATTCTCCTGTGGTAATGGAATCTGAAAACTCCCTGCCCTGGGCTAAGGGAATGAACCTCTTTTTGCTTGAAGGGAGGCAGCATCTCCAGTGGAGAAGCAGTATTCAAACTGAGATGAGAAGAGAGGTAGAGCTGAAGCTGAGATGACCTAGTTAGAGCAGAAAGGTGATGTTGGGGTTGGGTGGAGCAGAGGCAGGTGAGATTGCTCAGTGGGTAATAATGTTTGCCACCAAGCTGGTGACCTGAGGTCCATCCCTGGATCTCTCATGGTGAAAAAGGAAAACTGACTCCCATAGGTTATTGTATGACTTCCACACTTATGCCATGGCACACACACCTACACACATATACACCTAAAAAAAAAAAAAAGGAAGGAAGGAAGCAAGAGAATGTCAAGGCAATTGGGGTGGCTTCAGTGCAGATAGGGCTAGGAAGAAAGGAATTTCCAGGAAGGTCTGGGACAGGGAGGAGTGGGCTGACTGTTCTTTTTTGAAGTTTTTAAAAATTATCATGTATTAATTATACATGATAATGGGTTTCATTATGATACTTTTGTGCATGTGCAGCATGTATTTTTTACTATATTCACTCCCCATTGTCCTCTCTTATCCCCCTTCCACTTATTGCCTTCCTTTTCCCAAGTAGTTCCTCTTTACTTTATTTTTTTTAAAAGAGGTATTTTATTGGTCACATTTTCATTTATTTATTTGTGTGTGTGAACATGCATGCATACATGTGTATGCATACCATGGTGCATGTGTAAAGGTCAGAGGGCAGTAGCAAGAGCCAGTTTTCTCCTTCTCTCATGCAGACACTGGGAATCAAACTCAGGTCCTCGGGCTTAATGGCAGGTGCCCTTACACACTAAGCCATCTTACCAGCACCCTCGTCTATTTTTATGCCTTTCTGTATTCATGTAAGCAAATATGTTTAATTAGGGTTATTTATAGGAGCATGGATAAGGGATTAGCAATAGAAGATGAGCAACTTACCAGAGGCTACACTACTGAAGAAAATATCTCTCCCTCCCTTAACAACTGCCAACTGCCTATAGACCTTCAGTTCACTGTTGTTTAGAAGGCCTTGATGAATCTGGTATTGTGGTACACATAAGTAATTCCAGTACTCAGAAAGCTGAGGCAGGAGGTTCATGAGTTTGAGGCCAGCTTGAGCTACATAATGAGTTCCACAGCAGCTTAGGCTATTTTGCAAGACATTGTTTCAAAAATAAATAGAGGTGTGCATGGTGGTGCATACCTTTATTCTTGGCAGATCTCTGTGAATTTGAGGCTAGCCTGGTCTACATAACAAGTTCCAGACTAACCAAGGCTACACTAAGGCCCTGTGCCCAAAATGAATGAATGAATGAATGAATGAATGAATGAATGAATGAATGAGGAGTCTTGTTGAGTCATGGAGGCTGCCTCAGAGAACTTTTCATGGATACTCAGTGAGCTGGGGTTCCTATGTAGATAATTGGGGGGAAGGATGCCTAGATGAGAAGTAGAAAAATATGTGGCTATCAAGGTTGTAAATTGATATGCTCCAATCATTGTTGCAAGAGTGAACAAATATCTCGCAGCGAGGTCTGTACACAGATCCAGTCCAAAAGCATGGTGTGGGGAGATGTAATGAGCTTAGATCGAGGACCCAATATGGAGGAATGTCATCCTAACCACAGATCCCACCAGTGGCTTCCACATTGCCTCAGGGCCTGTGGGTTTGAGAGAACATTAACTCCTGTCAGTGAGAAAGCCAATATATCACACACACACATATACCCAGCAGTGTGTATGTATGTATGTATGTATGTATGTATGTATGTATGTATGTATGTATATATATACATACATATATATATACTGGGTCACAGAAGGGATTTTGAGCATAAGAAGAGGTGGTCAATAGGAAGCAGGTAGGCATCAAACTGAGCAGTGAGGTGTGCAAAGGCATGATTGGGATGAAGAAAGAGAAATGGTCATTCCACAGTGAAGAAATATGTTTGGCTCATGTGTGGACCAAGAAGTCAGCCAAAGCTGACAATAGAAAAGCCCACTGAGAAAAGCTGAAAAAGCCCAAGTAGATGAGGGAGGGTCCAATTACACAGGACACTGCATTTCTAAGTTTGACTGTGTCAAGAAGCAAGCATTTGAAGCCATGTCTTTCCACTCTAGCTACAAGCCCATCATGGAATTCATCGATGCTCAGTTTGAAGCCTACCTGCAGGAGGAGTTGAAGATCCGGAGAGTACTGCACACCTACCATGACACCCGAATCCATGTCTGCTTGTATTTCATTGCCCCAACAGGACATTCGCTTAAGTCTCTGGATCTAGTAACCATGAAGAAGCTGGATAGTAAGGTATGAAGCAGGAGCGGGGGCTGAGCAAAGTGGACTCTTACTGATCTAATACACAATGGATGCTCGATTCCAGCAGAGGTTTTGTGGCATCGTAATCTAATCCTTTATTCCCTTCCTCCATAAAGATGATGTTACAGATCCTGCATTTGTATCATATGCGTTGTCATCTGAATTCCTAGTATCAGGGATGGATTTGTCCTCAGTGTTCTTCCACCCTGATATGTCTTGGAAATAAGAATGATGTAAGCAAGATGGCTGTTTAAGCATAAGGACAAATGGTTAGCGAATGGAAAAGTGTGTTTTTTTTACTTTTAAAAACTGTGCTTTTATTTTATATTTTTGAATATTTTATCCGCAAGTATATATACCTGTGCACCACTTGCATGCCAGGTGCTGAAAGGAGTTCAGAAGAGGATATCAGATTCCCTAGAACTGGACTTAGAAATGGTTGTGAGCCACCAAGTGGGTGCTAGAGACCAAATCTGGGTCTTTTGCAAGAGCGACAAGTGCTCTGAAATACTAAACCATCTCTTCAGCCATCTTCAAGGCCCTAGATTCAATTCCCAGCACCATAAAAACAGAACTAATTGAACATTCGATATTTTTTTTTGAGACAGGGTTTCTCTGTATAGCCTTGGTTGTCCTGGACTCACTTTGTAGACCAGGCTGGTCTTGAACTCACAGAGAGCCGTCTGCATCTGCCTCCTGAGTGCTGGGATTAAAGGTATACACCACCACTGCCCGGAGAACATTGGATTCTTTAAAAGACTGTAGTTTTTTTTTTTTTCCCTAACATTTGGCATGCTCCAGGCACTGTGTACTTATTTATGTTACTTCATACTTTTTTCCATTTGTATATGTGTGTATGTTGTTTGTGTGTATCTATGCATGTTTGTATGTGTGCAGGCATACATGTGTGTAAGTGCATATGTATATTGACG
This sequence comes from Psammomys obesus, assembly GCF_907164565.1. Classification (NCBI taxonomy): domain Eukaryota; kingdom Metazoa; phylum Chordata; class Mammalia; order Rodentia; family Muridae; genus Psammomys; species Psammomys obesus. The sequence goes on from NW_026589137.1 coordinate 302,901, forward strand.
TTTGTGCACCTGGAGATCGAAAACAGATATAAGAATCATCCTGTATCATCTCTCTCTCACCTTATTCAAGGAGGCAGAGTCTCAGCCAAATCAGTATTCACCTATATGGCTAGTCTTGCTAGCTAGGTTGCTCTGGGAATCCCCTGTCTCTGCCTTCTGAAGCTGAATTATAGGTAGGTTGCTATGCCCACCTGATGTGTTTGTGGGTTCTGAGGAGCCTAATGCAATAAGAGCTTAGGCACTGGGCCCTGTTTTTCATTATTTTCATTATATGTTGTTGTTTGATTTTTTTAAGAAAAAGTGTTTTATTATATTTTGTCTTAATTTTTATTTATTTTTAACCAAAATTTTTTCATACAATATATTCTGATCATGGTTTTCCTCTCTTCAGACTCCACCCAGGTCCTTTTCACCTCTCTCCATCCAGCTCTATGTCCTTTTCCTCTTGTTAAGTAAACAAGAAGAAGAAGAAGAACAACAACAACAACACGCATACACACACACACAAACTTCATGGAAACAGAAACCAAATATATAAGTAAACAATGAATAAGACAAAACATCTACAAAAACATATACTGCTGAGTATAGGGAATATCCTGGAGTTAATATATCCAGTGAGACTTTATTGGAAAAAAAGTAGGTTTTCCTTTCTAAGTAGGTATCAATTGCATTTAGCTTTTTGTTTCAAGATGGGGCCTGTGTTTACTTCCCCCCTCTCAGCAATGGGATTCTTCCTGGTTTGAACCTGTGCAGGTGCTATGCCTACTGCCATAGTCTCTGTGAGATGGTATATGCATCAGTCCCATTGTGTCCAGAAAATGCTGTTTCCGTGGAGTCATACATCACCTGTGGCTCTTACAATCTTTCTACCTCCTCTTCTTCATAGATCCCTGAGCCCTCAGGGAAGGAGTTTGATGAAGACATCCATTTATGACTGAGTGCTCCAAAGTCTCACTTTCTGTACATTGTCCAGTTGTGAGTCTCTGTGTTAGTTCCCATCTACTGCAAGAAGACGGCTAAGCAAGGCACTGATGTATGGGCATAGCAAAATGTTGTTAGGAGTCGTCTTATTGAAATGTTCTTTTAGCAGAACTGTGGTATTTGGTTTTCCCTTAGGCCCATGGCTTAGCCAGTCTCAGATCTAGCAGTGTCAGGCATGGGTTCTGTCTCATGGAATGGGCCTTAAATCCAATTAGATAGTGGCTGGTTACTTCCACAACATTTGTAGCACTATTGCACCAGCATCTCGCTCAGACAGGTGACCATTGTAGTTTGCAGGGTTTGTAGCTGATTGGGTAGTTGCTTTTCTTCTTTGGTAGTGTGCAAAGTACATTCCAATACTATGAATACTAGACAGTAGGCTTACAGGCTCTAGTTAGGCACCAGATCATTTTCTTTATGTTTGATGAAATATGTTAAGTATTGTCTTCAGCAATAGGGACTGGGCCCTGTTTTTGACCTTCTAATAATTTAGTATATTTAGGTACTGTTAATTACACTTTGCATATGACATCACTGAGGCACAGAGAGGCAAGTAGCCTGTTCAAGGTCAGACAACTTGTAACTGAGCTGAGATTTGGCTTTAGCTCTCTAACTGCAAGTTATTTTAGTATACAAAATTCTAATTTACATGTAGTCATTTGGTAACATAGCCATTATAAAAACTAAATGTCAGCTATAATCAGAATAAGACTTTTTTTCATTTTTGCAGGAATGAGCTCACTGCTCATGAATAATAGGCTGCTTCTGAAATGTCTTCATGCCCAGTGTGCCACCGTATAGGGCAGCAGTGTGCCAAGTGGGACGGCAGTCTAGTGGGTGGGCTGCATTAAGTAAGCAGTTTTTGGCTTATGTTTATTGTGTACCAATGAGGATTTGGAAAAAAAAAAACTTATAAAGAGTCCTGGATTTGCCCACTGTTCCACCTCGACAAAGAGTCTGATCTCTTGATCCCCAAGTACTTCAAGGAAGATAACTGCAAGGTCTGGGGTTTGTGGTATGCGCTATGTGGTATGAGCTTTCAGGAGACTTTGAAAGTACAAAATAGAGACAGGACTTCTTCAGTTCTGGAGCTCTCACTCTCTTTTCAGAGCCCCAGGCCTGAGTACCATTCAATCTGCCCCAATGGGGTCTGTGAGCAGGAACAACTCCATTCTCTACAGGAACCTGAGATTTAGTGTGCTCTGTCTCCCAAAGCCATGCAACATCTCAGATTTCTTTACCTTTACAATAAAAGCTTTCTCCTGTATTAGAGGGATTTCAAGGGTCAGGGTTCAGATGGGTTGAGCTTTGGGCTTGCACTGGGGCTTTCTCTTGGTATCTGAAATTGGGCATTCACACCTGCTTTCTTACCCAGAAATAAACCCCATGACTCAAGCATTAGTAACTTGTGTAGGGTGGTGCATGGGTGACATAGGATCTCATGAAGCTTAAAGCTACCCTCAAACCCACGATGTAGCCAAAGATGTTCTTGAATTAATCTTCCTGCCTCCACTTGTGCAGTGCTGACATTGTAGGTGGAGCTGAGGCTGGAACTAAGCTAGCATCCTACCGACTGAGCTGTATCCATAACCCCAGTCTAACATATCTGTGTAAGTTTCATGCCAGATTGGTACTACTAGGTCTTCTTTGCTTAACTGGCTGGTGCAAGTAAGAGGGCCACATGTTCATGCTCACCAAGTCTGTTCCTGCTTCCTTTTTCTAATACTACCCATGTGGATCCATGTTATATCTGGCTGGGGTGAGCCTAAGTTGAATGGGTTGGGAAAACTTAGTGCCTATCTGTCACCTTGTCCAACACAAATTTCCTGTCATCTTTCTTCTTTGAATCACTCTAGCAGTGACCTTGATTCCAAGGTATTACATAGCTCCCCAACTTAGATCTGAACTCGTACTAGCTCATAGTTGCTACCAGCTTTGGGAATAAAGCTGACTTGGACTTGAATTTCAGTTCTGCTACTTATCTGCCCTGTGGCCTTAGACCAGTTACTTAATCTCTGTGTGGTCCAGTTTCACAGTAGTAAAACATGAATAACAACATCTTCGGGGAAAGTTATTGTTAGGATTAATTATGCTAAGCTATACATAGGGTACGTAGTTTAGTGGCCAACACATAGTAAATACTTCTTATTGTTTATTATATTGTCATTTGGCTAAGGGTGGAGAGTGCTGGACCTATATGCTGAGCTGTCCCCTCTGAGAGCCAATGGGAGCCATAGGTCTTGTTAGTTACCAACAGTTGATCCCACTTTATTCCTCTTTTTCCTAGGTGAACATCATCCCCATCATTGCCAAATCAGATGCCATTTCTAAGAGTGAGCTGACAAAGTTCAAGATTAAAATCACCAGTGAACTTGTGAGCAATGGAGTCCAGATCTATCAGTTCCCCACGGATGATGAGTCGGTGTCTGAGATCAATGGAACCATGAATGTGAGTGGCAGCACAGGGTTCAGCTTTCTTCCATCTTGGTGTGGTAACTTGATTACCTGAGTCTCAGGTATTGGTAACAGGGGAGTCCAGAAACTAAACAGTTTCTGTTTCTAGTGATGGCTGCTACAAAGTTTCAGTGACATGGAGATTAGTAACCTGGAAAAGGGAAAGGCTGACCCTAGGCTGAGTGTGGAGCAGAGAATTCGGACCTCTCCTTTCATTCTCCTTCTCTTTTTTGGCTCATATATATGTTCGTGTGTGTGTGTGTTCAGGTGTTCATGTGTGTGGAAACTTTAGGTTGATGTTGGGTGTCTTCCCCAATCACTCTCCACTGCATTTATTGTGGTAGGGTCTCTTGCTGAAACCAGAGCTCAGATTCTGTCTCTCCTGGACAATGTGCCCTGGGGATCCGGTCTCCCCCTTCCAAGTCCTAGGATTACAGGTAGCCACTGTGTCTGGCTAGCTTTTGTGTGAGTTCTGAGGATCTGAGATTAGGTCTTTTTATACTAGGCAAGCCTGTATCCATTGTGCCATCCTTCTAGCCCTCCTTCTTAATACCCCTGAGGTCTGGGCCAGGCAACCTATCCGACTGGGCTTCAAGAAAGGCATACCTTGTTTGTCTCTGATCCCAACATTGTTGAAAGGTGGGTACAGTAAAAGACATAAAGTCTGAAAATGTTGATTGGCCTCAGAGGCTCAGGGGTGGGCTGTTGTCTGAGAACTAATCCCTGTTGTCATGAATGAAACAATTAGAAATAGCTTTCACTTTTGCTGGCAACCACAAGTGATTATTTTTTTAAAAAAAAGTTTTATTTATTTTTATTTTTGTGTATGAGTGTTTTGCCTGCGTGTAAGTGTACCATGTGTGTACAGTCTCCACTGAGGACAGAAACCCTGAGATTAGAGTTACAGATGGTTGTATAGCTGCTTGTGGGTGCTGAGAATCACCCAGGTCCTCTGCAAGAGCAGCAAGTGCTCTCAACAAGTGAGCCATCTCTCTAGCCCCAGTGGTGTTATTTTTAACCACCAAGGTTATGCTTTGCCTTATTAAGTGTGAATGAATTTACTAAAAGCATCCTCTTTTCTCGCCTCCTCTGCCTCCCCCTGCTAGAGAAATGAGTAATAAAGAAGGCAGAGAGTCAAACACTACCCGCGCTTCTTTACAATGTGTTGATGCTGTTGCTGTGAAAGCTTCAATGTTGTGATTTCCAGGAGACAGCTAATAGCTTCCAGCAAACCTCTGCTTTGGGGAACAAATTTCTTTTTCTCTATGGAAAGGCATCAGTGTTTCCTAATGACATAATGTCAGGAGACAGCCAAACTCAGGAAAGCCTTGTAATAAAAGCCATTTTTAGCAAACTTTTCCTGCTGTTGGTGCCCTCTAAGTTATCATTACAACATCAGCTGCCACCTCCTGTGAATTGGCCAGCAAATTAGCATAGCCAGGCAACAAGTTACTATCTAGCCTGATGTCCTGCCCATCAGCTTCTCAATAGAAGCTCTTCATCAGCCTTGACAAGCCTGACTTCACGGTATAGTCTGTGCCTTGTAGAGTTGTGTTCCATGTGACCTGTATGGTCAAAAAGTTTTTTAAAAATAGTGCTGTCTTCTCCAGGAGTCGAGGCATTTTGATGGAAATGAGAATCTGTCTGAAAACTGGAAAAGGTGCCCAGCCTGCAGAAAAACAGGAAGTGTTTTCTGGGTGTAGCTTGCACTGATGTCTGGCAGCTTCAGTACTTCAGTCACTGAAGATAGCTTCCCAACTCAGTCCCTGAGTCATCAAGCAGTGTTCAGCCTGGTGGTTTCCTTTGCTAAAAGAAATAGGACTGGCAATTTTTCAGCAATTTGAAGGTGTCCCACCAAACTATACCATTATATTATGGGTTAGGAGTGACAATCACCCTTTCTCTGTTCACAGCTCGAATTGGGCCTCTTGCTCAGCCTAGGGCAGATTCAGCCTCAGAGGCAGAAACTCGCCATTGCTATGAAACAACAGTTCTCAACCATCCTGCTGTGGCAGTGTAGAGATTGTGGGCCCCGTGATACTCAAAAAAGTCCATATCTCATCACTGCTTCATGCTGAACAACTAAATTAAAAGCTAAATGTAGTAGTGCATGCCTGTGATCCCAGCATCACATGCTGAGGCTAGAGGATCACATGTTTGAGTCTAGCCTGGGCTACATATAACAAGACCTTGCCTCCAAAAGGAAGGAAAAGTAAGCTAAATCTGGTGAATCAGGATCATTCCTCTAAGTAGCATCACTCAGTCTTTACTCCCTTGCATTCTGTCATGCTTTTGTGAATGGGAAGGGAAGAGAAGGGGTGCCTTACAGATAGCATGCCTGGACTTGAGCATATCTGTGGGAGGGGCCTGTATTGGAAGCCCCTGTGTTCCACATGCTGAATTGGGAAACAGGAATATAATAAACACCGGAGTGCTTTGCTCACCTGCCACCAGTACAACTATGTCAAAGTCTCTAGAGAGCCCATGGCATATGCAATGGCATCTCCAGAGATGGGGCAAGGGTGCTTAGGTGCTATGAGGACTGGTTGTTGGCCTTTAAATTCTTGATATTGTTCCAGATACCCAGCCCTTGCCCATTATACAATTGTCATGAGAAATAGAAGAGGCAGAATTTTTTTTTTTTACCTAGTTACAGAAGACTAAATAGTTGCCCTGTTATTCCCAAGTAAGAAATATTTATGAGGGAGCATAAATATTGGCTTTTGGGTGGTTCTAGAAACCATTATTTCAGTTTGTGGGGGCAGGAAGTGGGAAAGTTGGGGGAAAGAGAGTGTGTTTGCTCTATGCCATTTTCAGCACATGCTGGGACTGCTCTCAAACCTGTAGACTTTAAATCTCAAAATTGTCACACTGTTTAAATTAATTCATTATTTTGAGGCAGGGTATCACTGTGTAGCCAAGGCTTTTCTTAAACTGGTGACCTTCTTGCCTCAGCTTCCTGGCTACAGGCATTATAGAACTGAAGCACCATGCCCAGCATATTGTTTAGCTGCAATGTTTGTTGGTCTGACATAACACACCTGTAATCTCAATGCTTGGGAGATAGAGGTAGGAGGATCTGAAGTTTAAGGTTATCCTCAGCAACATAGAGAACTGGAAGATAGCCTGAAATACATGACACCCTGTCTTTAAAAAGCACACAACAATAAAATTTAATGCTATTCTTAGAATAGCTCAAACTGTGGTCAGGGGTTGAAGAACAGGTGAATTACATGATTAAGTTCAGTTAATTGGCTATTTGTTAAGCACTGGGTTTGATTGCCATAGAGACATTGTATTTGTGCCCAGTAAGGGCACATGGTTGGCAAATCACAGGGAGGCCCTTAGGCCCAAATCTGTCCTTTCCTCGACCCAGTAATGGTGTCTCTATTTTTTCCATGGTTATATGTTGGAATGACCAATGGTATTTGAGTAAATTAGGTAACAGCCTTGTTTATCCATTAGTGGGAACCTGAAATGGGGGCAAGTAGAACCAGCCTCATGACTGGGAAGCCTTGTTTACCCTGGGAGGAAACCAAGGCCAGTTTGACAAGATCCTGATGGAATTTCACAGCCTAAAAACAAAACAAAGCAAAACAAACAAAGCCAAAATCATTCTTCAGGTCTTCGAAGCATAATACATGTGGTTGAACAAGAATAAAGTAAGTCATGACAGTTGGATCATCAAACAACTTTCAAATGGACCAAGGGGAGTTTAAGGTAGACATGAGACTGGAAAAGTAGTGCTGTGATTTGAAAGTGTTGCCCATGTGATTGTATTAGGAGAGGGAGCCTTGTAGGGTCCTGGAGATGCAAACCTATAATATCAGGCACTCTAGAGGCTGAAGCAAGAGGACCACAAGTTTAATATCTGCTTAGAATACAGTGTGAGTTCCCAGCCTGGGCATCTTAGTGAGACCCTGTCTCAAAACAAAAGCTGAAAAAGAAGGCTGACAATATATAACTCAGTGGTAGAGGATGTGCCTGACACGTGTAAAGTCCTGAGTTCAATTCCTTGGATTGATTTTGAACAAGAGAGAGGGTAGAGAGATGGCTCAGAGATTAAGAGTACATACTACTCTTCCAGGGGCCCTTAGTCCAGTTCCCATTACTAACATATGGTGACTCACAACCCCCTGTAACTCCAGCTCCAGGAGATCTAACCGTTTCTTCTGATCTCTTTGTGCACCTGCACTCACATGCACATACCCACTTACAGGCATACATATACACAATTAAAAAGAAATCTCTTTTCAAAAGAAGAAAGATTGAAAAAAAAAAAAAAGAAAACAGGTGGTAGTGGTGCATGCCTTTATTCCCAGCAGAGGCAGGCAGATCTCTGTGAGTTTGAGGCCAGCCTGGTCTACAAAGCGAGTCCAGGACAGCCAAAGCTACACAGAGAAACCCTGTCTCCAAAATTAAAAAACAAAACAAAACAAACAAACAAACAAAAAAACCTTAGCCTCAAGTATTTTGTTGTAGCTGTACAAAATGGACTAAGCAGTGAATCTGGAGCCTGAGGCTGTGTTTTGATAGCACTCTGCACCTGGGATCTCCAATATTGGTGTCCATCATCAGAAGTTTAGGTAGAGTTCATACAGGGTCTCCTTAACAGTCTGATCATCGTGTCAGCAGGAGCCTTATCTTGCAACTATCAAGAGTTTCCTCCCTGGGGCCACATATATGAAACATCGATTGTCAGCCTCCTGCAGGGACCTGAAAAAACTAGGAGAAAGTCTGACCTCCATTTTGGGGGGAGGGTTTCATGGGTAGAACCTAGTAGTGTGATTGAAAGTTAAAACTCCTCTTCATCTTGCTCGATTCCATTCTGGTTGTCAAAGGCTTGTGTCTTTGTAGAGCAGCAGGGTCAGACTTTCATGCAGTGCCCCCTGACCTGCTGTACTTAGTTGACCTCTAGCTGGTGCTGTTTAGCCAGGACACAATGCAGAGCATTGTGGCTAGGAGGCTTGGGAAGACTGGCAGTCAAAGTGTGGTGGCTTCACTGCTTCCTAAAAAGATCTAGCATTAGAGTTCAGGACATGAATGACTCCTTTAAGCCCTCTGTCCTGGCTCCCTCTATAAAATATAAAGTTTATATTTCTGGCCCTTGGAAGTGATCTGTTTGCCTGTACTTTCCAGAAACATCTTTGATGCCAGTTACAAAGGAGTGTTCTGCGGGAGATTTTATGAGGTCCTAGCATTCAGTTTGGTGGGGGCTGTGTGTTTGAGCATAGTCAAGGAACTAGAGGAATCAAATGACAGTAGTTTGAAGAAGTGGGGAAAAAAAGTGTCCCTGTCATTCTGACAATGTCCTTTGATGATAAAAATAATAGGCCTAAGTGAAGACTGGCATTTCCTATGCCTTTATTTTCTTCTTGTTTTTTTTTTTTTTCTTCTTAAGCCTAGAGAAGTGCCTCCCACTTCACACATCCTGAGAGCCCAGGATGCAAGCAGATGATGACACAACATGGTTTTTGTTCTCACCTCCTCCCTCAGTCTAGCCCTCTGCAGTCACTGCTTCTCATCTCTTCTGCAAGCACCAAGCTCATGCCCCTGCTTGAACTTTCTCTTTCATCCTCTTCCCTATTTTGATGGCCCTGCCACCTCTATCCAGGGAATATTTATGATGTACCTACTATATGCCCTTGGTCATGTGCTAACAGGATTTTGAGTATATAATTTAGGCTTCCTCAGTAAGAGTACAAACTCCCAAACTGCAAAGGAGCATATCTTCTACTTCTTTATGTCGCTTACATTACACTATCAGAGCCTGTGGTGAAGACTTGGTGACTTGCCCTCTAGGCTCACAGTGTCAGTGAGCTGACATCAGTGAGCTCTTGTCTCAGGTGGCAAGAACAAAGACAGTCCACCTTAGTGGTTTTAAGACGTGCTCTCATACTCTAGGAAATGAGCAGTGATGCCAGTGTCTGTACCCAACCCCTTCTGATGCTCATCCACTCACCCACCCCCAGCAGCTATGACTGTGGATATAGGTTGCTAGGCCATATATCTCCTTATATTCTCTATGTGTTGGACCATGCCATTGTTATCTGTTATTGTGATATCTGGATATCTATTATCTGGAGCAAAGAGGCAAGAACCAGGTTTCTTCTCTCTGCATGGCTGTAGAACTTGAGCTTAATGAATGCCTCTCAATCCTGATGCACTGAGTGACATTGCAGGGGGGAGGGACCCAAAGGCCTGGAGATGAGCAGCAGTTCCATTGTGGGGTACTTGATGCCTTCCTTCTGGAGTTCTGAATGCTTGTTTGCCTCTGTTCCAGGCCCACCTGCCGTTTGCTGTTATTGGCAGCACAGAAGAAGTAAAGATAGGCAACAAGATGATGAAGGCACGACAGTATCCATGGGGGACTGTGCAGGGTGAGTCTCCTCCAGATGGGCTGCACTCAGAAGGCCTCTTCTCTGTGTCTCTGCTGCCCCTGCCATGACATGACAAGTTCCTAGCTTATTCTTAGCCTCTACTACTCAATTTGGGTCTCTTAGAACCATAGTGTTCACTAGCAGCAAGCTCTGGCTCCATGCCTGGATTCTATGATGTGAGCAGGCTCCTTTTGTGTTTAATGAAGAAAGTACTCCCTTGACACTAGCCCCAAACAAAACAAAAGATAAATGGACTTGGCACAACATAGAAAGGACTATATAAGTGAGTATGTCACTAGGAGAGGTACAAGAATGTTTACAGCACTGTTATTCATAATGAGATTGCAACAAAACCATTTTATGCTTGGGGGTCACCACAACATGAGGAACTGTATTAAAAGGTTGTAGCATTAGGAAGGCCGAGAACCACCGGTCTATGGCAACAGGTAGGGTTTATGTAATGCAAGGGGCTTTAAGCAGAAAGAGTACATGGACCACTCTGGACTGTAGACAAAAACTTCTGATGACTGACCATCTATGATGGTACAACCATGCTCAACTCTGTCATTCTAGAATCCCTCCTCTCTGTCCCTAGTGTCCTCTCCCAGAGTTCGAGAGACAGAATCTTGGCTAACTTATCTGTTCATCATCTCAGACACAACCATCCACCTCTACATGGCCAAACACTAACATCTAACACAGTGGGGATGGACCTGGAGATATCCTGTCAGAGCCCTGCTTCCACCAACTGCTCTGGCCAGAAATCTACTTCGCTGTGATTTAGTCCACATCTCTCACATTCTTGACCACTACCCAAAATGAAGATCTTTGCCCTGAAGCAAAGAAATGGTACACACTTTATCCTCCTTAAGAATGTCATGATCAAGCCATTATCAGCCCTTGGCAAAACACCTTCTTGGAAGCTTCTACCACCCACATGGGCCACACCAGAGGTCTGCCCGTCCTTGTCCCCATCACCTGTTTCTACCTTAGTTATTTTTCCTTGCTCTTTGGAGACTCCATCTATGGTCTCTGCCTCTCCCTTACACTATCTGTGTTTGAAGCCTGACACTGCAACTTGTTCTCTGTATGACCTTGCCTAGCCTTCTGGAGACCTTGTGGAGATTATGTTCTGTTATCTGCCTGATAAATTCTGTTCTTCCTTGCAGAGTCATCCAAGAGGTTGTGTCTTTGGGGAAGCCTAAAGTCTCCTGGGTGCTTGTAGGTCCCCCTCTTCTGGGCTTTTGCTGCACTGCAACCAACCTCCATATCTGTCATTTTAGCACTGTGTTATATTGTTCTGCTTACATGCACTTTCCCAGTAAACTTCAGGTTCTTAACAGCATAGCCCTAAGATTTCATTTCTTAATTCTCAGGGCTACACATAATATTGAAAATAGAGATTCCACAAATACTTATTGGGTGGATGGATAGAAGATGTGCATGTATTGCCATGCGCAAAGCAGTGTAAAGCAGACGTTTCTGTGGAAGTCTGCCTGGTGATTTTGTGTTGAGGCGTTAATGAAAGTCTTTAGTCTCACAGTAGTACAGTTTTTATTATTGCCCTTTCATACTGTTTCATTCCCAATTTTCACAGAAAATAGAATTAGGAGGTTAAATTTATAGGCGCCGTATAAGCGGGCTGCAAAGCAATGTCACCCTTAGATGTTTTACTTCTCACTTCATCCATTTCTTCTTCTGCCGACCTTCTTTTCAATATACTTCCAATGCCCCCAAACCCTGCTATGCAGTTGAAAACGAGACCCACTGCGATTTTGTGAAGCTGCGAGAGATGCTAATTCGGATCAACATGGAGGATCTGCGGGAGCAGACCCACACCCGGCACTATGAATTGTACCGCCGCTGTAAGCTGGAGGAGATGGGCTTCAAGGACACCGACCCTGACAGCAAACCATTCAGGTACCACTTTATGCCAGGCCAAGCCAGCCTGACTCAGCTCAGGAAGCCTTGCCCCAGAGAATCAGCAGGGCAAGGAGTATGGGGGTTAGGTAGAGAGTCCAAAGTAACTCCTGGATTGCCGACGTTGCTTGAGCGTTCCCTTTTTGTATCTGCACATCTACCAGAATAGCTGCCACCCACTTAGAAAAGCAGGGAAAGGAGGGAAAGGCCCCAGAGAAATCATTCTGCTGATCACTCACTGACTTGACCCCTCCTCCCCATATATATCTGCTCTAGTCAGCCAGGCTCACATAGACCCTGAGCTGGGCTTTGTTCTACTGTGTAGAAATTAGAACCTGTCCTCTGTTCCCACATTCTTCATCTGGCTCTCCTGTTGCTTGACAGGTTTCCAATATGTTCTTTTCTACCTTCCCTCTTCTCGAAACCAGAGGGAAAAGTCAGGCATAGTGGCAAGGTCCTGGAATCCAGCACTGGGGAGGCTAAAACAGGATTGCCATGAGTTTGAGGACAGCCTAGGGTACCTGGCAAGTATTGTACCAGTCAAGGCTGCATAGCAAGAGCATTCCTTAAAAAAAAAAAAAAAAAAAAAAACAGGGGAGGGGGAGGAAGCTTGGTTATGTGATTTGGTAGTATAGTGTTTGCCTAGCATGCACAAGCCATGAGTTCACCCCTAGCTCCAAATAATTAAATTGAATTGATAGGAAAGTACAAAAAAGGACCAGAAAGTAGTCACTTTGCCTGTATTGGTGACCTGCATGATGCTCCCTCTTCCCCTCCTGCCTTAGCATTTCAGTATGGCTTTTGCTTTGACCACTGAAGATGAGTAATCACTGCTATTTCCCTTAAATCAGAATCTAAAGTGCTTTTTTTCTTATGCAGGGGGAGCCATAGACCAATGAAAGCATCTGCCCTATATATACAATATGTGTCATCAGCCCTACATTTTGAATTACCATGTGTTGCCCTTTACTGTGGCTCTATCTCCTTTCAGGAAATGTCAGACATCCTTGAGCAAGCCAGGCAGAATATCTGTGGGAGGAAAAGGCTTTCAAATGGCCTCTGAGATCCAACAGCACCTGTTTAAAGCAGAAAGAGGGCCCAAGACACTGCATAAGCAGTCCTTTGGGGGATGGCTGCTTTAACAATGGCAGCCTCCCCAGCCCCCATGGACAGGACAAGCAAGTCAGGGCCCCAGAGCTCCTGAGCTGGGAGAAAGGGAGTTTGTCTCTGATGGAAGCTCCTATGTCTCTCTCATTCACCTCCACAGCTCTCATCTCCATCCTGAAGGAGGTGTGCCTCTGTCTGACCATTTAGTCCTTGACTTTCCTTTTTCTCCACCTCAATACCTGTTCCTGCATCTTCACACTCTTCACTCTTCTACTGGCCCCTGTATGCCTTGCTTGCAAATTCTCCTACCAAATGAAGTACTTTTTTTTAGCCCTGCTCTTTCTTTCCAGTTTCTCCTTATCAAGAGGTTTGTCTGTGACACAAAGGAAACACTTCTGTATCGACTGTTCCTTTCCTCCTCTCTCACTTCCTCAACCCACTACAATCTGGCTTCTGCCTGCCTCCATTTCTCTACAAAATAGCCTCTCTCTAAGGCCTGCAGTTGTAGATTGGTGGGCAATGTCACTGTGGCTTGATTTTATCTTTAATTTTAATGTGAAATACTAATTTGGTTTTCATGAGACACTACCCTCTGCCTTTAGCTCTTCCAGTACTGGCCTAGCCAGCTTTATCCTTCTCACTCTCTATCTTATTACTCCTTAGTCTCACTTTAGGGCTCATTTTCTTCAGCTTTCTTTTTTAAATATTTGTGCTTCCTTGGAATACTTACACATGTCTCTGCCCTTTCATACTCCCATCTCTTCGTTCTGGTTCTTTCTATTCTCATAACCCTAATTACCACCCAGCTATTTGAAGAATCCAAACTTAAAACTTTACCGTTGACCTCTGAACCAAATGATGCACCTGCACCCTGGACATTTGCACTCAGACATTCTATCAATGCCTGTTCTGAAGCTCTAGAGGTATGCCATCTAGTCCATCTTCTTCCTCCTTTTCCAGCATTTTCTGTTACTGTTCATGTTCTACCATCTACCTGGTGGCCCAAGCCAAAAACTAGAATCAGTTTCTTTTGGGTGTGTATCAAGAGAGCTTAATGTAGATTGTAAGCACTGAGATTCAGACAAAGACACTCACAAAGAAAGTGAAATACATTTGAGAAAGCAGGTAGGTATGAGCAAAGGGGAGCTGCCAAGAACCAGCCTTGAATTTTTTCCCAAGCTTGGGAATTCTGCAGCCCTGTTGTTCCTCCAGATCTCTCCATGTGCTACCAGCCTTTAATGTGAAGATCCTTCCATTCTATATTTGAATTGCTGGAAAGTTTCTTTCTTGGGATAGCCAAGTAGACTTTATTATGTTCTGACTGATGAAAGCCACTTGCTGGATACATGTCCACTTCTTTGATGTGGTATTCAAAGGCTATCCTTGTCTTTCAGTCTCATGACCCCTGTGTCTCACTCCTCCATGCTTCACATGATGCCCCCAGGCCGGTTCAAGTATGGCCACATCCTCAGGAACAACGCTCTCCACTTGTGCCTTCCTTCACAAATATTGCTCTTTGGAGCATGGTCCTTCTGTTCTTCACCAGGCTAACTCTTACTTAAAAAAATAAGTGCATGTCAGGGGCAGTGGTTTTGATCCAGGCATCTCCCATTAGATCCTAAGTTCCTTCAGGACAGGCATGGTGGCTCTGGGCTTTAGATTTTGAGTGACTAGCATCATGTCTATTCACACTGATCACATAAGTGGTAGGTAAAATCTCAGCAACTGTGCAATGAAGTAGTAAATGAATGTGGTTGGTTTCAGAGCCAAGGCCTGGCAGGACAGTGTAGTGGGGAGGGCCTTAAATCAAGAGATGGGAGACCCATCTTCTGGAGTCAGCTCTGCCTTTAACCAGGTGTGCAATCTTCAGCGAGTCATTTCATCTCTATGAGCCCAGTTTCCTCATCTGTATGAGAAAGAGAGAGATTAGTGTTTTAGGAGGTATCCAGTTCACCAAGGCACCTCTGCCCCCTCCAGTACCTCTGTAATATTACTGTTGCATGCCAATCCAGCTGTCCCATCCACTTTATGATTCTCTTTATAGTTCTCTCTCAGAATTAGGGAAGAGAGGATGAGGGAACTCAAGGAAGATGATGGGGTCCTGTTTTCTTGACAAGGGGTTGCCCCAGAGGCAGTGGAATTGACTTGATCATATCTACAGTTTACAGGAGACATATGAGGCGAAAAGAAACGAGTTCCTAGGGGAGCTCCAGAAAAAAGAAGAAGAGATGAGACAGATGTTTGTCCAGAGAGTCAAAGAGAAAGAAGCTGAGCTCAAGGAGGCAGAAAAAGAGGTAAATGCAACCCTGGAGACCAAACAGGCAGGGGGGAGAGACTAAGTGAAGCAGGAGGGGCATCAGCCTTGACAAAGATGCTGGATGGTACAGGGATTTGAAGGTTGTGGGCAGAGCTGGAGCGCAGCTTGGATGGACAGAGAATCCGAGGGCATCTGTGTTTTCTTGACCTTTATTTCCTAAGGCTGGAACATTTTCTCATTCTGTTAATTATTTTGAGCCATTGCCATCACACATGGTAGCCCCTATCTATAGGCGAGTATGTCTTTTAATTTGAATTTATTTATTTATTTAGGTTTTGAAGCAAGGTGTCTATATGAAGCCCAGGCTCGACTAGAACTCAATGTCTAGCCCAAGCTGGCCTCAAATTTTAGAACCTTTTGCTCAAGCCTCATGAGCCCTAGGATTTCAGACATGTATTACAATGCCTGGATGTAAAAAATAATTTATTAATTGACAAATAATAGTTGCATATATTTATGGAATATGATGTGCACTTTTGGTGTTTATAGTATAGAACTATTAAATCCAGGCAAATAAACAAATTAGTTATTTCATATATTTATCTTTTTATTTGGAAACTTTTAAAATCTAAGCCAAGTATGGTCACACAGGCCTATAATCTCAGTTTCTTAGAAAAGCAGAGCAGGGGAACAAGTTAGGGCAACTTAAGTAAGACACTATCTCCAAATGAAAAGTTGAAAGGGGGCTAAGGATGTAACTCAGTGGTCAAGTTCTTGTATAGCTGCTTGAGGCTCTAGGTTCAAAATCCCCAGTACTGCTGAAGGTTGGAACCTTTAAAATCTATTCCTAGCCATTTTTAAATACACAATCAAATGGCAAGCTCAGTCCCTCTCATTATCTCATTTCAAACATTCAGTCCTCCTGAAAGAGGCTCAGTGCAGCTCTTGTATTGGACAACACAGGTGCAGAGCCCCTCCAGGAGCTCACAAAACTCTCTTGGGCAGTGGAGCACATGCAGTCAAGGGAGGCTTGATCCTTTCCTTACTTCCTGGAAACTGGAAGTTCTGTAGAGACAAATGATTGTTTTCATGGCTGTCCTGTTTCATCCTACCCTCTGTGGTAACCACAGTGAAAGGTAGATCTAAAGCCCATTTTAGATTAAATGATGAAATCTAAAATGGCAACACTGGGAACATTTGCTGTTCACTTAGGTTTCCTACTCCACCCTCTTGATTTTTTGTTTGTTTGGTTGTCTATTTATTTGATGTGGGGCTAAGGATGGAACCCAGGCATTGACATGCTAGATAAGTTTTCTGTCACTGATCACCACATTAGCACTTCTATCTTGGTTTAGAGTAGAAAAAAAAAAAACATTAGTGCAGTTCTGGATGGTTTATAAACCAAGGTTTTGTGCTTTCTAAGCACATGCAGTTTAGGCTGGACAAATGTCTCAGTAGGAGAAAGTGCATGCCAGTCAAGCCTAACAACCTGAAATCAATTTCTGGAATCCACATCAAAGCTGGATGCCAGTGGCACCCATCTGTAATCCTAGCACCCCAATGGTGAGAGAATCACCTGGAAGTTCACAAGCAGCTAACATGGGGCATGCTGTATGGTTGAGACAAGTGAGACACAAGATCGAAGGAGAGAGCCAACTCCCAAAAGTTGTTCTCTTGTCTCCATATGCCATGATATGACACATGTACACATACATCAGGCTGCTACTGCTGCTGCTGCTGCTGATGATGATGATAAATTTTTATCTTTATTTATGTCCATGGCTAGGTTTTTTTGCCTACATGTATGTTTATATACCATTTGTGTATCTGGTGCCCATGGAGAACAGAAGAAGGCATTGGATCGATCCTCTAGAACTGGAGTTACAAATAATTGTAAACGACCAAGTGCATGCTTAGGATCAAAACTGAGTCTTCTGGAAGAGCAGAAAGTGCTTTTAACCACTGAGCCATCTCTCTCGCCTGTAATAGTAATACGTTCTTTAAAAAGAATTAAACATAAGCAGTTATTCCTTTAAGCAATGGCCATGACTTCCAAGGCTCTTATACTAGTTCACACCTCGATGCCAGGGTAACAGACCTAAAGTACAGTTTTGGAATATGAGCCAGTGCTTCCCTTCTCTGGGCCTCAGTTACTTTTCTTGATGTTGTGATAAAGACCTACTTGAGAAAAATAACTTAAGGGAATTTGTCTTGGCATACAATTCTGAAGGTACAATTCATTATGGTGAGAAGGCATGATAGCACAAGCATAATGCAGTTGGATACTTTGTGCAAGAAGCAAATAGATGACAGATATAGATAGATATAGACAGATATAGACAGATATAGATAGATAGACCAACAGATAGATGATAGATTGGTAGATGGATGGATAGATAGATAGATAGATAGATAGATAAGACTGTTAATACTCAGATCATTCTTTTTTTCTTTTACCTCAATTCAAGACTGCAGCTCATAGAATGGTGCCACCTAGCTTCAGTCTTCCCACCTCAGTTATCCCAATCTAGACATTCTTTTGTAAACACACTTAGTTTTCTAGGTGATTATAAGTCACCCATCAAGTTGACAGTCAGGAATAGCCATCACACCCCTCAAACATAAATAAGGGAAATAACTATTCCCAAAATCTCTTCACCTTTGATCTCCTATGACTCTCCAGGGCTGCCACCAAAACTTGTGGCAAAGGTATTGCTTTGATTTCAGTTTCACTTTAAGAAGAAAAATGTCACGTATTACCTTTTGGAAGAGAGGTAGGGGCATCTTATAGAAAAATGAATAGAAGTTGCAATGAAGTAAAGCTCGTTTGAAGCAACTGACACTCCCCTCCCCTCGAGTAAATCTGAGAAGCTACTTTAGACATAAGCTTATTATTTGCCATCCCTTTTTTTTTAGGCAAGAGTCCCAAATGCTATAGTAGCTGGAGAACCGACCTCTGATTTTCACTGCAAGTGCTACAAAGTGCAAAATTTCCTTCTGAGTCCCCACCGAAAGAAGAATTATACTTGATCTATTTATTAAGGTTATTTTGTGCTTTCTAGTAGTGTGACTGCCCATGCTTCTGGCTCTCTGATCCACTTGCCACAGTGGCATGGCAGACTATGCTTGCTGTTCCTTGCGTCTGAGCTTCCATCCAAGGTGAATGAAGCCTCACCTCTGGTTAAGGCTGAGCTCTTGGGGCTGGAGAGATGGCTCAGCAGTTAAGAGCACTTGTTGCTCTTGCAGGTGACCAGTGTTCAGTTCCCAACACCTAAAACTTAACACATCCTTAACTCCAGTTCCAGGAAATTTGAAGCCTTTTTGTGACATCTGAGGGTACCAGGCACGCATGTGGTACACATACACACATGCCGGCAAAATACACATAGATATAAAACAAATAAATCTTTTAAAAATTGTTTGAAAAGACTGAGGTCTCAAAAATCATCCAATTTTACAGATATTTTTTGTCTCTGTTCAAGGGTAAATATTTCCTTTGACTAGCTTTGCTATGGCTCAAGTTTTTTCTATGATGCACGGGGAGATGCCTCAGTGAAAAAGAGTGCTTGTCCTTCAAGCATGAGGACTTGAGGTCAGCTCTCCAACACCCACATAAAGAGCCAGGCATACATGCACATGCTTGTAATCCCAGGCTTGGGAGGGCTAGAGATGGTGGATCCTAAGATGGGTATGGTCAGGAGGAGATCTTTACAGATGGGAGATCACATTATATAATCCTCTAAGGATTTCCAAATGACCTCATTTATGAGACTCAGTTTTCCTCATAAAACGGACATAATAGCAGAGCCTACTCTAACAGTGTTGTAAGCAAGGCATGATGGCATATACCTGTAATTTCAGTACTCAAAAGGCAGAGACAGGAGGATTGTGAGTTCAAAGTTAGCTTGAGCTGCACAACAAGACCCTGTTTCAAAAAGAAAAAAAAATTGAGTTCTGTATTAATAAAAAGTTTTAATATATCAGATTTAGTGGTTGGCTTGTAAAAAACTCAATAAATATTATTATCAACCACACCCAAAAATGGCAGAGGTTGTCTTAAAAAGAATGTCTGGTTAAGCAGAATGCATTGTTTCTTGGCCATTTCAGGAGCAGAGATTCTGAGAACAATCTACAGCAATGAACAGAACAATCCTTTGTGCCATCATTGTGGTCACTAGTAGGAATGGCTCTTAATGTGCCAGGGTCCTGCAGGGTTGCAGCCATGGTGGTTCTCACCCACTCTGGTCTTGGCTAGGCTGGGGACTGCTTGCTGCTGCAGAGGGATTCTCTCTAACTTCCTTGTGCCCCTCTACCAGCTGCATGAGAAATTTGACCGTCTGAAGAAACTGCACCAAGAAGAGAAGAAGAAGCTAGAGGAGAAGAAGAAATCCCTGGATGATGAAGTGAATGCTTTCAAACAGAGAAAGACAGCAGCTGAGCTGCTCCAGTCTCAGGGTTCTCAGGCTGGAGGCTCACAGACTCTGAAAAGAGACAAAGAGAAGAAGAAGTAAGTAGCGGGCTGCAGGTGTGTGTGTGTGTGTGTGTGTGTGTGTGTGTGTGTGTGTGTGTGTG
>NW_026589137.1:322584-355044 GCF_907164565.1 Psammomys obesus
GTGTGTGTGTGTGTGTGTGTGTGTGTGTGTGTGTGTGTGTGTGTGTGTGATCTTTTTTTTTTTCCTACTCATTCCCACCCCTCCATCGTGGCAAGACCTAGAGGCCAAGGGGATTGATGGGCATGTGTAAACTGCAGACTGGCAGTTACACTCATGTAGTGTTCACTGTCCCCATGGCACCCAAGTTTGAGTTGCTGAAAGGAGGAGAATAGTGTTTCCAGAAGTGTAGCTTTTCTATTTGTCCCATCTGAGAGAGTTCTGCAAACCCCTGGCAAATGGTAGGAAGTAGGAAACAAACTGTGAGAGCTGTAGAAGGATAAGGAGAGGAACAAAAAGTATGGGCAGACCAGGAGAGTGAAAGAAACACAGGAATTTTTTTAGGAGAAACTCTAGGCACTGGCCCAGACCCTAGAACAGTGGTTCTCAACCTTTGGGTCGCGCCCCTTTTGGGTTGATAACCCTTTCCCAGGGGTTGCATATCAGATATCCTGCATATCAGATATTTACATTATGGTTCAGAACAGTAGCAATATTATAGTTATGAAGCATCAACAAAATAATCTTATAGTTGAGGATCAACACAACATGAGGAATTATGTTAAAGGGTTACAGCATTAGGAAGGTTGAAAAACACTGTCCTGGATGTTTAATATCATGCAGCTTACAGGTCCTACTACATCTGAAGGGAGGGGCCTACAATGTAACCCTTACTCAATAGCTGCAGCCTGTGAAAGGTAAATGCTACCACTGAAGGCTGTGCTCTGTTTCTCATCTCCCATTCCTTTGCCATGCATCTTTCTGGCTGCTTAGCTATGCCCAGCCTGGAGTACTAAGAACTTACCAAGGAGTCTTCAGAAACCAGTGTCCTCTGAATAGCCCATTTCCTAAAACCATTTTGTTTCTCCAAATTTTTGGTGAGTTGATAGTCCTGACCCTAACCCAGTGTCTGCTTGCAGAGATTACTCATTCCTCATTTCAGAGCCAGAGAAGAGGAAAATGTTTCTGGCAAGAAAACATCCAGAGGTTCCCTTATGCTCTTATAGTTGTTTGTACAGTAGGATTTGGAGTGCTCCAAGATGGAGTATTTAACAATACCCTTACTAAAAGATCCTTAGGGTCCCAGAGATGACGATGGCTATAACCTTCTATTTTTGGCCACCAGTTTGAGTCGGCCACTAGATGCTTCCCAGAAGAAAGAAGTATGTTTTTGCCTTTGTGCCCGGCTTCTCACTTAGGAATCACACCACAAATGTAAACTATTTACGATTTCAAGGCACTGAGTTTTGCGATCTCATACCCAGTTTGACTATCTAATATGTAACTTGAACATTTTCACCAACTTGGTCCAGAGATTTTTTTTTTCCAGAATAGAACCTTAAAACTACATATTGCTGGGTAGTGGTGGCCAGCCTGGTCTACAAAGCGAGTCCAAGACAACCAGGGCTACACTGAGAAAACCTTTCTTGAAAAAACAAAAACCACCAAACAAAAACCTACATACCAAATTCAATGACTTTTTTTGTTGTTGTTACTAAGGTTCAACTAGCTAGATGGAAAATGTTTTTGAATCCACCATCCATTAATTTATTATTGATGGTATATTAGTTATACTAGCAGAAAATGATTCATATTTTTATTTTTAAAATTATTATTGTCATCATCTTTTTGTGGGGAGAGTGGTACAGGGGAACCCCGGGCCCTGCAGGTGTTAAGCAGAACCCCTGAGCTGCATCCATGGCCCTGTTATTCCTATTTTAAAGATCAGAAAATACTCAGCTTTTTTGCCATCTATAACCTATACCTTCAATCAGCCTGTAATTCTTGTCTACTCAGTCCCTAGAATTGTCTAAGATTGGAAGATCACCTGCTTTGTTCAGGCTGCACTGATGCTGCATGCAAGAACCTTCCTAATGTGGTTCCTCATGTTGTGGTAACCTGAACCATAAAGTTATTTCTGTTTCGAATTAACAACTGTAATTTTGTGGCTGTTATGAGTTGTAAATATCTGTGTTTTCTGATGGTCTTAGGGGACCCCTGTAAAAGAGTTGGTTGACCTTCCCAGGAAGTCATGACCCACAGGTTGAGAAATGTTACTGCATAGTCTCTATTCAAGGTGTTCAGTGAAAATTCCTTCCAGACCAGACTTTCCCCAAGACTGACTGAATTCCTGTAATCCCATACAGAAGACTCTAGATAGTGACACAACTTTTCCCACTCTTCAGAAATATCTGGGTTGGGGACAGTGCCCTTTTCCATTTCCGAGATGGTTGAAAACCTTGCTGGAATGTGGAACCTTACATTAGCAATCAGAGCCAGCACAATAGTCTGTCCCCATCCATAGTCTAATGTGTGTGCGTGGCCGCAGATGTGAGCTCATTATGCATCTCTGTGAAGCAACTGGTTAGCTTCTGGGAAATGTGGCATCAACCTTCTACTCTGCTCCCATGATGGTTTTGCTGGTGATGATTTGGGGAGGGCAGAGATTAGGGTAGTTAGACAGATTGTGGTTGGATCTGTTCAACTTCTAGATTCAGAATTTCCTCTGGATGCCCCTAAGAAGACTAAGAAAGAACAGCAGTGTTTCAGGGGTGTCTACCAATCCACCCTCCCCATTCCTTTCCCTGTTTTTCCTATTCTTTTTTTTTTTTACCTCTAACATTTAAATATTTGTACCAGTTCATGATATTGTATTTCTCCACATTGCTCACTCCATCTTCATCAGCTCTTACTGTTTTACAGTTAACTCTGCTGTTTGCTGCATGCTGCATGAGACCCAGGGTCCTGGTAAGCTTTATTAACTCTAAATAGAACTGGCAGTGGCTTCTAGAACATACTTCCCCAAACCCCACACTTGTGATGCACAGAGCTAACCATAAAAGAAATGGCTTCATTGGACCTGCTAGTTTCCTCCCAAGACTTACAGTATGAAGACATAATCTGAAGTGGCTTGAAATTGAGCATCCTCATGTGGAATGCCTGCTTGCCTGATTGGAGGTGTGTGTTCGAGAGAGAGCATTTGCAGGCCTTTGCTGCTAGAACAGCTGTGCAGCCTAAGTAGATAGATTATGTGACCAACATGTAAGGTTTCAGTTCAGATATATCTTTTTCATAAAGAACCATAATCATGACTTTCAAAATGATTTGAGATGGAGCAGGAAACTGCTGAGTTCATAGTGCCTACCTGCAATGTCACAGTCAGTATACACACACACACACACACACACACACACACACACACACACACACACACCAGATTTAGGAATGTGCAATGAGAAATTGCTTCTATGTCTCCCTCTAGCTTCTTAACTGAGGGATTCAAGTTCTCCAGTTTCTTTTGGTTGTATGCCCCACCCCCAAAATATAATCAAGGTGGAAAACAATAAAGAGACCTCAAATACTATAGGAAAATCCTTACACTTTGTTCTGTGAGGGCTGGTGAGGTGGCCCAGCAGGCTTCAGTGGCAGCATTTACTTTTCACAGAATGCCATTTAAGCCTATTAGCCTGAGTTCAATCCCTAGAACCCATATAATGGTGGAAAGCTAGAACCAACTCCAAAACTTTTCCTATGATCATACCACTCCGTGGCATGTGTGCCCACAAACAACATTAATAAATTAATTTTTAAAAATTCAATTCTGAGCTAGGCATGGTGTTACACACCTCTTACCCCAACACTCTGGGAGGAAGAGGCAGGTGAGTCTCTGTAAGTTCGAGGCCAGCCTGGTCTACAAGGAGAGTCCAGGAGAGCCAAGGCTACACAGAGAAACCCTGTCTTGGAAAACCAAAGCAAAAAAGAAATCAATTCTGGATCTGGAGAAATGGTTCAGGTGGTTAAGAACACTTGCTGCTCTTCCAAAGGAGCTGAGTTTTCGTGCCAGCAACCATATATATTAGGCAGCCCAACAACTGCCTGTAGCTCTAAGTCCAGGGTATCTTACAACCTCTTCTCCTCTTCTGCTCTTTGCGGTTACCTGCACTCACTCTCTCTCTCTCTCTCTCTCACACACACACACATACACACACACTCACACACACATGTCCACACATATACAACTTTTAAAAATTAATTCTGTAAGTGCAAGATTCATGGAAACCTCTGCTAAAGAGATAAGCAGGTAATTCTTAATAAGGATCCCTGAGAACTACAGAAGTAAATAGAACAGTCCCTGCTATCACACAGCTTTTAAACAGAGTGAAAGCAGTCATTATAGGATGGATGAAAGCAGTGATTAAGCACCATTTGTCTATTCCACCAAATCAGGTAGTGATGGGAAATTGAACATAAATGTTTTTAATAGCACACTTAGATTGATTTATTTTTAAAACTCTACCATGGAAACTTTCAAACCTAGATAAGAGAAGAGAAGAGATAATAGTACAATTCAGCCCCACATTCTTGGAGCCCAGTCATCAAAGAATCATTGACATACAGCTAATGCTGCTTCCTCAATTACCCCAGATATGTTGTATTATTGTAAGGCAAAAGCTCATTTCACATGTATAAAATACATAGTACACATTTCTAGGAGATAATGATGTTTAAAAGCAAACACAGTAATCATTATCATACCTAAAAATTAAAAATAATTTGCTAACATAAAATGTCTAGTTGGTGTTAGAAGTACCCCAGAGATCTCATTAATTGCCTTTCTAACTTTGGGTTTGTTTACATTGAAGACTAAAGTACTGTGAAGATGTCCCCTGGTTATCTATGCAGTGGTTTATATGGAGAGCCTGCTGTTAGTCACCAAACCGATGGCTGCAACTATTGCACTAGAGGCTTCAGGCAGCTGGCAAAAGCATACTCCTTCCAAGCAAAACCAGGCTTCTGAAACAGAAAGCCCAGGAAACTGAGCCAAACAAATGCATCCTAAAAGAACAATGAAAATGATTCACTGCCTGGTTTAAAAGCAAGTCCTGGAGCCCCTGCTAGGACACAGGCATCAAATAGCAGCTTTCTATTTAAGAAGACTAAATTCCTAGAATATCTATTCACCACCATAGTTCAGGTGCCTAATCAAGTGTCAGACACATAACAGGAGCTCATATCATTTGGTGTTTCTTTATTCTATCATTTTCAATGAATGCAGGACAAATATATCCTGGGGAATTCAATTTTGGCTAATTCAGATTTCATTGCATACCTATTTGACACAATTTTATTCAGATTTCCCTGAATACATGTTTGTTAGTGGCCATCCCTAAGATGAACCCTGGAAAACTATAATTAAAGTCATTCCTTCTAAGTAAGAAAAAAGTGATAAACAGACAGAGCAGCCAATTTCAACCCCAAGTATGTTGTCTTTTCTTGACAAGATTCTCTGTAGTAGACTGCAAAAGCAGTTCTAGATCAGGTGGTCTCAGAGAGCCTTAGCTGTCAAGGTTCTGAAAGCAGCAAAGGTTATGTGTCTCCTTTCCAAAACCTTCACTTGGTGGTTTAATTAGTAAAGCCACCTGGAATGCAGGCTGACTGAGGCCTATGTATGTGGGAGAGCAGACACATTCACTGTGGAAAATTGATTGCACACTCTCATATATGGATGTTCTGCTAACTCCACTCCCACCAAATAGCCCTCATTTAATAGAATGGATATCCATTTTTTTTTTCCAAAAGTACTAGAGAAAATCAAGTGAAGGAAGGGAAGTTTAGTTCTGTTCCTGGTCACTTGGCCTCACTGATGTGGCTAACATGGGCTCTGGCAGAGCATCATGGTGGAGGGGTGGACTGGAGTAGCATTGCTCACTTTGTGTCAACCAGGAAGCAGAGAAAAGAGGCAGGGACAAGGTAGAGCATTACAGGCCTTGCTCCAGTGACCTACTTCTTCCAACAGGCCTGCCTTCCAGGAAAGCCCTCATATTATGAGTCCTTCAAGGGATTTCTCTGCTAAATCAAAGTCCTCAGAGTCTAATTATTTCCTTAAAACCTCTTAGGGAGCCTTCAATATGTGAGTCTTTGGAGCACATACCATATTTAAACCATTAAAAAAATATTTCTTCAGGTCATAAAAAAAGGAAGTAGATACATTTAGAGCCAAGAAATTCTCTGAGACAATAAGACTTTCCCAGTGATAGGAGAGTCCTAAGTAGATAACTCTTATCCTAGATGTGATGATACTTTCTTTATGACCACAGGCATGTCAGTCTCCTCATATGTGACACAGAGACCAAAACAACTTGGCCTACTTATAGCATAGGAATGAAATCCCAGCAGCAGACAGGTCAAACTGTTACATGAACACAAACCTGTGATGGGCTTCTGTAGTTCAGGTTTACAGGTCACTGGTTGGAACCCCACCCCATCACACACTTGGCAAACAGGTATTGGATTAGAGTAACAGTTAGCCAGCTGGCTTGCTCTGAGGGATGCCAAAGTTGAAACCTCAGCTTCTTCTTATCCTGTGGGACAGGGGGCTGTGAGCCTGTGCTGTATCTGCTGGCCTGAGGTCACTAGAGACTTTGTATTTACAGACAAGGTTGTCTGGATGTGTATGTATTGGGAGGTTGTTTGTGAAGAACAAATTTTAAAAATGGTTTGTGTGGGTTTTGACCTTTATTGTCCTTCTTAACGCCACTACTGCTGCCATTCATTTGAGAAAGCATGTTCACAGGAGCCAGTGCATAAGACTTTAAGACCATCTAACATAGTTATTCTATTTTATCTATTAGTTATGACTTAATTTCTTTCTTTTTATTGTACATTTATCCATCCATTTATTAACACCCCCCTCTCTTTTTATTTTCAGTTTGGGCTTCCTGTAGATGCGCCCTTTCCTGTGCAACAGAGCTGGGCCTCCCTCTCTTTATGTCCCCCCTTAACATGTTTAGGGGGCATACAACCCATGCCCTCCCCTTTCTGCAAATGTTTATAGAAGCCTGAGAGTCAAATGATGATGTCTGGCCTCTCACCAAGAAGCCAGGAATCACATGGCTTAAAGATATATTCCATACCTCAGTCCTTCTCCTAGAACCCCCAGCCATATGTGCCCCCACAACCCCATTCCCACCTTTGCCAGACTGTGACATGTTTACAGGTTGCTATTTGCTACTTTTCATGAACCAGCTTCCCATTTGAATTTGATACTTGCTTTGATACCTGATACTTGAATTGATACTTGTTTCCTTGAGGTACTTTCATCCACTGTGGCTGGATAAGCACCACTCAGGGCTCAGAGCTTAGACTCCTGCAGCCTTAGTGAATAGCATTGTTCTCCAACTCCTGCAATCCCAGGAGCCATACCTTATAATATAGGCTCTAAAAGAATTGCTGGTGATGCCTTCTACCATCTTCATCCCATCTCAAAGTCACATTATATAATCTGTATTAAAAGCCAACCACACATTTATTCACATTAAGCTCTTCCTATACAAGAGACAACTGCTGGTAGATAGCTGGGGAAGATAGTATTTATTTCCCCCCTCTAATTCTGGGTACCCGACAGATACAGAAGGTAAAATAAACCAGAATGTTTTTACCAGCCTAGAGTCTTGAATAATAGACTTAGAAAATTCTCCTTGGGGGTTTCAGCATGCCATTGGCCTTTTTTTCCCACTCCAATGAGGTGGAATAGCAAGAATAATAATCTTAGTTTCTAAACTGGTGAGCTGGTCAAAGAATCTAGGCTTGGGGTTGCCTGGATGAGTATTCTAATCTACCTGATGAATGTAATGATGGGTAATGAATGTAATAAGTGTCACAGATGCCACTTACAAGAGAAGACCATTAGCTGGGGGGAAAAAAATAGGTGCTCTATACTTGAAAGGTCATTTACTTTGGTCTAAGGGTTTCATGTTTTATAATGGGTCCCACCTGAATGTGGATTTTGGAAAGTACAGAGCTTTCCACTGTCAGGGCTATGAGGCACAGTATGGCTTTTGGTGTTTGGCTAGTGACAGAGCAAGAGCTAGAGGCGACCTAGCAGTGATCTGTGGCTAATATGGCGTCTCTCTGCCCTTCCTTTGCAGTAATCCATGGCTGTGTACTGAATAGTATGCCCTGCTACAGCTGGACTGGACTCCACTTAGCCTTTTAAGCGAAGTCTCTCTCTTTTGTTTTTTTAATGGTGCCAGACAGCTGGGCTCTCTACCCTTCCTCTGGTACTTCAAGCATTTTTTTTGTTTTGTTTTGTTTTTTGTTGTTGTTTTTTTGTTTTTTTTTTGTTTTTTGTTTTTTTTTTTCATTTGAGTTCTGCAACTTGCTTCTGCCTCCCAATCCCACTGGCATGGACCATGACATTCTTCTTTTTTCATGTTTTAATGGTGGTTGTCTGATCACTACCTCTAAAAAACACACAAGGTAATAATAAGTTTGCAGGCCTTCTGAACTGTTGTAAAAGGGCAGGGGCCATTCTCTACAATCATAGTTAATACCCTGAAGCCAAGACTAAACCCAAAGCAGAACTAGTTAAAAGCAAGCAAGTCAATGTATGCACTTTCTCTTTTCTTGTTGGCAAAGAGAGAAGGCCATTTTGATATGTACTAGCTGATGACCAGAGGCAAGTTCAGGGTGACAATGGGAAAGCATGAGCTAGTTCTTCGGGGAAAACCAATTGGAAGTGGAAAATTTCAGGAAACGCTATGCCTAGAGGTAAAGCAAAACAAACCACTGCCACCAAGAGCACAAAACCCCAAAGCAAAATCCTCCGATATCCCAGAAAAAGTCCATAGTTGGAGGAGTCAGGCTACTGAGTAAGACAGTCTGGGTCTCCTAGAGAAAGGCCTCTTATTTGTAGCCATGGAGTCCTGAGGGTTTTTTGTTTGGTAGCCCTAGCTGGTCTTAAAATCACAATGTAGACCAGGCTGGCCTCAAATTCACTTTTGTCTGCTTGTATTTCTGGAGTGCTGGGGTTAAAGGCAAACACCAGCACACCCAGCTGCTTTAGGGGTCTTAATCCACCTTCTCAGAGTGCCAACCCGGCATCATCATCTTTCTGAAGAAGTATTTGCAATTTTTAAACGAGGTCTTTCATTTTCATTTGCATATAAATTCAACTACTTGAGGCTTGAGGATCTCAAAATATTTCACAAGTATTTGAGTTACACAATCTTCCAAAAGCAGGAAGGACTTGTACATAAAGTGGGGAGCTTTTTGGTCATCATGGCTGATATAAACCCTCATGCTGTTGAAGGAAATAGACAAGTAGAGAAATAAAGAGACTTATCCAAGGCCCCACTGATATTTCTTGGCAAAGCCTAGGCAAAATTTCATGATTTTGGGTTCCCAATCCATTTCCCCAAGGGATCAAGTGTTTATATATATTCTTGGTGACAAGATTAGTCTTGAGGGTTTTCACACAGAGAAATAGGAGGGGGTGGGTAGACACAGGTGAAGAGAAGGCCCTAAGCCAGCTGCCATGATGCTGGATAACCAGTTAGCTTTCCTCTAAGTCTGGACCAGGCCAAGGCCAGTATAGATTTCACTGGTTCACTGTGTGGCATCTTGTAATGAGAGAACTTTGGTGAATAGCAAAAGCAATCAAATCTATTGAAAGAATTGAGATGACAAGAAGTTTTATCTCTCTTCTAACTGTAAACGGGAAGGTTTTGTTTTTCTTCACTTGAAAGACTTTTTTAAGTAGTACAGTTGTTACTATTTAAAAAAAAAAAAAAAAAAACAAAACACCCTAAGGGCTCTGTTTACTTCTAATGAAACAAAAACCAGTCATTAGAAATGGTTTGTGCTTTTGTGCTTTTCTTTTCCCAGACTAGAATGGAATGGCTTTCCTGAAGTACACACACACACACACACACACAACACACACAACACACACATAACACACACACCCTTCATTTCTTTTAAGCCAATGACTCTGCTTTCTTTATACTTAGTTTGGATTCTTTTAAGAAAAGTCATTTCGTATTTACATTTGGCTGTTGATATGTGCTTATTTTTTTTTTAATTAAAGCAAGACAAGACGCATTAAACCGGTGTGTGGTATTCTTCAAATCTTCTCCACAGATTTCCCCATGGTGATGGCCCATCCATGAACTGTTCCTGTCTTCTCAGCATTTAATCTGTGCTACCTTCAACTGCCCACTCGCCTTACATGTCACTTTGAATGTCCTTTCTCTTTGGCTAATTTCGTGTTTTCTCTCTCTTTCTCTCTCCCTCTCCAGCTTTTTTTAACCTTGTCTTCAGCAGCTGTACTAAGTCTAAAGGAGAAGACTGCCATTCTAGAAGAGTTAGTTAGGGCTTCATATTGTCTCAAGCAAGAAACCAACCAGTTCCCCTCCCCTGCAACTGCGCACATATACACCACACTCAACAAGTGTACATGTGTCCCTGTGTCCAGGCAAGAAGCTCTCTTCTGACTCACATGGTGTTTTACATGGAACTGTCTTGTCCTAAACTCACAAGGCAGGAAAAGAATCATCAGAGCTGGAAATGGACCAAATGTAACCTCAGAGAGACAACGACAAGACTTACCCAAGTGTTAAGTGACTGGGGCAGGAGACCTCAGCTGTGGGTGTAGAAGTACTGTTCACACGGTTTTGAGTTTGATGTTTGTTCGTTTTATTTTTTTTTAAACACTTCTCTGGTTCTGACTGTCTTCAAGCACTATGAAACTGATTCTGAATATGGACAAGAAAGTTGAGTGACATTTGCGTCTTTGGCTTTCACAGGCTGTCTGCAGACCCCAGCAAGGAGGGAGAAATGGAGAAATTAACATTCAGCTAGAGAAAGACATGAGGGGGTTTTGAGCTTAGTGAGAGCAAAGCTTCTCGACACAAACTTCCAAGTTGCTTTGGAGGTTTTACAAGAGGCTTCTGCTCAACTTGGTATCTGGAAGGAGAGCTTTGATGTCGGTACATCTGCCTTGAATTCATTGGCTTTACTTAACATATGAATACCATGTGAATGTGCTCATTGCCACGTATTCATCCCACAAACACCAACATTCTGCCATTCTGTCTCCCCGAGAGAGCCTCTTTGCATGTTTTCCAGAATCTGTGTTTGTTTTCCTTTCTTTGTGGTTCTTTTTGCTCCAAGGTGTGACCAGTCACTTCCCCTCTGGGGCTTTCATTTTCCATGAGCTACTTCCCAGAGCCAGCACTGTTTAGCTCATTATCTTTCTAATGTCCATGTCAGTTTTCAATAAAATTCAAAGAAATGGCTCAGTGGCTCTATGATCTGCTCCCATCAGTTGGTGGCATGGCTCACCACAGTTCGCTTTATAATGGATGGCCACCTCCTGAGTAAATAAGTTGGGAGGCTCAGAGAGATTCCATGAACCCACTAAGTTTTCCTCCTCGGTGCACTGCCATGCCTTTCCTTTCTTCTTCCTGGGTCTGGAATTCCAATGGGACAGGGTGGGTATTAGCAAGTACTCTTCTGCTTTTCCTTTAATTAGCATTGTTTAGACTAATCAAATGAACTGAACTGAGCATCAGAGAGTAGGGGGTAGGGTGAACACAGAAAATGGCATTCCACAGAAAAAAGATCCAGGTAAGTTTTAATTATGAAACCAAAACAGCTCTTTGTTACTTCCTTCATTTACTCCTGTGATGTGAATCTCCTAATTTCCTGAGTTGAAAGGCATTCTGTAGATACTAAGCCTTGAGTCTCTCAGGGATGCCTCCATGGCATTAAAGTGGGCAAAAGGGAAAGACGTCAGAGATATCAGTTTTCATAAATCTGGTTGTGAGTAAAGCTTCATTTGCCTAATGACCAAATGCTGAAGAAAAGACCAGGGAGTCTTCTCCGTAGGAAAACCTGGAAGCCTCTGCTTGGTTACCAGAGTAAACAGCATTGACCTGCCTCTACTCAGCGCGCACACTAGGGGGCAGCAGAGTCCCCTATGACATTGCTGAACATTGATGATCCTGTGGAGGTGTGGGAAAATACAGAATTCTTAGCCTGTTGGAACAGGGGGAAAGTTACGTTAAGGAAGCCAAAAGCAGATTGATGATACGGTAAAATGCCAAACCAAACTATCTGATTTCCATCCCTGGGACACACATGGTGAAAGTAGATGCCTGATTCCTTGCAAGTTGTTCTCTGATCTCCCACACACATGCCCTGGCACTCTACTTCCACCCCCTCACAGAAGAAGAACACCAAAATCTGAGTTTGAAGCCTTGGGTTCCGTTTCCACTACTAAAAATAATAAAATCCCCAAACTCCAAAAAGCCAGTGATGGTGTCACATTCTTATAATCTCAGCATTCAGAAATTGTAGGGAAGAGGATGTCTTGTCTGACCAAACATAGTGAGTCCGGGGCCAGTCCGGGTTACTTATCCAGACCCTGTCTCAGTAAATCCAGCGGGGGTTGGGGGTGAGGCTTCTCTAGAAAAGGAGAGTACCAGAAAATCCTTTCTAGAACTAATACACATTGAAGATACAAAGTATCTGAGCATTAGGGCCAACAAGATGCCTGAGCAGGAAAAAAGTGTCTTTGGCCAAACTTAATGACCCGAGTTTGACCCCTCATATGGTGGATATAGAGAACTGACACATGCAATTGTCAATTCTAAATTTAAGTCATGTGCCGTGGTTCGGGCAAATGTGGGAACAAACTCACTAAATAAATGAAAATGAAAAACATCATTCATAGGTGAAGCTGGAGAGATGACCCACATGTTAAGAGCACTTAGTGCTTTTGTGAGGACCAGGTTCCTAAGCACACAAGCTGGGTCAGGAGTTCACATCTGCCCCTGTAACTACAGCTTCATGGGCTCCCTCTCCCTCTTCTGGCCTCTGAAGCTCCAGAATTCATGTGCACACATACACATAATTTAAAATAATTTTTTTATAGTAGATCTTATTTTTTGAGAACATCCATATTGCTTTTCATACTCCTGGACCACATTACCTTCCAAATAACAGTATATAAAGGTCCTATTTTATCCATAGCCTTGCTGGCATTTGTTCTTATTTGTTTTCTCTCTTTTAAGTTTATTTATTTATTTATAAATTAGTTTATTAACTTTGTATCCCAGCTGTAGCCCCCTCCCTCATTCCTTCCCAATCCCACACTCCCTCCCTCATCTCCTCCCATGCCCCTCCCCAAGTCCACTGATAGGGGAAGTCCTCCTCCCCTTCCATCTGACCCTAGCCTATCAGGTCTCATCAGGACTGGTTGCATTGTCTTCCTCTGTGGCCTTGCAAGGCTGCTTAACCCTTGGGGTGGGGTGGGGTGGGAAGAGGTGATAAAAGAGCCAACCACTGAGTTCATATCAGAGACAGCCCCTGTTCCCCTCACTAGGGAACCTGCTTGGACACTGAGCTGCCACAGGCTACATCTGTGCAAGGGTTCAAGGTTATCTCCACACATGGTCCTTGGTTGGAGTATCAGTCTCAGAAAAGACCCCTGTGCCCAGGATTTTTTTGTTTTGTTTTGTTTTCAGTTCTGTTGCTCTCCTTGTGGAGCTTCTTTTCCCTCCAGGTCTTTCATCTCCCCCTTCTTTCTTAAGATTCCCTGTATTCTGCCCAAAGTTTGGCTATGAGTCTCAGCATCTGCTTTGATACCCTGCACAGTAGAATCTTTCAGAGGCCCTCTGTGGTACACTCTTGTCCTGTTCACTGTTTTTCTCCCTCTTCCGTCGTCTATCTTGTATTCCTTTCTGAATGAGGATTGAGCATCTAACCCAGGGTCCTCCTTCTTGCTTAGCTTCTTTTGGTATACAGATTTTAGTATGTTTATCCTATATTATATGTCTAATATTCACTTATAAGTGACTATATACCATGTGTCTTTCTGCTTCTGGGAAACCTGACTAGGGATGATCTTTTCTAGTTCCCACCTGCAAATTTGCCTGCAAATTTCATGATTTCCTTGTTTTTAATGGCGGAGTTGTATTCCATTGTGTAAATGTACCACAATTTCTGTATCCATTCCTCAGTTGAGGGACATCTGTGTTGTTTCCAGATTCCAGCTATTACAAATAAAGCTGCTACAAACATGGTTGAGCAAATGCCTTTGTTGTATACTTGAGCATCTTTTGGATATATGTCTTAGGAGTGTTACAGATGGATCTTGAGGAAGCACTATTTCTAATTGTCTGAGAAAACTCCAGATTGATTTCCAAAGTGGTTGTAGAAGTTTACATTCCCACCAGCAATGGAGGATGGTTCCCCTTTCTGCACATCCTCTCTAGCATGTATTGTCACTAGAGTTTTTGACCTTAGCCATTCTGATGGGTGTAAGGTGAAATCTCAGGGTCGTTTTGATTTGCATTTCCCTGATGACTAAGGATGTTGAACATTTCTGTAAGTGTTTCTCTGCCATTTGATATTCCTGTATTGAGAATTTTCTGCTTAGTTCTGTACCCCATTTTTATTTTATTTTTATTTTTTTCATTTTCTTTTTTTTTAATTTTTATTAATTACACTTTATTCATTTTGTATCCCCCCATAAGCCCCTCCCTCTCCCATCCCGACCCCACCCTCCCTCCCCTTTCTGCATGCATGCCACTCCCCAAGTCCACTAATAGGGGAGGTTCTCCTCTCCTTTCTGATCTTAGTCTATAAGTTCTCATCAAAAGTGGCTGCATTGTCCTCTACTGTGGCCTGGTAAGGCTGCTCCCCCCTCAGGGGGAGGTGATCAAAGAGCAGGCCAATCAGATTATGTCAGAGGCAGTCCCTCTTCCCATTACTATGTAACCCACTTGGACACTGAACTGCCATGGGCTACATCTGTGCAGGGGTTCTAGGTTATCTCCTTGGTTGGAGTATGAGTCTCTGGGAAGTTCCCTGTGTTCAAATTATCTTGTTCTGTTGCTCTCCTTGTGGAGTTCCTGTCCCCTCCAGCTCTTACTATTTCCCACTTCTTACATAAAATTCCATTCACTCTGCCCGACAGTTGGCCATCAGGCTCAGCATGTGCTTTGACAGTCTGTACCCCATTTTTAAACTGGATTACTTGATTTGTTTCTGTTTAACTTCTTGAGTTCTTTATATATTCTGGATATTAGCCGTCTGTCAGATATAGGGTTGGTGAATATCTTTTCCCAATCTGTAGGCTGTCATTTTGTTCTGATGACAGTGTCCTTGGCTTTACAGAAGCTTTTCAGTTTCATGAGGTCTCATTTATTGATTGTTGATCTCAGAGCCTGTGCTGTTGGTGTTCTGTTCAGGAAGTTGTTTCCTGTGCCAATGAGCTCAAGGCTCTTCCCCACTATTTCTTCTAAGAGTAAGTTTAGTGTGTCTAGTTTTATATTGAGTTCTTTGATCCACTTGGACTTTAGTTTCGTACAGAGTGATAAATTTGGATGTATTTGCATTTTTTAAATGTCTTTAATCTTTATTCAGATAATCTGTTTGTACTGTTTAGGTGTCTCAGCTGCTCCCTGAGAGATTCTGTACTTTCTGAGAAAAGAATGGATTAAAATGGGTGGGCTGTAAGAGTTTATCAAAAGGACTACAAGGGAGAAAAGATCACAGATCGTCCAAATTTTTTTTTCTGCTTTGTTTTCTAGAGATGAAACGGTTTATATTCAACAGTGGGAATCATAAACAGAACACTATTATGATTGTTCTAAGAAAAATGGCCCCTGGCCTCTTTTCCTTGGCTATCTGGGAATACAGGATATTGAATCCAGCACTTCATACATGCTAGGCACGTACTGTACCACTGAGCTACATTTACAACCCACTAGATCAGTTTCACTACTTTTCAGTTTACAATTCAAAAGTCAGATTCTATTTGTTTTCTATTTTTAAAACATATATAATGTTTTGAATAAATTTTTCAGTTTTATTGAAATCTTATATGAACAAGAAATTGGAAATACAATCACATCAAAGAAAAAATTGTCATGGCTTTGACATTTAAGCCAAACAAATTGTGTAGGGCAGATTTCAAAAAGGTGTGAAGTTATAACAACTTAAAAACGGTTAACCTGCTTCTAGAAATGCAACATATACAGTCATAGGTTATTTTCAATACAAGGAAACTTAAATCTGTTTGCTTTAATTTCTCAAAACTACTAAGACAAAGCACTAGCTTTTACTTCTCTTTACAGCATATTTCATACTCCTTTGTAAACTATTCCAAATCCAAAAAATAGAACTGTCTAAACCAAAGTTTCTGCAAAATCATGATTTAACAGTTTGTTCTCCTATCAGTGGCCTTGGAAAGGGGCAGGGAGGAGATGAGGGAGTGAGGTTGGGATTGGGAGGGAATGAGGGAGGGGGATACAGCTGGGATACAGAGTTAACAAAATGTAGCTAATAATAAAAATAAAAAATAAAGAATAATTTAAAAAAACAGTTTGTTCTGAAGCTAAAATGAAGCCTAGAATGATAAAAAAGCATTGTAACCCCAGAATAAGGAAACTCTGCAAGCCCAATAATGTCCAACAGCATTCAGAAAAGAAGAAAAATATAAAAGCCTTGAGTATCTGCACAATAGTGACTTCTTCAGCTGAATACAAATGGCAGCAAACTGCTACTTAAAGACGAAACTATTACACCAATTTTGTTTTGAAGAATGAAGCTCTAGAGCTAATCGTATCTTGCCAGTATCAGTTTTCAAACCCTCACATGTCTATTTCTACTGCTGCCCATAAATATCCTTAAAAAAATTCTTGGTTGTCATTATTGTAACCAAAGCTACCAGAGTAGTCACCATCTTGCTGAAGGGGCTGCTGAGAGATGGGTTGGGAACCCCAGTTTTGTTGGCTGCTGGTCTGACGGTGTTTGGAACAGCCTGGTTGTACCCATCTGTCTTTTCCTTGACTACTACATTGCCCTCTTGATTGCCCCAAATGCCATGAGGGCTACAGCCTCTCTGTTGTTGTGCAGGAACCCTTCTGCCACTCCTTAAGACAATTGGTGGTCCCAAAGGTGGCCCCTTCTGGGAATAGCCAGCTCCACCTCTTGGAGGTGGTGCTACCCGCCCCCTTGGTGATGGTGGAGCACCTTGCCCTCCCCTTCTGTCTCCTCTTCCTCTTACTGTAAAGCCATCATGATAGCCATAGTAGGGATCTTAATAGCTTTCACAATAGTTGTGATAACCATAACCATAGTAATCATCATAGTAGTCTTCATAATCATAATAATCTGGAGGGTAGCCATATCCACCTGTCCTTCCACCACGAGCTCAATCTCTCATTGGAGGTGGCATTCAGGGAAGAGAGTGATAATAATAATCTTCATGCGCAGTGCTTCTGGAGACCAGTGTAACAGTTTGGCGCTCTTTCAACTTCTTCTCTGGTGGTTTAGGTAAGACAATTTCAATTCCTTCCCCTTCTATTTCTTTTACCATTCATTTCATCCATAACCTTAATAGCAGTTCCTCTATCTTCAAAATCAATGAACTTCTTCACTCTCTCCAGTTTTCCAAATTCAGAAAATGACTTTTCTACTATTTCTTCTCTCACTGTAGTAGCCAAGTTTCTCACAAATAAAACTTTCACCTTAGCCATGACTTCTGGATCTCGTTTTTCCACGGGGTCAGCCCATTCCTCTGTAACTACATTTCCCCACACTTTTACTTTTCCACTCATTTCGATTGTGCTGCTGTCTTGTGATCATCATATTCAAAGAAGCATAACCCCCGATTTTTCTTTTTGTTGTCGAGTTGATGATAGATAATAATGTCCACCAAACTCTATGTGACTTAACTGAACTCTTCCAGAATGTTTTCTTTACTCTTATTCTTTGGAATGGATCCAGCAAAAAGTCTGTTGTTTGCCACAGAGATGCAAACTCCCAGGTATTTACCAGGGCAAATCTTACAGCTGTCACACAGTTTAACTGCTTCTTGGGCAGCTTCCTTTCCACAGAAGGTGTTAAATACATATCCTCTGTTCTAACCAGAGAGTGGATCTACCATGAGGTATAGATCCCAGAAAGGATCAGTCTTCTCAAAAAAGGGCACCAACTCATCCTCATGTAAGTTTCTTGGAATTTTTCCTACAAAGACCTCTGTTCCAATACCAGGCTGCACACCTGAGTACACACTCTGGTGGTGAACCACCATACTTCCTCTGTCTTGTAGTTACATCCAGAGTATAACCAGTCCTCTCAGGCAAGGCCTTAATCTTTCCTTCATTGGACCCTTTTGTGGACTCTTGCACCTTGTTGCCTTGTTTCTCTCTTTGCCTGTAAGTCTGCATAACTCCACATAAAAATGCACTTTTCTTCTGAACATGCTGTAGTACAGAGAGAGCTCCTTCTTAATTAAATTCCTTGAAAGCATCAATTGCTCTTTCATCAAAATTGACATAAGCTACCAACCTTGGTTGAAATTTTTCATCAAGTCTTTTCTGCAACCTTCTGTGGGAGGCCTGCCTCTATCAATGTCTTGTAGTGTTCTGTGTGAGTACACTGGAAGTATCCATTGGTTCTTCCTCTTCTATTAATTGAACCACATTACCATTCACCTGATTAGCCATTTTATTATGCAGGGCAAAGCTGGGGGACAGTGGCCAGGCCCTTGAGAATCAGCACGAGGCACTTTCAAAACCACTAGAAATGGCATGTTTGAAACCCCCATTTTCTTTTTCTGTTTTTTTAAAGATTTGTTTATTTATTATTTATACAGTATTCTGCATGCATGTATACCAGCAGGCCAGGGCACCAGATCTCATTATAGATGGTTATGAGCCACCATGGGCTTGCAAGAGCAGTCAGTGCTCTTAACCTCTGAGCTGTCTCTCCAGCCCCAGTATTTGTTTCCTTGTTTTCTTCCCCCTCACTTCCCTCAGCTAATACTCTCTGGAAACAACTCTACAAATGTACTCAAAGATGTGTCTCTTCAATACCCTCGGTAATTTTTACAATTATTTTTGAAATTAAAATATAGTCACTGCTATGCCTGATTCACAATCCCCCAAATAACCACCAGGAGTAGAGTCTGTTGCAAAAACACATGAAGGTCTTTATTCAAAGCTCAAGCTGAGACTCTCACAGACACCAAGGCATTGGTTTCCAGCTGAGATGTCCGAGCTCCAGATTGTGGGTGATTTATAAGTCCCAGTCCCTCCCAGAGCACCCAGAGCAGGGGGATTCCAGCCTGGCAAGCTTCTAATGATTAAAACAGAAAGGGGGGGCTACATTTCAGAAATGATTTGCTGTGGGAAGGTGCCAAAACCATGAACGGTTCTGGCTTTCTTTGTTCTCTCTCTTGCAGGGGAAAACAGCCAGCCTTGGGCTAAGAGGGACAATGAGCTCAGTCTGTGCTTTTTACAGGAGCAAAGCTACAAGTTGGAACAAGTTGGGGGCTGGTTTCCTGGCAATGATATCTCTAATGAGCAGCAAGGTCAGCTCTTCCCTGAAGTTGGCTGGACCTTCCTAGAAGCAGCAAGATCAACTGGCCTGATATGTTTAAAATTTTTAGGTCACTAACCCAAGAAACCTAATTTTTAATTTTATGGCCTCTCATTCACATCATTCCCCTCTTTCCCTTTCCTCCCTTCATGCTCTCCTCTCCAGACCCTTGCTCTCTCTCAAACTCATGATCTCTGGCCTCTTTTTCTTTAATTGTTACACACACACACACACACACACACACACACACACACACCTGAATATAGAAACACAGCCTGCTTAGTCTGTATGTTGCACACACACACGTGTAGTGTGAAAAGCAAAATTAATCATCACAGGTGCTAAGATCCTACAACAATTTTATGGTTTAAAATAATACATATAAAAGATAGATATTTACTCAAGCTTATCCAGGAATTCAGTGTTAGATTTGTGATATACACCCTGACTTAAACCACCCAAGCTTTGGCCACAAATGTTCTACCTAAAATGAGTTTTATATGAACCTCTTATATAAGCCAATTTAGGAAACGGTTCACATATCTGTCATTCAGGAATTAATAGAATACTTCCCAATATAATTATAACTCCTTAGGTAAGAATGTCTGTGTGGAATATAATCATGTCTCAAAACCAAGAATATTTTAAGTTTATACCAAGAGGAAAACGTTAAACAATTGGTACCTATAGGTATCAGACACAACTGTAACTGGTCCACATGAATAATGTAGATTCAGAATTAATGCTAATATGGGAAGTCTTAAACTTAAGTGCAAATCTGATCAAGATTTGTTCTGAGCTAAGAGGAGGGACTTTTCCTTTTCTCAGTTTTAAGGAAAGATGTATTAAAGCTCCAATGCTGGTTTTGATGAGGGTTAGTAGCACAGACCATGTGTTGGCTCTTTCGTGCTGCTATACCCAAGTCTGCGTAACTACTAAAGAACTGAAATCTGGTTTTTAGAGTTTTAGAGGCTGGGAAGTCCCAGATCAAGACATGTGCAGATGTGGTTGTCTGATTAGGAATGTTCTTTGCTCCCAAGATAGTTTCTTGTTGCTGTACCTATCAGAAAGGAACAATATTGTGTCTTCATATGGGGGAAGATAGAAATGCAAATGCTGTATGAGATTTGTTTTATAAATATCTTAATCTTTATCAAGATAGTGTAGCTCATGATGCTTAATTATCTCTTGAAGATCCTGTCTTACGCTCTTGTTTTTTATTTGTTTTGTTCTGTATTTTCATTTTTTTAAGATGAGGTCTCACTTAGCCCAGGCTGGATTTATAGTCACTTTACTGCAGCAGCTAGCTCCCAAGTGCAGAGATTACACTTGTGCCTAACAAACCTACTTAAGATCCTATCTCTCTCTCTTTTATTTTAAGATTTATTTTAAGTGCATTAGTGTTTTGCCTCCATAACACATTCATGCCTAGTACCCACAGAGGTTAGAAGAGAACATCAGATTCCTCCAGAACTGGAGTTACAGATGGTTGTGAGGTACAATGTGGGTGTTAAGAACACAGCTCAAGTCCTCTGCAATAGCAACAAATGTTCTTAACTACTGAGCCACCTCTTCAGCACTAAGACCTTACCTTTTAATGCCTTCACATTGGCCATTAAAATTCAACAAATGAATTTTGAAGGGACCTACCATAAAAGCCTTAAATTAATCCAATTATTTAAACATCAGCTTATAATGTAGACTCTAAGAAACTAGGAAGATGCAAAGAGACATTCATTCATCTGATGATACTATCGCATGCCTATGGAAGCCAGTGCAGGCATTAACAGCAAAAGAGGAATTCCCTGTTTTCATAGACTGGACATTTTATCATGAGAAAAAAGAGTCACTTGTTTTCATGCTTTTCTTTCTCAATTTTTTATTAGAAGATTTAAAAGATACAATACTAACTTAAGAATGATATCAAGATCAGAATAAAAATTACACCACTGAGTGGAAATAGTTAATGTGCAGAAATGTGCATAAATAAAATACAACCATTTACTCAGTAACATTATTAATCAGAAGAGGAGCTACACCTAAAAGGAAATTTGAACATCAACTCTTTTTTTATTATTATTATTTTTATTACATATACCGTGTTCTGCCTGTAGGCCAGAAGGTGGCACCAGAATTCATTATAGATGGTTGTGAGCCACCATATGGTTGCTGAAAATTGAATTCAGGACCTCTGGAAGAACAGTCTGTGCTCTTAAACTCTGAGCTATCTCTCCAGTCCCCATGAACAGCATTTTTTTTTTACTTTTTAGTTATTATTATCATTTATTATAATTTATTCAATTTGTATCCTGTCTGTGGCTGTCTCCCTCGTCTTTTCCCAAACCCACCCTCCCTTTTCTCCCCCTACACCCCTCCCCTAATACACTGATAGGGGAGGGTTCTCTTCCCCTTCCATCTGACCCTAGCCTATCAGGTCTCATCAGGACTGGTTGCACTGTCTTCCTCTGTAGCCTGGCAAGGCTGCAACCCCAGGGGTGATCAGAGAGCCTGCCACTGAGTTCATGCCAGAGACAGCCTCTGCTCCCTTTACTAGGGTCTCCACTTGGAGACCGAGTCTATGGACTACATCTGAGACGGGATTTTAGGTCCTCTCCATGCACGGCCCTTGGTTGGGGTATCATTCTCTTCAGGGACCCCAGGGCTCAGTTTTTATGGCTCTGTTGGTCTCCTTGTAGCATTCCTGTCCCCTCTAGGTCTTTCTATCTCTCCCTTCTTTCCTAAGATTCCCTGCACTCTCTCTGCCCAAAGTTTGGCTATGAGTCTGAACAACAATTCTTAACAGAACATAATCAAGAACTTCAGATTTCTCAAAAATGATTAGGTGTGGACCCATTCAATGAGTTTTGGCATTTTTAATAAAGTGTAAATACCAGTTATTGAGATTTAATTATAGGGTAATTTTCTGGTGAAAGCAATTCTCTCCCTCTCATGCATCCCTTTTGGCTTCCTGGCCCCCTTTTGGTTTTCTGTCCTCCCTCACTCCCACATCGACACACATACATAAAAATAAGAAGCTAAATTTGTTCTCGTCAATCTGCAAGTTGAGCACAGAGATCAGTGTCTGTAATCCAAGCAAGGCCTGGGAAGAAGTTTAAGTTCAAAGGTAGACTTAATTATATAGCAACCCCCCCCCCCCCCCCCAGTTTTTTAAGTTGAGGGTAATGGGTCAAAAAACACCTTATCCAGTAGTCTTGATGCGAGTGCAAATGTTACATCTGTGTAGGGTAAATTTTCATCACCAAGATTGTAATCTATATAATGATTTGGCCATTATGCTGCCCAGCAGCACTTAATTAGTCTTTTGGCTCCTTAGTCAACTGACATGATACACTTTGTAATTCCAGCACTTGGAACATACTGGCAGGAAGACAGAAGTTCAAGGTCACCCTTGATTACACTAAGTTGGAAGCTAGCCTGGGCTATTGTAGAAGAAAACAAAAACTAAAAATATATTGACACTACACCATGATCAAAGAAGTGTAAAAGTACCGCCTTGAGAAGTGACGCTATTATTTTCTTTGCAAATGTTGCATTTTCAACCGCCCTTTCACAAGCTGCTCCAAAGCTGATGATGAACGACCCATTGGTTTTTTTTGTTTTTGTTTTTGTTTTTCAAGCTATTCCCTGAAGTCATCTCAGAGAGCTAACAGAAAAACCGTGCCAAATCCTCCTGAAACCTAAATCCCTTCCAAAGGACACAGCTTCAGAATCGCGCCGCTTAAAAACCCAGGTAGAGCATATGGTCAGGCATTCCTGCTAACTAATCACCTGAGGGCACCTTCCAGGGACTTAACGGAATCACCATGTTCTGGAATCTCAAAGAGGTTCCACCAGCACCTTAGCCTGAGTCTCCACCCTCAGCTGGTCACCAGAGGGCTTCAATGGAGAGTAACGTCAGAGGAAAGGAAAAAATGCCCATCACGCGAGATTTCGTGGCGGGATTTTGAAGTTGGAGACCGGCTGCGGCACATGCGCAGTGGCCTCACAACCTCAGGGTGGCACGCGGGGAGGTAGGCTGAGAGACTTGAGCCGGGGAACCCAGCGTGCTGGTGCTTTTTTTTTTTTTTCTTCCTCGCTGCTACCCTCTCAGTGTGTGGGTCTGAGGGTCCGAGAAGACGCGGAGTAGCAGGGCTCACCTCCTCAAGCGCATTTGTCCTGTGTATGAGGAAGCCCTCACGTTCCCATAGTAGTTAGAGCGCTGTGTCCGGCATAGCGACAGGGACCATTCCTACCCGTTTCCCTGTGAGCGTAGTTGCCCTGAGGCACACACTCCCATCCCCTGAGACTTGGCCTTGAGTGTCCCTCACACAAGTCTGGATCTCCATTACCCCCACCGCCTCACTTAATCAGTTTGTCGGCATCATCCCCAGGGGGCATCCCCACTCCGAAGCAGTGAAGATGGCTGGAGGACGTCTGCTGCTGGGGGG
Source organism: Psammomys obesus (assembly GCF_907164565.1). Lineage (NCBI taxonomy): Eukaryota > Metazoa > Chordata > Mammalia > Rodentia > Muridae > Psammomys > Psammomys obesus. The sequence goes on from NW_026589137.1 coordinate 346,245, forward strand.
TGACTTCCTGTCGCCGCCGCCGTTGCCCCCCCTCCCGCCGCCGCCGCTAACCCCCCTCCCGCCGCCCCCGCCTGAGCCAATGCTGGAGCAGTGGCGCTATAGCCACGAAAGTGACTGGCAGTGGGCTCTGCGGCGGAGCTTCATCTGTAGGCACTTGCACAGCTATCCCGGGGCTGCCCTAGACCAGCTCCTTGCACTCTCCGCCGCCTGGACCAACCACGTTTTCCTGGGCTGCAGGTGAGGATGGTGTTGGGAGGTCGAGTTGGGAACGAGGGTGGTAGATGGGTGATGGGGATCGGCTTAGGGATGAGGGTTAGGGTGATGGAGTTAGGGTTACAGACAGCCCAAGGGCAGAAGAGGGTCAGTAAAGGTGGTAGTGATGGAAACGGGCATTATTCTGACGATGGCTTGGAGGCTAAAGATTCGAAGATTCACTAGAGGACAAGGAGAAGCTTCACTAGTGGTTGGACAGTGTAGTGGGGGGCCGTGGTGGCCGTCAATGACATAACAGCACAGGAGAGCACAGAGATGTCCCTCCAGAACCAGAAATGGTTGTAAAGTAGATCCTGGAAGAGGATTGCTGAGAAGTAGTGGTTGTGATTGGTGAAAATTGCAGGACCTCAGACCTGCATAGGGTCTTCCAAGGATGCGGTATCTGCAGAAGATATTTGATGGGGCTTCAGGGAGGAGGACAAGGAACTCCGCAGTTCTAACCTAGTCTCCTGACCACTCTCTTCTTCCATCTCCATTCGATAAAGCACCCTCCTCTCCTCCCCCCAGCCAGGTCTTATAGTCGTCTCCTGGGGAGGCGGTATGTGTCAGGTCTTTGAGCTGCAATGTCAGGCTTGCTTGTAGACTTGCGCATAATGTACTCAAACAAAGAAATGGATCTATCTGCTGTAAAAATGGATTCCCCTCTTTTCACCTTAAATGGGATAGGAGGAATTAAACATTTGGACTCTGTGTGTGGTTTTAGGGTTGTATGTGTATCTCTCTCTGTTTCCTCCTTTCCTAGAACCTGGTGGCTTCTGAACAGGTCTCATGGAAAGTACTTTGCCTTCTATTGAGACTGCAGTATGGTTCTAACGCAGTTTTTTGTTTTTCGGTTTTTTTTTTTTTTTTCCCTTTGAACAGAATGCTTGGGTCCTCTGTCCTTCAGAACCTTGAACTTGGCCTTATCCTAGTCGAATTCTTTCAGTACACTGGAAAGATTCTTTCTTTATATTCCTACCTAACAGTCAGTTTGTTGGTATTAAGAAGAATGAGAAATTCTGGAAAATGATCAGATTTGGTTCAGCCAGATCAGTTTTAGGAATGATTATAAACAACACAGAAAAAAATTGCCTATCCTCCCTTAACTGTTGAACATTGCCTCCACTGGGAAATTTGCTTTGCCCAGTCACAGAATTTTTTTTCTATCTTCTCTAAGTTAACATAGTTTCTACTTCCAGAGATAATAACTGTTTGACTGGAGGAGCTGGTTGCTACTGGGAAAGCCTCAGCAATTAATTGTCAGATAAATCTAATTTGCCTGACAATGTTATTCTTGCTGTAAAAATGTACCTTTACCATACAATCTTTAGTCTTAATACCACAAAAGGCTACAGGGAATCAAAATCTTAAAATATCTTTAATAGGGGAAGATAACCATCCTTTGCATTCATAACTAAACTTATCTTCCTGCTAGAATGCAAGCTTTGTGGGTAGGATTTTACTGTTATTCATATTCACATCTTTGTCTTCAGTGCTAAAAGAAAACTTGAGCAGTATTCTACTTTAGCATATTAGCTGCTTAGTGAATGTTTGGGGAGTGATAGAAGTATACAGCTTTGTAATATACAACATATTTTCAACACTTTCTATTTTATAACAACCACCCTAGGGGTCAGGAGGTATCTCCTTTTTACAACTAAATCAATGGAGGTCACAAAGTTAGGTTACTGTGCAGGGTCTCACAACTATTTCCAGTCAGATGCTCTTACCACTGAGACACAGCTGCTGTGTTTGGGAAGGATGGATGAGAAACAAAAGAAGTAACTGACATAAGACAAATATCTAAATCTCTAATCCTGAAAACAGCAGCTTCATGTATAACCAGGGCATGAACACAAATCATGCCAATGGTAGTTGGCCTTAAAAGCTCAAGCACACAAGATGTTATGGATGTGCATTGTCAAATCCTTTGTTTAGAAGAGTCATTGTGTTACAGTATACCTAAATCACTATGACTATTAGTATAGGATTATGAAACAGATGAACTGAAAAGCAGTGTTTGCATTCTATCTGATCATTAGACACAGGAGAATGGGAACAACCCAAGAGAACTCTAGAAGTTTGCAACTCAGTGTAGTCTTCACTTAAGGTAGGCTTTGTTCTCTTTCGGTGCATAGAATTGACATTCTTCAAGTTGGCGAGGCTCTTGTTTTGTGTGACAGACTGTTCTTAAGTAAATTGGCCGAAACATGGTGACACAGCCCTTTGTTAACTCAAATTGTTAACTAGTTGTTCAAGGGATTCCATTTGAGTAGAAGCTGAGATAAAAAGGAAATCTGAAATTGAGATTCGGGGCATGTTTCATTTCCTTTTAGTGATACTGACCATTTCCGTGGAACAAATTTGAAAGTGTGCACGCGGGCATGCATTTTGATAATATGTTATGTGGGTGAATACCCTTGACTGTGAGGCCAGAGGTCCATATTATGGGTCACCTCTATCACTCTCTACCTATTGTTTGAGACATTCACGGAATCTAAAGCTTACCAGTTAGGTTAGACTGACTGGCCTTTGAACCACTGTAGTCTGCCTATATTCTCTCGACCAGCAATTTGGTGACAGACCATGCAGTGTGTCACCATGCCCTGGTTTTACCTGGGTACGGAGAATTAAAACTTAGGTCCTCTTCTATAGCAAGAACTGAACCATTTCCCCAGCCCCTGAATATCTTCTTGCCTCTATAATTGTGGTTCTTACACATAAGCATGTGTCAAATCACCTGTTTTGGATTCTGCATGTGGTGGCACAAGACTTTAGTCCTAGCAATCAGGACCTGAGACTCCAGCAGGAGGGTGGGTGGTGAGCTTAGGGATTGCCAGGACTGTATAAGGACACCCTGTCTAAAAAAAATAACAAAAATAACAATCCCTGTTAAGTTTATTAAAGCCAGGTTCCTGGCCTCCTTCCTATTCCAAGGCTTCCAAATCAGAAGACATGACGAAGGGCCTCAACTTTTTTTTTTTAATTTCTGTCAGGTTACCAGATGATGCTAATATTGCTGATTCAAGGATCAGTCTGCAAAATGCTACTTTATAGGATAAATAAAGTGATGTTTTTCAATCTAATTTATTTTTCGAGACAGGGTCTCAGATTGTCCTTGAACTTGCCATGTAGCTGAGGATGATCTGAAAGTTATGATTTTCCTGCCTCCACCTCCTGAGTGCTGAGATCACAGGGGACACTACCGTGTCCGGTTTTATCCAATGCTCAGGACTGAACCTGGGGCTTCATGAATGCTAGGCAAGCGCTCTGTCAATTGAGTTATGTCCCCAGCCCTCCAGTCTACTATTTAGTAATCTTTATTTATTGTCCAAGCATCCAAGATGCTCATAGAACTTTCCCTTCACCTTTTCTGTTTTATAAAATAAACAGCCTATCAAGAAGTTTTGCTGTGATGTGACAGCTCATGCCTAGAATCCTGGCACTTAGGAATCTGGGACAGGAAGAATTTTCTAAGAATTGTCTAAAATAGTTTCATAGCATTAGTCTTGTGGCTAATAAAAATTTATTATGGACTGGAGAGATGGCTCAAGGTTAAGAGCACTGGCTGTTCTTCCAAAGGTCCTGAGTTCAATTCCCAGCAACCACATCCATCTATAATGAGATCTGGTGCCACCTTCTGGTACACAAGTAGAATGCTCTATAAACCTGGTACACAAGCAGAATGCTCTATAAATAATAAAGAAATCATAAAAAAAACTAAGTCTTTTGATTGGCTACATATGACATTTAAATAATTATACATATAAAGGCCTAGGGTGTCCATACAGTTTTTACTTATAGATTATAGCTTTGTTTGCTACTATATTTGTTTTGCAGGACTGAGTGTAGAAACTAGAGTCTCGTTCATGATAACCAAAGACTGCACCATTGTGATCCTTCCACAGCCATTTTAGAAGGCACAATATCTAGAGTACCTGAAATATTCAGCTTTCCAGTCTTGATACATAGGATTTAAAAGCAGAGCTCTGGCCTGCAAACCCTGGCTTACTTGTCTTTGTTAACACATTAATAGAGGAATAGCATGAAATCAACTTAGCTACCTTGACCTCTTTTCCTCAGTACAAATTTGGAAAGTTTGGAAGGTAGATTCCAGGTAGATGTATGTTGTGAAACTTAACTTTGCACAAAGGTACACAAGTCATTGACGTAGGAAGGGGGAGTAGGAGTACTTTTAAAAAATTCTTCTCCAATCTATTAAGTGTATTAACTTGGAGCATTAAACATCTTATAAGTAGTTTTGAATGAATTACTTGTATTTTGAAGCCCTAATTTTTGTTTGTTTCCTTTTTTCTTTTTTGTTTGTTTTTTTTTTTTTTGAGACAGTTTCTCTATGTAGCCCTGGTTGTCTTGGAACTCATTCTGTAGACCGGGCTGACCTGGAGCTCCCAGAGTCCTACCTGCCTTTGCCTCTTGACTGCTGGGATTAACTCAAGAGTTGACTCAGTGATTAAAAGCACAAGTTGTTGTTGTAAAAGACCTGGGAGGTTCACCGCCTCCTAGGGCACCAGACATGCATATGGGTACACAGACATACATGCAGGCAAAACCCTTATATATATAATTATATATATATATATATATATAATAAATTTAAAAATGTGCCACTATATCTGGATTTTAAGTTTCTTATCTCAACATTTTAATTTAGATTTAGTAGAGCTGTTTAATATATTTGTAAATAACTTGTAAACATCTATTATTGAATACTTATTAAATTTCAGGTGACATTGTATTTAATAATTTATGTTTCTCTTGTAGTTGTCCACATAGATACAACTGTCTTTGACCAAGACTGTGATATCTATTAAGAAAAATATGTTGCCCATTATAAATCACCTTTTAATAATATGCTAGAAGTGGTAGGTGAGTTGAAGAACATCCTGCTTTCCAAAAGCTTGGTGCACTGTAAACTACATAAAAAACTTTAAGACCTGTTGCAATTCTATGGTTTTGCCTTACATATTTACAGCCAAATGTCTGATCTAATGGGCATGTGGATATGGAATGTGCATGCATTTAAAAATTATAGTATACTTGCCTTAGTGATATTTTACATCATATTCCATAATACAGAACTATGTGGCAATTGAAACACATATGGTAGCAGGCTGAGGAATATAGTTGAGTAGTAGAATCTTTGCCTGGAATGCTCGAGTCTGTGAGTTCAATTTTCAGCATGGCGAAAACAAAATGGAATAGGTGTGGCAGCAACATGAAGAAAACTTTTACAATAGTTCACAGATTAGCACATGTAATTAGTTATTAATAGGAGGTCATAGAAAACAAGTAAAAAGAATATAAAGTAACCCCTTAAATTATACTGAAGTTATTACTGGTTGAAATGTGAAATCTTTCTTGGTCAGTTTTCTTTGTAGTTAGAGGTATTATGAAAAATCACTGTGGAATATAGTAATAACTTGAGCTTTATCCTTGGGTGGGTATTTGGGTAATTTTAGGAATAGAAATAGAATTATAGTGATCTTATTAAATATCCTAAAATTTTTGCATTTTATTTTCTCTAGTCAAGCACTGAATAACATGATGGTCTTTCCTTCTTATTTAAGCTTGCTGGCCTTCTATTGTATTATGACTTCCTAATAAAGGACAGAGTCTGACTGTTGGCAACCTACGCAAAGGTTTATTTTTATAGCCTCTGGGAGATGAATTCTGTAGCAATTGTAATGAATAGGGAGCAATAGATAGGTACAATAATTACCGGTGCTGGAAGAAACTTGAGAGACAAGTGAATGTGAGTGGAGGAATCCCTAGGTATATCCTTCACTGGCATCATATGGTGTGGGTACCCTTTTCAGTTACTGCATAGGCAGAGTCAGGTTCTAATTGGAGGGCTAGAGAATTTGGACTGGACCCAAGGCTAGTGGCTTGGTTGTAACACCAATGTCTGCAAATGTGAGATTAATGGTTTTAAATATTGTGGACTTTAGACTGGAGAGATGGCTCATTGTTTAATAGCACTGACTGCCCTTTTAGAAGACCTGGGTTCAGTTCCTGGCATATAGCACATATCCATTGTGCTATATGGATAGCAGCTTACAACTCTCTATAACTCCAGTTCCAGGGAAACCCCCTCTGGCCTTTATGGGCACCAGCACACATGGTACACAGACATATATGTAGGCAAAACATCCATGTACATGAGATAATTTTTAAAGTAATGAGTGAAAAATGCTTTTAAGTTGTAAATGTCACCCAATTTCTCACGTCTTTTGCTTTTATCCCATACTTGGAAAATTGGACTCCCTACATCTGAAAGGAAGTGATGTGTAGAATGTATGATGCTTGAGATATCTTTTCTGATGTTCAGAGAAGAAAAAAATAAAGGTAGAATTACTCTTGGTATTCAAGTACTGATAGCTGTAATAGCAGTTGTCTATAAGAAATGCAGGTTATAGATAGCTTCCCATAATCTGTCAATGAAGACTACTAGGTTTTGATTAATACTTTACAAGGAAAGCTGATTGATGGCTATGAAACCTACTGCACTGAAAGGCAAAGGTGTTAATCTTTAACTTCACAGTTATTCATGAAAAGTTGTACTTGTTACTCAGTTTCAGGACTTTCTTCCCAGATGCTACCAGTTAGGCTAAGAAAGGCTCTGAAAATAGGAAGAATAAGCAGGTACTCATGATAACAAAACTTTACTTGAGCTCACTTTTTAATTGCCATGCAGGAAAATTATGTTATCAAGAAGCCATTCTAAGCCATGAGCAGTGGCACACACCTGTTGTCCCAGCACTCAGGGAGGCAGAGACAGGAGGATCTCTGTGAGTTTGAGGCTAGCGTGGCCTACAAAGCAAGTCCAGGACAGTCCAGGCTACACAGATCAACCCTGTCTGGAAACAAAACAAAACAAAACAAAACAAAACAAAACAAAACAAAACAAAAGGAGAAGAAGCAGAAGCAGCAGCAGCAGTAGCAGCCAATCTAACCTGTTGTGATGGTGTGCACCTGTAGTACCAGCACTCAGGAGGCTGAGATGGGAGGCTACCCTGAGATACATTGTATATTGTTGTATATTGTATAAGTTGTATATTGAGACATTGTCTCAAAAAAGAAAGGTGGGGTGGGGTAGAAGAAAACAATTAAAAGAAACCTAAGAAACTAAAAGGGTTTACCCTGAGATACATATGAGTTGTATTATTGAGACATTGTCTCAAAACAGGAAGATGGAGTGGGTAGAAGAAAACAATAAAAAGAAACCTAAGAAACTAGAAGGCTGATGAGATGTTTCACGCGTTTGCCACTAAGCCTGTCAATCTGAGTTTGATTTCCAGGACTCCCAGGGTGGAAGGAGAGAACCTATTCCCACAATTGGTCCGCTGACCTCTATATGTACCATGTGGCACATGTGCAACCCCCTCAGGCACAATAAATAAATGTAATAAAGCAAACCCAACAGTACTATATCAGTTGCCCTCAATGATCATAAAATACTACAATTAGGATAATGACTTTGTCATCACTAACAGATCAGAGTCCTCTAGTTTTACTAGTGTGTTTGTATTTAATTCTATATAATTCATCATGTATTGTTTTTTTGCTGTGGTACTGAGGATGGAACCTAGACCCTCATGCATGTTAGAGCAGTACACTATCACTGAGCAACACCCCGAAACTGGAAGTTTTTAAAATCTATATAGTGAGATGGATCAGTGGGTAAAGGTGTTTGCCACACAAGCCTGATTACCTAAGTTTGATAATCTGGAACCCACATAAAGGTGGAAGGAGAGAACTGACTCCAGAGTTGTTCTCTGACCACCACATGTGGCAGGACCATGTTGTGGGCAATTATACACAATTGTAATATGTTTTTAAGAAGACCTTTAATATTCCCAGTACCACCAGCATCCCATCTTTGCTCTTTTAAAATAACTAAACCAGCACCCTCCCATTCACTGTGACCCGTATCTGTGGTTTGTTCTTTTTTCTTGCTATGTAGTTTTCCATTGTGTATTTGTACCAAAGTGTTAACCATTCACCTTTTGAAGAGTATCTGGGCTGATTATAGTTAGGCCTATAAAGCTGCTGTGAGCATTCATATACAAGTTTTCATATGAATATATGTTTTCAGTTCTTTGGGATAAGTGCCCAAAAATACAGTTCCTGGGTCATGTGGTAATTGACATTTAATTTATTAGAAGATACCAACTTGTTTTCTAGCGTAATTGTCTCATTTTATAGTCCCACCAGCAATGTCTGAGGGATCTAGTTTCTCTACATTCTTGCCAGAGATTTGATGTCATTACTACTTTATAATTTGGCCATTTTGATATGTCAGTAGTTTCTTTCAATTGCATTCCTCTGGTAGATGATGGTGTTGAACATCCTTTGTTCATTTGCAATCTTTCTGTACTCTCCAGTGATGGGTTTTATTGATGACCTTTGTGTATGGGGTGGGTGACTATCTACATATGCATGCATGTGTGCAGGTGAATACACCCACAGAAGCCAGAGTGGAATGTTAAATGTCTTCCTTAGTTGTTCTTTACTTTTTTTTTTTTTT